>NC_086444.1:522692585-523031752 GCF_028390025.1 Pseudophryne corroboree | reverse complement strand
AAAAGAAACACCATACTGCATCAAACTAGCAGTTTTATAACATAATAGCGATATGTATGTCTCACACCCACAAACATCAAATTTGGGAATTGCTCTAGCATTGTTATGGGTTGTACAAAAAAGCATCTGAAAATGGAACCCACTGGTCTCAGTGACCACATACCCATTTATGCTATTACTCACACTCGGGAGTGTGATGGTTTTCTTGTTTCATTCAGTTCATTTTTGTAAATGAAATGCATTGACGGCAAAGGAATGCCTTATACTGGCCTCCTGAAGAAGAGTAAGATTGTATATATCCAATGTATTCTTTGTGTGTGCGTGTTAAAATAAATGAATATATATATATATATATATAAAATCGCTTGCTGCCCACTATAATGTATAATGTAGTTTAATAGAATAATGTTTGAAGGGAATGTCCATGGCATCGCCACCTGGTGGTCATACTGCTCTTTATTTTTCTCTGTTTTTTAATTTCACTATGTTTGAATGTTTGGACACTATTTTTATCAATGCTCTCTAAACATCAGCTTAGATTCACACTTGGTTCTTTAGTTTAATTGGAACTGTTATGTTTTATTCATTAAATAAATTATTAAATTATTTAAATTAATTAATTATTAATTAAATGCTAGATAACTACAACTGCCAACATATTCTGCTGCATTATACTCCTGATACTGCTAGGTACCTATAACTACCTACCACTGGCGTATCTATAATAGGTGCAGCGTGCGAGGTGCACATGGGCCCCTGGGTCCAGAGGGGGCCACACTGCACACAGTCCACTCATTTCTTCTATATACTTACCTTTCTGGTGTCCTGGTGTGGGTCCCCTCCTCTCCCGAGTCCCGTAGCCGGTAGCCGCAGCAGTGCTGTTAGTGCTCGGTCTGAGCACTAGAGACTCTGGCACATTACCAGAGTCTACATTTTTTCAGAGACTTGCGCATGCGCTGTAGACTCTGGCACTGTGCCAGAGTCTCTATTGCTCAGAAAGAGCGCTAACAGGACTGCTGCCGGCAGAGGGACGGGAGAGGAGGGGACCCACACCCGGAGACTGCACATGGGTCCCCTCTTCTCTAGATACGCCCCTGCTACCAACATATTCTGCTGCATTATACTTCTATAGGCCAGGCTGATACTGCTAGGTAATGCAAATTGTAACATTATTGCGTAGTATATCATTCTGATGTACTTTCTTTAGTTTTGAATTGTATGGACCCAGTTGTTATCTATGTGGTATGCCTGTTTGTTTTTGTAAGGTAATTTACTGCCTGGCATTGTAGGGGGTGGGGTGTGGTTGGAGATTCCAATTATTTGTTTCACTTGCAGTATTTCTCTACTTACAGTAAGTTCTATCCTGTAGGCTGTGCAAAGCCGGTTGGCTGTGCATTTATTATCGAAGTGTGCATATTTGTAAAGTGTGATAAAATTGATGCATAACAGCAGCGTTCATTCAATCGAAGTGAAAAAGTAGGAAAACAGTAGCACACCAATCTAACAAAACATAGAAAACTGAAGAACTAATAACAAATGTGAGTCACTTACTCTTCATATCACTCACCTCCTGATTGTTGCATCTTATTAAATAGCACTGAACTACCTGACTTGGACATTTCAAAAACCATCCATTTCACCAACAAATGCTTGTATCTGTATTTTTGTAATTTGTTTTTTTTTTTATGCACAGCTGCGCCAATGCAATTTTACCTACAAACACTTAAAAAAACCTTACAGAATTACCATTGCTTTTTAATTCTCTCACAATCCTCTTATTTCTTATAGTCCAAATACATTTCTGCACCCACTTTATTTACGCTTGGATTTACGTCAAACTAAATCTACACCCGTTGAGCCTACACTGCTTTTCTCACCTGCATTTTTGTAATCCTTCTGCTCTGATTCCCTTACAGCCTCCACTCCTTCCAGTTTCCCTCAACCTATTTACCTGCTTAACACCATGTCAAGGTTTTCTTATACTCCCCACATCACTCAGTGACTACCTAATCATGTATCTTGCCCCCTGTTCACACCTTTATCCTTCCCCCCTAGTCTCCTCCTCTTCTCTACCCTCCTCTGTCTCTCCTCCATCCCTCTGTTTCCTTTCCCCTCCTTTCCTGTTACCCCACTTTCACTCACCTCTGCCCCATGGTCTTGCTATCCCACAACTCAGCCCTGCTCCCTCTCTCCCTTCCCTGACACCTCCCCACACCCCCATCCACATCACACTGACCTCCCTCCCTGCCCACCTCCTGCAGTTTCCCCTCCTAGCTCAGGCACCCGTACCATCACTACTCTCTCATCATTCCTGCCCACAAAGTTAATCTCACCTCATCACTCCAGCAACCCTGGTAATCTCATTCACATCTCTTCCACAAACTCATACCCCCTATCCTGTGCCCTCTGGAATGCCAGATCTGTTTGTAACAAACTTTTCCCCACTCACGACCTTTTCATTTCCAACTCCCTGCACCTACTAGCCATTACTGAAACTTGGATTACTACCATTGACACTACTTCTCCTGCTCTCTCTGCTGAGTGCCTCACATTCACACACACACACACACACACACACACACACACACACACACACACACACACACACACACACACACACACCCCCCCCGACCTGGGGGTGGTGTTGGGGTCCTTTTACCTTCTAGTTACTCCTACCAACTCGTACCACCAGATCCATCCCTTGCATTCTCTACATTTGAGGTCCATACTATACGCCTCTTCCAACCAGTCCATGTTAGAGTAACATAGTAACATAGTAACTAAGGTTGAAAAAAGACAATTGTCCATCGAGTTCAACCTATTTGTGGTCTCCTATGCATTCTTATTATAGGATTAGTTATTTTTATATTAGTACTAGTTACATTAACTATAATGCGTGCCTATGCACCATAACCCTTAATATCTTTATCCAATAGGAATTTATCTAAACCATTCTTAGACATGTTAGGTGTTAACCGAGTCCGCCATTACTACTCTCTCAGGCAGGGAATTCCAAACACGTATTGTCCTTACTGTGAAAAAACCTTTTCGCCTCAATGTGCGGAAACTCCTCTCCTCTAACCTAAGCGAGTGACCACGTGTCCTCTGTGCTGATCTTATAGAAAACAGGTCCCTCCCAAGCTTTGTGTATTGACCCCTTATATATTTGTAGATGTTGATCATATATTTGTAGATGTTGATCATATATATGTAGATGTTGATGTAGCTGTCATTTACCGTCCCCCTCCGGCATTGCTTCCAAATTCATCGACAACTTTGCTTCCTCACTTCCTCTCTTCTGACATTCCCGCCATTATCCTAGGCGATTTCAACATCCCTATCGATATCCCTACACAATCCCATGCCTCTAAACTCCTTAACCTCACCTCTTCACTTGGTCTCTCTCAGTGGACCTCCTCACCCTCCCATGTGAATGGGAGCTCACTGGATCTGGCCTTCACTCACCATTGTGATATTTCTGATTTCCCTTCTCTGACCACCACCTGCTCTCCTTTAACCTATCTCTCTCTGCTTCTCCATCTCTACCTCCTAAGGCTACCATCACTAGGCGTAACATTGAGGCTATTGACACTACAATCCTTTCCTCCCTGTTTGACTCACTTCTCTCTCCTATTTGACTCACTTCTCTTTCCTATTCTCTCTCTCTCATGCCCTGAACAAGCCACTTCCATATACAATGCATCCCTTACCTCTGCTCTTTACTCTGTTGCTCCACCAACCACTATTCACCCTCGCAAATTAACACCTCAACCTTGGTACACCAAATGCACCAGATATCTGCAAAAATGCTCACGTACTGCTGAGCAACACTGGAGGAAATCACGCTCTAAGGCAGACTTCCTCCATTCCATACTTATTCTCTCATCCTTCATTTCTCTTGCTAAACAGTCTTACTTCAAGACCCTCATCTCATCCCAGTCTTCCAACCCCTGCGCCTCTGTGCCACTCTCAACTCACTCCTCTGCCCACCTCCAACTCATCTCCCTTCCTCACTCTCTGCTCTTGCCTTTGCCACTTACTTCACATCCAAAATTGACTCCATACATCAGGACATCACATCACACCTGACCATCAGCAACCATCCTCCTCCCATCCCTTACCACTCCGCCCCATCCCTCTCACCAACTCTGACATCTTTCTCCCATGCATATGGTGAGGAAGTCATGGCCCTCATTCGTTCCTGTCCCCTCACCACCTCCCCACTTGACCCTATCTCCTCCCACCTTCTCCGCTACCTCTCTCCTTCTGCCTGTTCTCATCTTTCCCACCTTCTCAATCTTTCCCTCTCATCAGTCACTGTCTCCTCTGCCTTCAAGCATGCACTCATCTCTCCTATTCTTAAAAAACCTACCCTTGATCCAAACACTCTCTCCAACTACCGACTCATCTCTCTCCTCCTTTTGCCTCCAAACTCCTTGAGCTTATTGTCTACATCCGCCTTACTTCCTTTTTTTCCTCACACTCACTGCTTGACCTATTCCACTCTGGCTTCCATCCTCTCCACTCCACTGAAACTGCCCTTACAAAAGTATGCAATGACCTCCATAATGCTAAATCTAAGGGACACTACTCTACTTATTCTTCTTGATCTCTCTGCTGCTTTTGACACTGTGGACCACCCTCTCCTACTGCAAATCCTTCACTCCATTGGTCTGCGTGATACTGCCCTCTCTTGGCTGTCTTCCTACCTCTCTGACCGTTCATTCTTTGTCTCCTCTCATGACTCCACCTAGCTCTCACTTTTACTAACTGTAGGTGTACCCTAAGCTGTTATTCTTGGTCCTCTTTTTTTCTCTCTCTATACGTCCTCACTAGGTAAGCTCATTAGTTCTTTTGGTTTCCAATATCATCTCTATGCTGATGACACTCAAATCTATCTTTCCTCTCCAGACCTCTCCCCTGCTCTCTTCACTCGTATCTCCAACTGTCTGTCTGCTATCTGTTTGAATGTCCCAGCGCTTTCTTAAACTTAACATGTCTAAGACCAAGCTGATCATCTTCCCTCCCTCCCGCATAACCTCACCTCCTACAATCTCATTATCTATTGATGGCACTACTATCTCCTCTAGCCCCCAAGTGCGCTGTCTTGGAGTAATCCTTGACTCCTCCCTCTCCTTCAAAATACACATTCAGCACCTCTCGCAAACCTGCCGTTTTCATCTAAAAAATATTTCCAGGATCAGACCCTTTCTGACCCAGGATGCTACTAAGACTCTTATCCACTCACTGGTCATCTCCAGACTGGACTACTGTAATCTCCTGACTGGCATTCCTGACAAATACCTCTCTCCACTCCAATCTATCCTCAATGCTGCTGCCTGGCTTATTTTCCTCACCAAACGCACTATGTCCACCTCTCCTCTCTTACAAGACCTTCACTGGCTCCCCTTCCCTATCAGAATCCATTTCAAGCTTCTCACACTCACTTACAAAGCCCTCACCCACTCCTCTCCCATCTACATCTCTGATCTTATCTCCCTTTACACTCCCACCTGTCCTCTTCACTCTGCTAATGCACGCCGACTCTCCTGCCTACTTATTACTTCCTCCCATTCCTACCTCCAAGATTTTTCATGTGCTGCCCCATTTCTCTGGAATTCCTCTACAAAACTTCAAACAGGCTCACAAGACCCACTTCTTCACCAAACCCAGCCAAATCTCATCCTAACCCTCTGTTCCACGCACTCTATGTACCCCATCTGTGTCACCCCTGTCTGTCTACCCCTACCCTATAGAATGTAAGCTCTCACGAGTAGGGCCCTCTTCCATCATGTGCTTATCCTTTTTATTACTTTAATAATCTTCAACTGCACCAAATCCAGCAGTCTTCTACCACCTGATACTTATTCCAGTGTCATCTGCTGATGTAGCTATGTTTATTTACCATGTACTTGTCCTATATTGTCATCAACTGTAAGTTGCTGTTTTCCTGTTTTGATGATTTGTTTATGTACTCTATAATTGGGCGCTGTGGAACACTTGTTGCGCCATATAAAGAAAGGATAATAATAATAATAATAATAAAAAGTAAAATCTTAAAATACTGATGGCAACAAGGAATTTTGATCAAATAAGTAGAGGTAGCTTTGATATAAAAGTGGCCAATCTAAATGTTATACAAACATACTCTTATGGTAGTACCAGGAAGCTGTTGTCTAGACCTCATGAAATGTGTATGGCTTTTAAGGAAATATTCCATGAACATAATTAATATAAACATTCTTATTAAAAATTGCAATTAAAGATTAGAATTTCCAATCTCAGTCACACCCTTAGATCCAAGCATTCAGGGACCATGTTAGTGTAATAAAATGTATTACATAAGCAGATAAATGTCAAAAAGTGCCCATCCACCACCAAAGTTCTCTCTGCACCAGTGCATGCCAGGTCAAACTGCTGCTTGTAATTTTCCAGCATGCTTTAGTAGCTATGGGTATGCTAGCACTCATGGGTCAAGCTAGCCTTTCTGTCACCTTGGGCAAAGACTCATCACAATGCCTATATGACCACCATATAACACAGACAGCATTAGCGACCTTCTCATACTACAGACAGCATTAGCATCCATCATATACTGTAGACAGACTTAGCAACTGCTATATATTATAGACAGCATTAGTGACCAGCATACACTAAACACAGCATTAAATTCCTAATTACAACCCCCAGTCTAATTAAAAAACAATCTTAATTTACACCATTGAATCCTTACCCCTCCCCCCTGATTCAAAGTATTACTTAACATGAAATATATGCAATCACTCCTCCATGCCCTAATTTCCCTATTGAAAGTCTCATCTGCTGAGTTTGGTCCTCTCCCAATGCAGCTACTGTTTGCAGGAAGCAGCTGTCTGGCAGGCAGCTCCCACTGAAGCTACTGCTGCCAGTGTCGAGGAGGCAGCCATGCATAGACAGACAGGGGAGGTAGAGGCTGTGCAGCCTGTTACTACAGAGCACGCACCTTGGATGGGGATAACTCTGTTACTAGTAATGGCCAACTTTTATAATTGAGAATGATGTCAAATGGAAGGTACAGGGCATGTTGTGCTGGAAACTCCATTATTGTGGCTCTGCCTCCTGCTATACAGTGCTGTGGTTTGTGGCTTTGTACTGAGGGGAGCAAGGACTGCATTGCTGCAATTCACCACAAATTGCTTCATCAAGCCTCCAGACCACACATTTCATTGAGGCCATGGACACAGTTTAGGAGGCTGGCCTCTTCTCCTGGAAGAGCAGCCCAAATTTCAAGAGTCCCCTGGACATTCCAGGCGAGCAAGAAAGTTTGGCCTAACTCTAAATAAACCTTATTTGGTGAACTGCAATATTTAAGTTGCAGACAGATGGTCACCAATAGCGCTGCTGCATCTACTTTTGCATCTGACTCGGAATCAGGCCCATTATGAGAAAAGTTGAAAGTGCTATTGTAGATGTTAAATTGAAAAAGTCTGTAAGATACAATCTGTCTGGCAGCATAAAAGACCTGTGTTTTCATGTTTAAAACATAATTAAAGTAAAAAGTGTTCCTGTTTTACCAAAGTTAGAGAGTAAACGTGTCCAGACCAATGGTTGCCCTTTTGGGAAATATCAGCAACTGCATCAGAAACCTGGAGTGGGTATCTGTACAACCATGGTGTTATTTCTAAATTCATTTTAAATTCTTAGAAATTTTTATTTCTTACAAAGTACATGGTAAATTATCTGAATTATCTATACTATATTGTATTTGCCAGTGAGCAATTATTAATGACTAGGTGATTCATCGCTCCCTACGGGCGCTCTTCACACCGTCATAAGGGGCTACGCCCCCTTAAGCCATTGTGGCGTGCAATATTTGTATTATATGGAGCATTACCTCCAATCATAATTGTGTGAGTGGTTAAATATTGCATGGACAAAGGGCGTGCGATGGTTAAGGGGTCGTAGCGTGAACAGTGCACGCAGGGTCTGATGAATCACCTAGTAGGTGCTGTGGTTGGGGGAGTGGCGGGGAGACACGAATGGGGGAGGGGGCCCGGGGGTGCCGCAGGTGTGGGAGGGGTGGTTGCTGCAGATGGGGAGGGGCTGGTGCAGTGGTTGGTGGAGGGGTGGGTGCCATGGGTGGGGGTCCGAAGCTACTGTAGGTGCAGCGGGTGGGGGAGGGGTTGGTGCGGGTTGGGGTGCTGCGGGTGGGGGAGGGGGTCCGGAGCCACCACGGGTGGTGGAGGGGGTGTGTGTGTGGGTGCCTTGGATGGGGCCCGGAGGTACTGCGAGTGGGGGAGGGGTGGGTAATGCTTCTCCTGCTTCTCCTCCTGGAAGCAGCTAAGCTGCTATCCTCCCTTTGGCGGAGACTCGCATAGCAGCCAAGCAGCCAGTCACTATTGTTAGTTCGGTGTCCCAACGCGCTGCATTACAGGGAAGAAGATGCACTCAATAAACTACAGCTCCCAGCAGGCCTTAGCACCGGAATGCTTTGGCGCTAAGGGCTGCTGGGAGCTGTAGTTTATTTAGTGCGTCTACTTCTCTGTAATGCAGCGCGTTGGGACACCGGCGCTAACAATAGTGACTGGCTGGCAGAACTGACTAACTCGCTGAATCAGTGTAAAAGGTGAGAGTGCTGTGCACCCACTGCACTGCACAGCACTGTCACCTTTTACATTGATTCAGCGTTAAGACATTACCCTCCGTGATATCAACCACTCTATCTGTTACATTAACCATCTCAGGGCATCCAGGCCGGCAGCCCAAGTGCTGTGTTGCGGAGTCAGGGCCTCTGGGGATCTGGGCGCGGCTGTGGCGGGGAGGCACTTCTGTGAGATCATGCGCAGACGAGGCTCCGGTGCTGAAAGAGTATGCGGCACAGGGAGGGCTATGAAAGCCTTCCGCTGCGGCGCTTAATACACATCTATGCCGGTGGCTGCAGCAGCTTTTGTTCCACCTGCGCCGCGGCTAGGGAGTGGGGATTGTTGAGGATGGAGGGGGCTGGCGGACTGGCAGCAGGACATAGGACGCTGCAGTAAAAGGATTTTCTTTTTCTCCCTATCTACAGCGCAGAGACTTGCTGCAGATGCAGTGGCATACCCTCACACTGTACCTTTTTAGCAGGTACAGTACCTTTTTTTATGGTCTGTACCGATTTTTGGCTCTTCAAACTTCCATTGAAAGTATAGGGAAAGGGGCGTGGCCATGCCCCTGTACCCATGGCTACCCCCCTTTTCAAATTTGTACCAATTTTTGTGTATAAATTGTTGGAGGGTATGTTGCTGCAGATGCAGTGGGCCTATTTTGGGGTGTAGGCCTGGAGCTGCAGCTCCATCAATCCCTTTGTTAATCCTGCTCTGGGAACACACAGCAGCCAAAGAGCAGACTCTCCCATTGGATGTAACCTGTGTGAGAGGGCATTTCTTGCCCAATCAGCTGTGGACTGGATGTGATAGACCTGCTGCTAACCCACTGGGATCTCCCAGCCACACCCAGCATTATCCACACAGTCACAGAGTGACAGATCTCGGCTATTATATAGGAGATAATACTTTAATACATGCTGATAACAATAAATTTTTTGTATTACTAACAGTTTACAAATCAGCTATCGCTTTCATTATATAATTTTATTGGATATTGAAACAGTTATTTAGCATAGACATAAACTTGAGGTCTTCAATTGTTCTGTATAAACAAAACACATCTCTGTTATATCTGCTGTAAATGTTCTGGCAGCATTCAGGCCTAATTACATTTTGGCAGCGTCTAACAGTGTAACTCAGCTTTGAGATAATGCATTTGTAGTGTGCATGGATTTCCATTGCTTGGCAATTTATTATGCATGTTTTTTTTCTATCTACATCTGTGTATGTCCATAAAATGTCCCAATAAGATCTGGTCTAATCCAGTGGTCTCCATCCTTAATTGGAGTGTGAGCTACTTTTGGGAAAAAAAAAACTCTGGAAGAGCTACCCCCTCTCCCCAATGCGCGCACATTCCGGTGAAAGTGGGTGTGGGCTCACAAAAGTGGGTGTAGGCTCACAAAAGTGGGTCTGGACTCACAACAGTAATGCCCCCCTGCGTAGTGCCAGATACACAGGTAATGCCCCCTGCATAGTGCCAGATACACAAGTAATGCCCCCCCCAGCACTGCCAGATACAAATAATGTCCCCCAACAGTGCCAGATACATAAATCATGCCCCCAGCAGTGCCAGATAAACAAGTAATACCCCCCAGCAGTGCCAGATGCACAAGTAATGCCCCTCAGCAGTGCCAGATATACAAATAATGCCCCTCAGCAGTGCAGATACACAAATAATGCCCCCCAGCAGTGCCAGATATACAATGAATGCCCCCCAGCAGTGTCAGATATACAATTAATGCCCCCCAGCAGTGCCAGATACACAATTAATGCCCCAGAGCAATGCCAGATATACAATTAATGCTCCTCAGCAGTGCCAGATATACAAATAATGCCTGCCAGGTGTGCCAGATATACAAATAATGCCCCAGCAGTGCCACATATTCAAATAATGCCCATATCAGTGCCAGATATACAAATAATGCCCCCCAGCAGTGCCAGATATACAGATAATACCCCCCAGCAGTGCCAGATATACAATTAATGCCCCCCAGCAGTGCTAGATATACAATTAATGCCCCCAGCAGTGTCAGATATACAATTAATGCCCCCCAGCAGTGCCAGATTCACAAATAATGCACCCCCCCCACAGTGCCAAATACATGTGATGCACCCCAGCAGTGCCAGATACAACATCAGTGCTCACAATTGTTGCCCCCTGCCATCTGCCGCTGTGTCTGAGGGGAGGAGATGAGGAGAGGAGAGCCCACTAGCAGCCACAGCGCGTCTCCTCGGTCTGAAGTACCGGCGCTGCTGACGCCATTTGAAATATGGTGTGGACAGCCAGCCAATTAGGAGCCGGCGCGTGAGCTCTAACTGGCTCGTGGCTGGCACCATATTAATATGCACGCACCGTCGCCGCAACTACCTAAGAAGCAGTGCAGAGCTACCCGTTGCTCGCAAGCGACGGGTTGGCGACCGCTGGTATAATCAGTTATGTGTTAAAAACACAAATTAACATTTGAAGCTTTTCACTTGTCTTCATTTTTAGATACATTTTGTTTGAGCCTGTTATATTTGTTGGCTTCTCATTGATCTGTGCGCAAGCAGCTGGATTTAAGAATCTTGGTACATTACAATGTGTATCACAAAACCAACCTCTACTGTAGCGAATCAGGGCATTTGAAAGTTCACATTTTTAGCACAACCTGTAGGCAAATGGACCATTAGAATAGTATAGCAAAGAGAGAAGTTTGCTGCTGTAGAAACAGCAACATGTACAGTATTGGGTCAATCACTTTTAGCCGCGATGATTTCGCGGATGCGAATCATCGTGGCAGCGGCCGCACTTAACGGCAGCCCAAATTTGCACAAAAGTACTCGCTGCCCCATAGGGCATCAAGCACTGTAGTTCTAAGTCAGCCGTCACCGTTGGTGACGTTCAAATTCCGCGGCAACGGCACATCTCACCCTTTGTGGGTAATAGGATCGACCCCTATGTGTGGAGCTCAACTCTTTATACTATAGAGAATTTGGGCACTCAACCTACTAATCTATAACCCTTTTATTGTCTACATAAAAAAATGAGACTAAAAAGCATCAAACACAATTGTGTAGTATATAACAATAACATACATCCCAACTTCTTTGGAAGCTGAGAAGGGACAATAATGCATGCCCAAAATTGGGGATGTGGTCTTGTGGTAAGGGGGAATGGCCTCACTGTAAGAGGGTGTGGCCTTGTGGTAAGGGGGCGTAGCATCACAGCATGCACCAGAATGGCAAGCCACGCACCCATTTTTGTCACTATGGGGGCATGAGCAGCGCTCACTGAGCTGCTGGCCATGCCTCCTGTCCCTCTCTGTCGGGGGAATAGACGATGTGACGGGGGGTAATCTCCCAACTGCCCCGCCGCCGCGGGACACTGCAACCCATGGGTGGGACAGCGGGACAGACCGTGAAAAAACGGGACTGTCCCGGCAAAATTGGGGCAGTTGGGAGGTATGCAAAAATAAACAATATACAGATGTGTCTTCATACAACTAGCCTCAATATGCTAGGCAGCATGAAATGCCTGGTGTGAGTTGACAAGTCCTATGCAACTCTGCTTACGTTGGGCGTCTTTTTTTTTTTTTTTTTACAAAGATGTGTCTTAGTAGCAATGCTGATTAATTTGATTTGTGACACTTGTATATATTGTGTGTCACTGAGTCTGTATACGGAGCAGAACAGAACTTATATTAGAACAAAGCTGTGGCTGCTACATTGTAGCACTTCGTATACAGATTAAGAGATCCAGTCGCACACAGATATACAAGTGTAGTTTATGAAAGTAATCAGCACACTCTTCTTGTGTGTCCTAGTCACATTGCGTTGCGACTAAGACGCATTTTTGGCAAAAAAGACGTCAGACGATGGAAGATTCTCACGCGATCTGGTGTGCTGAAAAGGGTTGTTTGGTATGACAAAGATGAATGAGGACACATCTGTACAGTACATATCTGGTATGTTGTGATAGAGACCGACATATGAAAGGCAATGGTCCCACCAATAATATTCGACTTGCAAAACAAAGTCTGTTTTAAGACACAATGGTCAATAACCTGTGGCAAAATCTATGAAAGCTGAATTCACTATATGTGGGATAGTTTACCTTGATGGTCAGTAGCTGGCACACCAAATGAATATAATCACATCAGAAAATGAATGAGGAATGTAACAATATGGAAATATGTAGTTCAATATAACAAAGCAGTAGTTACCTCTATTTCATGCTGGGTCATGGAAAAGATGGCATAGGCATAACTGTAATATCTCATATAGTATTGAATGTTTTTCATATATGTTATGCTCATACTGCCAAAACTTGCTGGAAATAGAAAATAGATAACATGGTGAGAATGAGTCCATGCAATCAGGGGTGTAGCCAGAACTTTGTTGGCCCGATAGCAACATTTTGAAGTGACCCCTGTCCCAAAGCTTCTAGAGAGATACCTCTCTGCAGCAGTTTTACATTTTCTGTCTCATCTGAGTGCTGTAGTACAGTTCTTTTCCATAGTAGAGCCTTAGTTAATGTTATGCCCCATATTAGTGCCCTATTTTATTTTACGAACTATAGTAGTGCTCTAGTTCATGTTATGCCACACAGTAATCCAGATTCACATTATGATATATAGTGTCCCTAGTTCATATTATGCCACATTACAGTGCCCCTGGTTCATATTATGCCACACTATAGTGCCTCCAGTTCATATTGTGCAACATTACAGTGCCTTCAAATTCAGACTATACCAAATTGCAGTGCCCCGTTACCATTATAACATTCACTACAGGCACCTCTCACTGAACATGGAATGTCACTGCATTCAGGCTGGGCAGCGGGTCAGACCCAGTTGGCAAATCTGGGAAATTGGTATGCAACTACAATAGTCCCAAAACCCTTTGGGTCCCATAGCAATGACACCCCCTGCACCCACTAGAGCTACGCCCATGCCTTTGATAATATGTTAATGAGGGAACTCATCCTCACTATGTTACCTTTGTGGATTTGTATATTTGTACAAGGATTATGAACATTTCTTAGTAAATAAGAAGGGTCTGTCATGTGTCAGTCTACCACCTGCTATAGCTTTATGTTTGTCTTTGTTTACAGGGAGTGTTGGCTTTGGTCTGCAGAGCAAGTCACAAGGAAAAGGCAGCTGCAACAATCTTATGGTCACCAGCAGTCCTATGATGGTCCAGAGACTGGGCCCCATATCCCCTCCTGCAAACCAGGCTGCGACAGCGTGCACTCAGATGAGCCCCTGCTTACAGAGAACGCTAAATCTTCAGCACTTATCAATACCTCCATCTGATACCAGGTCTTTATTACACTGTTTCTTTTTTCTTTTTTATATGGTTAAATATTCATTTATAGCCATGGTTTCCAACCAGTTCTTGTTGTGACAAACCTGACTCACATTAATTTTTTTCCATGACACCTGAATTAAATTATAGTGATGAATTAAACTGAAACTGTGAAAAATTGTTTAAAAAAACAATTGTCAAGAATTGTAGCTATTTCCATTCATATTCAATTTAAATGTTTCACATACTGTGCAGTATCATTTCTCTTGCTTAACTTTAACATTTTAAGACTTCTTTGTTTTTCTGTTAATTCAACTCCCTGCTCCCCATCCCTTCCTCCCCCTTTCCCCCTCTCTATGTCTCTCTCTCTCTCTCTCACACACACACGCACACACACACACACACACACACACACACACACACACACACACACACACACACACACACACACACACTCTTATTGTGAATGTAATGCTGTTGAAATAACAAATGTGTAATTTATGTCAGTCTGACAAATGCTGGCTAAGCATGCTGCAATTGTGCACCAGATATGTTGGCTCACAAACAATCCCCAAGCCTAATACTGATTCTATCAAAATCTGTAAGGTCACTATTGAGCATATTTGTTAATGTGGTCTGTGTACGCTGTCATCTTCTAAGTTCTAATATGCAAAATAATGCAGGAAGCGATCTGGAAACTCAGTCTGAAAAAGCAACAATGTGTGTGGTACGCTAATCCTTATATATACAATTTTTCCCAAAGAACAGTGGAGCTTGATCTATCTATCTATCTATCTATCTATCTATCTATCTATCTATCTATCTATCTATCTATCTATCTATCTATCTAATCTACAGTCATAACAGTAAAACCAGTATCTTGTTACAATTGCAAGGTTTGGGATATATTAGGCAGCAAGTGCGCAGACAGTTCCTGAAGTTGATGTGTTGGAAGCAGTAAAAACGGGAAAGCATAAGGATCTGAGCAACTTTGTTTAGAGCTAACATTTCACATGCATCTCCTACCTAAAGATTGTTGCAGACCAAGTACACCACTTCATGGCAACAGTGGGGTCGATGTACTAGTACTTCATGACAACAGTGGGAGCGATGAGTGGAGAAGTGAGCCAGTGGAGAAGTTGCTCATGGCAACCAATCATCTGCTCTGTATAATTTTATAATATGCAAATTATAAATGTTACTTCAATGCTGATTGGTTGCCATGGGTAACTACTCCACTGACTAATTTCTCCATTCTTTTCACTGCTTAATACATCGCCCCCAGTATTCTTTGATAGCAGTGGCCTCTTTCAGCAGAAAATGCGTCCTGCCACACTGCAAAAATTGTTCAGGGATGGTTTCAGTAACAGGACAAAGGTTCAAGGTGTTTACTTGACCTCCAAGTTCCCCAGATCTCAATCCAATTGAGCATCTGTGGGATGTGCTGGAAAATCAAGTCCGAGTCATGGATGCCCCAAATAGCAACTTACACGGCTTAACAGATTTACTGCTAATGTCAGATACCATAGGACACCTTCAGAAGTTTTGTGGAGTCCATGCTTCAATGGGTCAAAGCTGTTTTGGCGGCACGAGAGGGTCCTACACAGTGTTATGATTGATATGTATACGAGGGTGGCTCAATAAGTAAAATAATGTGTGTAATGTTCTCATTTTCATTCAAATTTTTCCGCCAGGCCAGAGCAGGTATACCATTGCTTCCACTCACCGCCATTAGACTGTGCCTCATATCAGTCATACTGTCCCAAAATCAGTTGAGGTACGCATTATGATCAGATTTCTGCATCTAAAGGGCTCATCAGCAGCTGAAATTCATCACCAACTTGTCGAGGAGTACGGTGATAACGTCACATCATGGAAACAGGTTTGCACTTGGTGCACTGCCATATATAACGGCAGGACAGACATTCAAGATGAGCAACAATTTGGCCACCCAAGCATGTCAACCACAGGCAGTGCTCCAAACCCAAACCTGTTTCTGTGACACGACATTATAACTGTACACCTGGACATGTTTGCAATAAATTTCGTCTGCTAATATGCCCTTTAGACACAGACATCTGATCACACTACCCACCTCACTGTTTAATCATGTTTTCACCAGCTTCACCACCATAGAACTGATGTTGGGACAGTATGACTCATGCGAGGTACAGTCTAATGGCTGTGAGGGGAAGCAGTGTCTACCTGCTCCGGCCTGGCGGTAAATGTTCCCGATGGAACCAGGTTATTTGGGTGCATGGAGTTAAGGAAACAGACAAACAGTACACCAATTATTTTTCCTATGTACATACATTTGCATGGGCAAATATTCATGTATATAATGAATTTCCTTCCACACCTCATCCTGTGTTTCTACTTGTGTGTGATATGTCTCACTGGGTGGATAGAAGTATTGCCAGTCTGTAGGAAAGGGCAATTCCCACATCTGGAACATTTAAAAGCACATGGTATCTTGGGGATGGAACCCAAGTCTAAACACAGAATGCATTTATGGTTTCATATCCATCTTATACACAGAGCCTGAAGATAATTATGAATGCATGAAACAAAGTTTGTGTACATACATGATATTCATTTATGTTTCATTTACACTTTATACACAGCCTGAAGATAATTGTATACAATATGTGTAACAATTTTATGCATTAAAGAAAGTTTGTGTACATTGAACCATCAGAAAGCAAATTTGTCACTGTCTCAGTTGCGCTGAAAAAATTCTGCGTTTCAGAGTATTCCATATTTTGGAATTTTGTATATGGGAGACTCAACCTGTATATCATTTAGAATGTGTTTATTATAGTAATACATACAAAGTTATTATGTATTGTGGCAGTGTGAGGATAAACTGCATTATTGACACGTGTTGAGAGTGTGGATGGAGGGATCCGCCCAGTGAAGTAAAGCCAGGTGTGATCATATCTAAGGGCTGCATTGTAGGGTCAGTGTGGAAGACGCTGCAGAGAGGAGAATCAATGTGGATGCCAGTCAGAGCTCAGTATGTGGGGGTAGCTGCTGAAGGTCAGGAGGCATGGGTCTGACCCTGGAGTAGACAGGGGAGAACATCAAGCTTGGGACCTACAAGGAAGCAGGCCAGATTGTGAAGCTGTACATGGGAGCAGCTGTGCAACCAAGTCAAGCAGACCAGTAGACCAGGATTCAACCTGTCAGAGACAGGATTGAGACGGGATGGTATCGGGATCTCGGCGCTTTGTCTGTTGGTGGTTATAATACCGACAGCGGCATCCCAATGCTCAGGACCCTGACTTCTAGTAGGTAAGTATTCTATCTTTAAAACCCCTAACATTAGCCCTCCTTTTCCATAACCTGACCCTAAACATCCCCCCTCCCCCCTGCAGCCTAACCCTAGCCCTCCCCAGAGGTGCCTAACCCTAACCAATCCTTCCAGCAGACTTAACATAACCCTCCCTCCCCTGCAGCCTAACCTTTACCCTCCCCAGGTGTGCCTAACCCTAAGTCCCCCTCCCCACAGCCTAACTGTAACCCCCCCTTCCTACCGCAGCCTAACTCTACCTGTTTCCCCGCAGCCTAAACCTAACCTCTCCCCTCTCCTGACTGGATCCAGACCTGAGACTTTGTGGGAGAAGCCAGAGGCCAAGCCAGAACAGGCTAACTCATACCCCTTTCACATCGCACAAATAACCCGGTATCGACGCGGCATATTGCCTTGTCGACACGGGTCAGTGTGCGATGTGAAAGCACTCTGCCGGAATTAGCGGGTCGCCTGACCCGGTAATTCAACCCGGTATAAAAGAAGGATTATACCCGGGTTGAATACCGGGTCAGGTGCAGTGTGAATGGGAGCCGCGTCGATGCGACACGGTTCCCATTCACAGCATAGGGAGAGGCGGCGCAGGAGATGAGCTCATCTCCCAGCGCCGCCTCCAACCCCGTCCTGCTGCTGCTGCGCCCCACCGCTGCTATGGCAACCGACCCGGTATATTGCCGGGTCGGAAAGCCACCATAGCAGAGCAAATGCCGGATCCCACCCGGTAAGGACACGTTTCTCTTACCGGGTGGGATCCGGCATTTGTGATCTGAATGCGGTATAACTCTGAAAAGACTGAGAGAACTGTGTGTTTGCAGACTAGCTGCCCAAGGTTAGTGAGGGGCAAAGAGTAAGTGAGTAAGTACCCTGAATAGGGGCTAGGCATTTGTTATTTTCTGTTCACGTGTGTTGCTTTCTGATTTCATGCTGGAAGTAAAACACCATTACATTTATTTACCTGAAAAGCTGTGTTGGATTCTGTCTGAACATCTAGACATTGCACAAATCCAGCCCTCTACCGAGCGAATTACCCCAAATTGTCACACTATATTAGTTTAAAAGTAAGCCAAAGTATCCTAGTAGCAAAGTATGTTAAAAGCATAACGTGTATTAATTTATTAACATTACTTAGTGTGAGAAATATGTTATCTTTAGCTATTCAAATGTGTATTTTGTAAGGAAACCCGTTATCCCTTGTATAATAATTTCCTAGACACTGCAATAAAATGTATCTAGTACTTACCTTTACTACAGTGCCATCATCAGCGCATTCAGTCATACATGTATGGCCTGACATTTATGGGAGATCCGAGTTCTCATCTGCAGCATCATGGGCTTCACTCTAGAGAATCTCTGATGTCATCACTATTAAACATAATATTTTCTGTGATGAATGCCCTCCCTGAATTCTAGTACATTGTGTTGTACAGTACTCATTGAGGGCTGTGTGCAACAGGTGGGTGGACAGGAACCGAAATTAACTGATCCTTGCTTGCCGTCATTGGCAGCTGAGTTCCAAGCATATGACACAAGGCAAAAGAAGCACAAGATGCTGATGATAGTTATTGTTGGCTCCAAGTCATTATGCTGTACTTTTAAATGTCTAGTTGGTAATTACAATAACTATGTACATTTACAATTTAATGTACGCTAAACACAATGATCAATGTGGCAACCGCAAATGAATTATTGAGGAAATATCAGGTAATGCAATTTGCATAGTCACTTTTTTTTGTTGTTGTTGCTGTTTCATGAATAATACCAGATACATCAAGAAAATAATATATAAATACATATTCAATCATTTGATTGAATATCACACATGAGGAAATATTTTTATTTTATCTTTTATCACAAAATAAAATGACAGTAGAATGCATTGATCCTGATGCTGTAGCTTTGGCATGCAGTTTAATTTTACTTTGACATTTGATACAAAATAACCTCCAACAGCTACATAATAATGGTTCTTTAGTTATACCCCTTTTCGACCCGTGTTTTTAAACACAGGTGTAACCCGGGTCCCAGCTCGGAGAACCACTTTCACACTACACTACAGACCCAGGTTTTTCTTTCCCTTTCCCCTGGCATTCAGTGTGAAGTAATTTAAAGGGGATGCATTAATGCTGTCCTTTGCCATCTACCGCTGCTGAGGTCATCTGTAACAGCCCCAGGCAGATCTGAACAGCCACTCAGCTCTTCCTTGGCGCGACCCAGGTTTTTAAACCATTCAGACTTAAGCCGGGACACCAACCTGAGTTGCAAGTCTTGGGAATAACCATGGTTGATTGCAGGGTCACAGTCCCGGGTCTGATCCTTTCAGACATAAGTAGGATCTGGGTCAACTTGGCATGCCTCAGAAAATTAAATCAGTTCAATTAGCTGCGATAATGGACTTTTCCCACAAATCGCAATTACAGCCTATTCAATTAGATGGTAAAATTTGCTGGTGATAATATTTTAGCAAATTTCACTTTACTTACTCTGAGCAGGTAAAAAGTTGTGAACAATCCCTATTTTAAGGTAAAAATGTTTGGATTTGGTCCAGAACCCCTAGGACACCTCCCTTAATGACTAATTAGGCACGTTGAAGTTTTTAATTATTTTTAATGGCCAATAATGACATGTCATTTTTTGGGTAAAAAAAGTGCAAAGTGATGGCATTTGGGATTCATGGTATGGTACAGGTATTGGGGTGCTTTATGAGTGGGACAAGTTTTTTTAGGCTTGCAGGTGGGAGCAGTCAGTCTGTTTCCACTTTTTTTTTAAAGTACCCTAAAATACCCCAAAAATATAGTTATAATCATTTTCATGTATCCCAAATGTAATGAGAGCATTTATTTTGCACAAAAAAAGCTTGCTTTCTATAATTTTCTCATAAAAAAAAAAAAAATGCATATACTGTAACAGCCATTTCAGACAATTTAAGGGAATCAGGACTACTACCCAAGTGGGAGATCCAGGCGGCGGTCGGGATTCTGACTGCTGGCATTTCTCCAGGTGTCAGTATACTGACCACTGGCATCCCGACAGCCGGCAACGTGATTGCCTCCCAATTTAAGTCCTCAAAAACTCTTTAATGTAATCTCTAATACACTTTTCTTCTCTTATCCAATGTTAGTTTAGCATTTTTTGGGGCACATGCTGATTTCCCCATTTTCACCTACACTTTTCATTGCAAGAATTTTCCCATGAAACCCGTTTGGGATTAGGTTGAAAAACGGGAGCGCACATACCCACAAAAAGCCATTTTTGCTATAATTTACGGCCAACTACCATGAAAAAAATTTGCATGCAACATTTGCGGATAATTGAATACCCCCCTATTTCTGAAAGGGGTATTAGTGTTAGGTTTTAAAGTGACTGTTTCATAGATATACAGTATTTTAAATGAATGATCACAGGTACCTGGGATCTCCCAAGCCAAACAGTATTGTCCAAAACAGAGTTTCCCGAACATTAGTCCAGATGGTTAAATCAAATTGACTGAGGTCCTAATTAAGCCACCTTTGCTAAAGCATGGATATTCTTAAAATCTGGACTGTAATGGTGGAGTTTGGGAAACTGTGGTCGAAAAAGTTTCTAATACCACTTTTCCACCAAAAACCCAGGTCCAATCCAGGTTTCCAACATGCTGCATCTTGAACCCAGGTTACTCCCAGGTCGGCCCCATTTACACTGAACACTTGTCCAGCCTGCATTTCACAGAGACTCCCTTGAGGCGCACCTCTGTATACAGATGCTTTTAAGCATAACCCGGGTCAGATAACGCTGTTTACACTGCACCCTTACCCGGGTCCGACCCTGGGTCACTCAACCAGGTTATTTTTTAAAGACCCTTTTACACTGAACTACGACCCGGGTAGATCCGGCAATAACCCAGGTTATGCGACAGTGGAAAAGGGGTAGAAGAAAAAGATAACCTGCATTTCTACTTATGGCAATACAAACTTGACCGTTTAATTCTGAACTAATTAAATGAGTTGGTTCTGTATTGCAATAAATAGAAATGCAGATTTAGTGTGCATACTAGTCGTGATTCATGTACACTGGTGGTGTCCAAACTTTTTTCTTGGAGTGTCGTGTTAAGGAACTGACTTTGAACAGAAGGCCATAATTTTTCTCTCACACAGTAAGCCTTCTAGCAATTAGGTAAGGGTTCTTTGCTGAGTAAATCTTATTCTAAGAAATTAGAAAATGAAAATATTTTGAAATAAATATATTTGAATGATTTTTGGATGCCAATTTTACCTAGATGAGATGCTGCAAACTGAGGTTGAAATGATGTGCCTAATTCAGACCTGATTGCTGTGCTGCAAATTTGCAGAGGTCTGCGATCAGATAGTCACCACCCAGGGAGAATGAAAACCCGCCCCGTGCAAGTGTGTGAATGCATGTGTACGCCATGCGTAAATTCTGCTAGACAGCGGACATCTGCAAATCCGTTCGCAACTCACCATCGAAAGATTTTTCCATTCTGTGCAGTCTGTAGCTCAAGACTTACTTCTACAGTGCGATACAAACAGGCTGATCGGGGCCGGAGCTGACGTCACACACCCTTCCTGAAAACGCTTGGGAACGCCTGCATTTTTCCTGACACTCCCAGAAAATGCTCAGTTACCACCCCCAAACGTCCTCTTCCTGTCAATCACTTTGCAATCAAAATTTTGGCACCATCCTGTCGCTGTTTGGTGATGCGCCTGCGCATTGCAGTTATACGCATGCGCAGTCATTCGATAATCGGATGCTGAGTGAATTCGCACAACAGTGATAAGGTCTGAATCTGGCCCTATGTCTGCAGGGGAGAGTCCCTGGGTTATTCTCAGATACTGTCTTTCAGGTAATCACTATGGTCTGTATTATCCTCAAGTTATGGCAGAGTTTCCTTCATTACAGTTCAGGTTTTGAGGATATCCATGCTTGAGCATAAGTGACATAATTAGTAATTCAGTCAATTTGATTTAAACATCGGGACTCAAGGAGTAATATGTTTAAAACCTGAACTGTAGTAGCGGTGTTTAGGAAACTCTGAGTTATTTTATCTTCATCCTAAGATACTGTTCCTAGATCCTATTTGCCTTTTCCCCGGCATACACGATGCCTCCTGATTTACAGTCACCAGTGCCTGCCGTCCCTCAGATAAAATCACCAATCACTACTCAGGTCCCTATCCTGCTCATGGCATAGTCCCTTTTCTCCTTTAAGCAGTCTCCAGTAATAGTTTGCCCTGTGTATGACTCTGCTGCTGGGTGGGAGACCACGGGCTAGGTTGGGGGGCAGCCTGGGGGTGGAATAACTGGGCAGGCTGCTGCTTCAACTCCAAGGGTTTTGCCTCAGCTCTGCATGTCTCTCTAGCAGGGTGCATGCAGCTCGCCACAGTCGCTATTGTGAAATGCGGGGTGTAGTGGCGGATCATAGAAACATAAACATAGAATTTGATGGCAAATAAGAACCACTTGGCTCTCTCCCCTTTTTCTTTATCCTTTAGGCAATCTCAACCCTTTTTGATCCTTAGTTCTTTGTAAGGATAGCCATATGCCAATCCCAAGCATGTTTAAATTGCTCTACTGTCTTAGACTGTACCACCTCTGTCGGAAGGCTAGTCCACTTATCCACTACCCTTTCTGTGAAGTAATTTTTCCATACATTTTCCCTGAACCTACCTCCATTCAGTTTCAGTGTACTGTATGTTCTTGAATTCTATTACTTCTCTTCCTTTGAAGAATGTTTCCCTCCTGTACTTTGTTAAAACCCTTCGTAGATTCTAACGATTCTATCATGTCCCAAACTGTTGTTCGGTCAGAGAGCTCCACTGGAGCAGGTGAAGGTCCGCATTTAGCCCCCTGTCTTATTTTGGATGGCCCTGATGCATACTATACTAATCGTCCGAGAATATACACACTTCAGTATGTGTCAAACCTACAAGTGATATCTGCTAAAAAATAAAGTGTGAAATCCATCCCACTAAAATCTCACAACATTTTATAAAAGTTACTTCATTATTTATTTTTATATTACATAATGCAGTCACTCTACAGGCTTTTCCTGTGTGAGATAGGCTGCAGGGGCACGAGTTTCCCGCTATGACGATAATAAGCAGTCCAAGTGATATTGTAGATCGAACTTGTTAATGCTTGTGATTATTCTATTGGCCTCAGATAAGTTAATGAAAAGCTGAAAGCATGAATCATGCGTGACACATTCCTGCTTATAAGAGGTTTTGTCATTGTACCTAAGAAATAATGATCATTAATTGACAAATAAAATATCTAACAAGGAATAATTTATTCAAATAATATATATTGTACCAACCTACATCTGCCATGCCTGAGAAAAGCTACAAGAAATTACACACATTTATCCTGTGTGTTACACAGGAAGCAAGTCTTCCTCTTAGCTAATTAGAAAAGATAATTCTAAACTATGGGGCTGATTCAGAATTGAATGTCACTGTATTTGGCAGATGGATTTGCCCATTACTCGTCATGCCACACACCGTAACGCCTATTGCAACTTACGTCACACACTGTAACACCCATTACACGTTATACCACACACCGTAACACCTATTACAATTTATGCTAAACACTTAATGCCCATTAGACGTTATGTCACACACCATAATGCCCATTACACGTTATGCCACACATTATGCCATACACTGTAATGCCCATTACACATTATGCCACATGCAGTTATACCCGTGACACCATTTTATGCCCCACACAATAATGTTTCTTACAAATTTTGCCCCACAGTAAGTGTCCTAATTACTTTTGAATTACCTGCTTGTTGTCAGGAGTCTAATGCTCATTGCCAGGGGTCTCATACTTGTTGCCAAGGGTTTCCTGCTCTGAGTTTCAATACTCCGGGTTTCCTACTCTGGGTTCATGCTCATTGTCCGGGATTACATGCTCATTGCCAGGGGTCTCATGCTCATTGTTAGGGGTCTCATGCTCGTTGCCAAGGGTTTCATGCTCGTTGACAGGGGTTTCATGATGTAGGTTCCACGCTCATTGCCAGGAGTTTCCTGCTCATTGTCATGGGTTTCCTGCTTATTGCCAGGGGTCCCACTGCCCACGACCACCCTGCATCCTGGCTGCAGCAGGCACCATTGACTGCTAGAGGTCCCAATTGACACTTAGCGTCTGTCTCCCTGCTCTCCTCCAGATGCTAGAGGTCAAGTGGGACCTCTAGCATCTGACTCTCCGTCAATGGTGTCATCTGCAGTGGGCCCACACAGCCCATGGCGCCTGCTGCAGCTTGGTTGCGGGGTGTGGGAGGGCAGCGGATGCCTGTGGGGTGACTGTGGCCCTGGGTGCCCGCTCTGCTTGCCTGCATCTAAACCCACTCCTGCATGTGATTTTAGTTTAAATCAATACTGCTTTATATCAGTATTTTATATATCAGTATTTTGGTGGTCATTCCGAGTTGATCGCTAGCTGCTTTCATTCGCAGCGCACCAATCAGGCAAAAAACCTGCACTTCTGCGCATGTGTATGGGGCGCAATGCGCACGCACGACGTACTTTCACAAAAGCTGATGCAGTTTCACACAAGGTCTAGCGACGCTTTTCAGTCGCACTGCTGGCCGCAGAGTGATTGACAGGAAGTGGGTGTTTCTGGGAGGTAACTACCGTTTTCGGGGAGTGTGTGGAAAAACACAGGCGTGTCAGATACAAATGCAGGCGTTCCTGGGGCAACGCAGGCATGGCTGGCCAAACGCAGGGCGTGTTCGTGACGTCAAAACAGGAACTAAATAGTCTGTAGTGATCGCTAGCTAGGAGTAAGTCTGGAGCTACTCTGAAGCTGCACAAAATTATTTTGTAGCAGCTGTGCTATCCTTTTGTTTGCACTTCTGCTAAGCTAAGATACACTCCCAGAGGGCGGCGGCTTAGCGTTTGCACGGCTGCTAAAAGCAGCTAGCGAGCGAACAACTCAGAATGAGGGCCTTTATTCTTTGTTTTCCAACAATTTCGACACAGGCTATTTCTCATATACCACCCCACACCCTTTTTTCAAAAGTATGAATCCACTAGTACTGAACACAACTTTCCTCTTGTGAGTTTTAGCACTGTGCCTGCTCATTAGCCGAGCATACACAACTATGAGCAATTCAGTCTTATTTATTTTAGGACTTTATTCTGATTTGTACTGTATTGTACAGCAGCAGGTAAGCAGCTGTGCAATACGGTACAAATAAAATACAAATGCAGGAGGAGGCATCTGTAGGAAATAGATGCCTCCGGCCAGTATCTCAGATCATTAGTGCTGCGTCCGAGGATGCAGCATCAGATTACCATATAGACAATCTATGGTCGCAGCAGTCGGCCAATCTGCGTAAGCCGAAGCTTACTCAAACTCGACATTGGAACTGGCCAGCCAGGTCCAGGAAGTCTGCGTCCAATGACGCAGACCATGGGCTCAGCATGCTTTCAAAATGGAGGATCTCGCAGGACCCATTCTGCACTTGCACGTGCGCATACCCATATCGTCGGATTTGTACATAAACCATCGGGTTTGCATACAAATTCAAATCAGGTCCTTAGGGGTCTATTTCAAAATGGAGGATCTCGCAGGACCCATTCTGCACTTGCACGTGCGCATACCCATATCGTCGGATTTGTACATAAACCATCGGGTTTGCATACAAATTCAAATCAGGTCCTTAGGGGTCTATTTACTAAGCCTTGGATGGAAATAAAGTTGATGGAGATAAAGTCCCAGCCAATCGGCTCCTAACTGCCATGTTACAGGCTGTGTTTGAAAAATGGCAGTTAGGAACTGATTGGTTGGGACTTTATCTCCGTCCACTTTATCTCCATCCAAAGCTTAGTAAACAGACCAGTTAGTCACAACTGCACCTCCGGCCAGGGACGTTCGGTGAGATAAATGGCTGAGGAGGCACTTGCTAGTTCCAGAGCCAGATTTACAATATATGAGCCAAAGGGTTCATGTGGGGATTATACACAGCAATGTGGCAGTATATACTGCTAGAAATGTGTTGGGTTTTGATCAGAGATGTGCGGAAAAGGTAAACAGGTGAGGCACTGCCTCGCCTGCCATAGACTTTTTACTCCAGACTATAAAATGACTATAAAAATTATTAGAATAATACAAGGAAGATATTCCTAATATATTATTTGTATTTTTCATGTACTTTATTTAGTGATACATTAGTACGACAGGAAAGGCTCTACCTCACCTACCTCACCACACGTCACTGATTCATACATGCATACATACATACATACATACATACATACAAACATACATACATATATACATAAAGTACTTTGACATATATATATACGAGAGAGAGATGGCTAAAAAGGGGGGGATTTTTTTAGTTGAATCCCTGACAGTATTTTAAGTAGGATTATGAAGAATTTATGTAACTGACAATAATTAAAATTTTCCTCTGACTCTCGTTAATCATTCAAGTCACTAACCTTATGTGAGTAGCCTTTCCAGTGATGTCGTCCACTGCTGGTGAGCTATGAGTTGCCTGGTCTCTGGAGGAGTATGAGAAAGGGCAGCAGCAAAGTCCTGATGTAGGCAGTTTCTACCATTATGACATATCAGCATGATGTCACAGACACAGAAATAGACCAATACATTTTCTATATGCATTTTCGAGATTCAGGCCCTGTTTTTTTTATTTGAAACCCCAACTGTAGTTTAAGCTGGATAATGAAGGGTATATGTACCAAGTTTGGTCCAGATATGTCATGGCATGTAGGAGACTGAAAAACAAACATTCAAATATACATACTGTATATACATGCATACTTTGACTTAGCTAAAGCTCTAGCACAGGGGTGGGGAGCCTCCGGCCCGTGGGCCGTATAAGACCCGCAAAGCCGTTTGTTCCGGCCCACCCGCTGCTGTATGACAGAGAGACACGCCGCCCCTCAGTCCAGCATCGGCATGTCTCAGCTGTCAGGGCAGGGAGGAGAGCGCAGCAATGTCTGGAGGCAGCAGTAGGTACGATCTCAAACCAGCCACCGGTTCGTGAGCCAATCAGAGCTTGCGGACCGGAGCTGCCACTGCCAATGCACGAGCTCTGATTGGCTCGCAAAACGGTGGCTGGTTTGAGGTCCTACACTCCGACGCCGCCCAACATAGCAGCGCTCTCCTTCCTGCCCTGACCCCTAACACACCACCGCCAGACGGAGCACTAAGGGGCAGGAGAGGTGCACGCTGTGCTCTCCTCCCCTCCCCTGACATACAGCAGTGGTGAGCAGCAAAGGGGGGTGGGGGAGATGTTTGGGGAAATGTATATCTGGAACTGTAGGGCAATGTGTATCTGGCACTGTGGGGCATTTGTGTATCTGGCACTGTGGGGCATTTGTGTATCTAGCACTGTGGGGCAATGTGTATCTGGCACTGTGGGGCATTTGTATCTGGCACTGTGGGGCAATGTGTATCTGGCACTGTGGGGCATTTGTGTATCTGGCACTGTGGGGCATTTGTGTATCTGGCACTGTGGAACATTTGTGTATCTGGCACTGTGGGGCAATGTGTATCTGGCACTGTGGGGCAATGTGTATCTGGCACAGTGGGGCATTTGTGTATCTGGCACTGTGGTACATTTGTGTATCTGGCACTGTGGCGGCATCTTTGTATTTGGCACTGCACTGGCATATGTGTATTTGGCACTGCACTGGCATATGTGTATCTGGCACTGCACTATTGGGGGCATATGTGTATCACATCCCATTTTAATTGGCTACACCCATTTTTTGTTGCGCAAATGCGCGCACCCAGTACCACTAAGGGGCATAACTACTGGGAGAATAACTACTGGGGGGCAGGCTAATTTTTAAGTTGATAATTTTCGTATGGCACCCGAAGGATTTTATAAATATCCAAATGGCCCTTGGTAGAAAAAAGGTTCCCCACCCCTGCTCTAGCAAATCCATACAATTTCACTCATGATCTGACCAACTTTATGGTTTTCTCAGTGATAAAATAATATTGAGAACATCTTATTAGTAGTGTACACACTAGCAAATTTATAGTTCATGTCTAAACAATTAACTGTCCTAGACCTTGTCAAACAGTTGATGGTTTATAAATGGAGTAAATTTCTCCCTATATACAGTGTGATGCATACATATTTCAGTATTTGCACTATAGCATTTCATGTATGATAAATGTCCATCCGGTCTGACTGCTTATGGAACGATAATCTGCCCTGGGTGTACTGTATGAGATTATTTGACTGAGTAGATGACAATTGGCTGATTAGCCTGATTGCTGGATAGTGTGTAGCCAGCATAACTCCCTCATAACATGACATCCAGCTGCAGATAATGAAAGAGCGAATAGTAGACATTTTACATTTCTGCTCTTCATGAAGCAACATACAATTATTGTTTGTTTATGTCTATACAGACAATATAAATGACTGCCATTACTTGCTCTTAAGTGTAAGAAACAAGTTTTGCAATTCTGAAGAAACACTGCTGTTTAATCACAGAAACATTATTATAAGTGATTGTGTAACTAGAAGACTAGGTGCAGCTGGTTACTGCAGTATAATGCAGTGTACAGCTAAACTGCCAAAGCCTTACAGCATTTTGGTGGGTATAGAATGGTATGCCGGTGGCCGGAATCCCGGCGGCCAGCATACCAGCGCCGGGATCCCGACAACTGGCATACCGGCAGCTGGGCGAGCGCAAATGAGCCCCTTGCAGGCTCGCTGCGCTTGCCACGCTGTGGGCACGGTGGTGCAATATGTGCGCCATGCTATTTGTTCTCCTTCCAGGGGGGTCGTGGACCCCCAAGAGGGAGAATAGTTGTCGGTATGCCGGGTGTCGGGATTCCGGCACCAGTATACTGAGCGACGGGATCCCAACAGCCGCCATACTGAATACCACCCCATTTTTGGTACCACTTTAGTCTATACTTAATAGCCATGCGCTGGGTGTGTGGGCTGGCAGGCCAAGAAGTTTTTGTATGGGTGGGGCCTAGGAGGACAGCACTGCAGTTTTTTTCCTGTCTATACTGTCAGTCTACTGTGGGCCCATTTTCATGGGAGGGCCTGGAGATGCAGCGCCAAACACCCCCCCACCCCTTTTTTTTCCGGCCCTATTTATATCTAGTATGTAGTGAACTATGGGGGTTATTCAGGTCTCATTGATACGCCGCAATAACCCCAGCGGTGGCAGCAGTGTCCACGCGCAGGTACCATCCTGCACATGCGCAGCCACCAAATGCAATTTAATCAAACGCCTCTGTCTGTCAGGAGCATTGCTGGGGTGCTGCGGGGAAAACGGGGGATGGGCTGCGACGCTTTCTGGGTGACGTCACACGCAGCTGCTCCGATCTAAAATATGGCGGCGGGCCTCCTTCATATGCAGCCTAGCTGCGGCTGCAGGGTGTCGTCCACAGTTGCTGCGACTGCTGGCAGGCCATTCTGCATGCTGGGTGGCTTTGCCTTGCGATGGACGGCTCCCAGCATGTGAAAGAATGGAATGCAGAGTCTGCTTTTTAGCAGAAACTGCAATCCGTACTGAATAACCCTCTATGTTCTTAAGATTTCATGATTAAAATACTTTACCACCTTAATCTCATATTTCATCAACTTTATGATTTATCTTGAGTTCATAAAGTTTTTATGAATTTCTTTATTGCCAGTTCCATATAATCAGCCTCTCTTCACTTGCTGATTACCATTGTATAAAATATCAATAAGTTGGAACACTAGGGGGCGTGGCTTGGCACAGCATGGAGTAGGAGCATAGCTTTTAAGCTCCCGCACAAACTCCTACATTAATCCGTTTTAGCCCGATGCTATCTACATAAAAAGTGACTCTACTTCAGCCCTAACTGCTGGTGCATCGCTGGAACTACCTGCCGGTCCCCTCGGACCAATATAACAGCCGTTTGACGGAAGATACTGCGGGTGCTGTCTCAGAGCTGCTTGCGGCGGCCATCTTGCCAGCGTGGGGCGAGACACCTGCCTGACACTCTGCCCTCCGCTCCCCGGCCGCGTACCTCCTGTTTGCCGCCACGGTGCCTGGACGTCCTACGGCTGTCCCTCCGCTATTCGCTCTCCTGACACAGGGAATCCGCGGCGCTTCCGGGTCGGCGCTCTCCGGGGCCGACGCTGACTCCGGGCTGCGTCCCACGTGCTGCACCTTGGAGAGAGGCCTTCTTCACCGCTGCGGGGAGACACGGCGCGGCCTGCACTCCACAAGCCACCGCAGGAGAACACTACAGGCTAAGCGGCAGATCATCAGCTCCTGTGGCTCACGGCAGGTACACCTTCCCTGCAGTGCTCCCTGCAATATTCTCCTACCTGGACAATACTCCCCTCTGGAAGCTAGATAGGATATACCACTCCGACACCCACATTTCTATGCATATATCTACCTGCCCATTCCTGCACTAATTCCTTGCCTGGATGGTGCGCATGCTGGGAGTAATACAGGGCACTACACCCCAATTTGCACACGCTTACGCCTCTATACCTCTGCCTAAATACAACGTGCTGACATCTCTATATAAAACACCGACCTCCCTGACCCCCCTACCCGCTACACGTGAAAGCTGTGATCATCACATTGATCCTGTGTCTGGGCCACTTGGGAGTGCGCTGCTACGGCTCAATCTCCATATTCCTCCACACTTGTAATCCTACTCTACAAGCCTCCTGTGCAATATACTGGACATTACAATGGGGAAGACAGGTGCAGCCGCGAAATTACAAAAATATGCGAGGGAATCCTCCTCTTCCCAATCCACTTCCAACGCGGCTCGTAACCCTCAATCTCCGCGCTCTGAAGGCGAGGACCCAGCCTTAAACGACTCGACGCACTCCACGCAGCAAATAATACAGGCTATTGCTGCCTCAGAGCAACGAGTCTCTGATAAAATTGAACGTGTCCAGATAGATGTTTCTCTACTCCGTCAGGATCTCCAAAAGATTCGTGAAAGAGTGAGTGAGACTGAGCACCGCATTTCGGACCTGGAGGACACCACCTATCCACTTAAAACTAAGATGGACGATCTTTCCACACAACTATCATCGGCTCACGCTAAGCTATCCGATATAGAAGGCAGACTCCGCCGGAACAATGTCCGCCTGGTTGGGCTACCTGAGAGGGCAGAGGGAACAGCCCCGGAGAAATTCTTTGAAGACTGGCTGATTAAGATGTTTACACGTGAAGCCTTCAGCCCACAATTTGCGGTAGAACGAGCACATCGTCTTCCGTCTCGTCCTCCTCCACCAGGCGCTCCTGCTCGAACGTTCATTGCTCGTCTTCTTCACTTTAAAGACAGAGACACTATACTTCGTCTGGCTCGTCTCCAGGGCCCGCTGATGTTCGACAACCACACGATCTCAATTTTCCCAGACTTTGCCATTGAAGTCCAGAAATCCCGTGCCCAATTCTCTCTTGTCAAACGCAAACTCCGGGATCGGAATATCCAATACTCGATGTTGTTTCCGGCTCGTCTGAGGGTTATATACAACGACGCCACGCACTTTTTCTCAAACCCGAAAGATGTGGAATCCTGGCTGGAACACAGACCTCCAGCTCCTGAATGAACTCGTATTGGTCATATGTAGTTGGCGTGGGTAACTATTATAGCGTAAACCGTATGGTTTCTATTGTCTCTACCCCTATGGGCTGATGCATGTCACTTACTTCTCTGGGGTTTTTCCTTTTTTTAGCATCGGGCCACTACACCTGCTAAGCTCTATGTGCGGGAGTTCCCTGCTGTAGATAGCTTAGGGATCTAGTCCCACAGTTCTGTTCTCCCAGCTGGTTTGTTCTGTACCCAGCTAGTTTAATTTAGTTTTGTTAGGGTATAGGTATGACACTAGGTTGCTTATTGGTCATACAGGGTGGGTGCGGGATGGGATGTTTTATTGTTGTTGTTACTTTCCTTTTCTTTATTCTTTCCTCCCTTTTTTTTCCTTCTGCAACTGATCATGGTGCTCTAACGCTATGGAAATGTATGGTATTTCAGATGTCACATTTGGAGTATGCTCGGCCTCGGCCTTTCAGTCCTAATCGGGTTTTCCAAGTTAGGGAGTATGGTTTTATTATGATACGATTCACTGGGTACCCTACCTCACATACTATACTCCTTCCGTCTCCCACGACTTATCTCCTTGTGCCCATTCACAGCGCTCTACGATATGGGATCTAATACAGACGCCACGGGGAGGGACACGATTAGACTGATGGGATGGAATGTCCGTGGTTTAAATGATAAAATTAAACGCTCACTTGTCCTGAAACAACTTCAAAAGTACAGAGTTGACATAGCATGCCTCTCTGAGACTCATCTGTATGGTAGTAAAGTCATGGCCATTAAAAGACCGTGGGTTGGGTGGGCCTACCACTCCACGTTCTCCTCCAGCGCCAGAGGGGTATCGATATTGGTTAAAAAATCGGTAAACTTTCACCTGGAGCATAGCAGCATTGACCCTCAGGGTCGTTATGTGTTTTTACGTGCTGTCATACATCATGCACTGTATCATATCATGGCTATATACATTCCCCCCCCCCTATAACAGTGAAGTTCTACGTAAGGCAGCTGACTTTATAGCCCAATCCCCTGACACACCGGTTATTAGTGTGGGTGACTTCAACAACGTCATGGACTTGTCTATAGACCGCTGGCGGGAGTCTCGCGACTCCACCTCCCTCCCCCCTGCCCCGACCCCTTTTGCAAGAATTGTTGCTGAGCTTGGCTGGATGGATATCTGGAGAGTGCGAAACCCTACTATAGCGCACTATTCCTGTCACTCCGCTACCCATAACACACTGTCACGGATAGACTTGTGCCTTATTTCCCCGACATTATCGCCTAGAATTTCTGAACTAACATATTTGTCCGGGGGTATATCGGACCACTCACCGGTTTTACTAAAGCTGTCTATGACGCACGATAGGGGCAGCAGTCAGTGGAAACTGCACCCATTTTGGTTGAATTTAATGGGAGAGGGCTCCGACCTTCTCTCGGACTGGAAAGTCTTCCTTGATTGCAACCCCCCAGACTCCTCCCCCACTGTCCGACATGATGCATACAAAGCATATATTAGAGGTACCTTTATTAAAAGAATAGCCGGCATCAAGTCGTTTAACAGGAGGGAGGAAGCGAGACTCGAACAGGCCTGCCGTGATTTGGAATCTGTATACATAGAATCACATTCCCGGTCAGATCGGGAGGCGTGGCTGCACGCACAGGGAGGGTGGGCCGATTACCTCTTTGATAAATCCAAGCGTAGGCTGCTGTTCTCCAGTCACAGGCAGTACTTTCAGGCGGAACTGGGGGGCAGTTGCCTGGCTTTCCTGGCCAGGGATGAAACCCATTCTCGCACTGTTCAGTGTATAGCCGATGGGGATGGCAGTCTCTGCTACTCGGGGAAAGACATAGCAGGGGTATTTAAAAATTTTTATTCCAAACTATACTCGTCAGGAGTCTCCCACACCGACGAGCAACTGCACTCCTACCTCTCGCGGGTGAATTTGCCCAATTTATCGCGGGAGGCGCTTGAAGCACTTGAGGCTCCTTTCACCCTGGAGGAGGTGGAGTGCGCTGTGTCGTCACTCCCTTCTTCCAAGGCACCTGGTGGGGATGGCCTCCCAGTGGAGATATATAAAAAATTTAACTCCCACTTCAGTCCTTATTTATTAGATTTATTTAATACCTTGTTTGAAATTGGTGAACTTCCCCCGTCCATGTCTGAAGCCACTATTATAGTGCTGCCCAAACCGGGGAAGGATCCCAGGGCTCCCGATTTCTACCGCCCTATTTCACTACTGTCCACAGATGTTAAAATTCTTGCAAAGATGCTTGCCATCCGTCTGAACGCGGTCATCGGGTCTATTATACATCAGGACCAGACGGGCTTCATGCCGGGAAGGTCCACTATGCAAAACCTACGGAAGCTGTTCTATCACCTGCAGGGGGATGGCTTGCTGGGTTCGGGGGCAGTGGTGGTGTCTCTCGACGCCGCCAAGGCCTTCGACTCGGTTGAGTGGTCCTACCTTTGGCAGGTATTACACGGGTTTGGCCTGGGCCCTGTGTTCATCGGGTGGGTTCGATTACTGTACTCCTCTCCAGCAGCCCGTGTCTCTGTTAATGGGTATACCTCGTCCTCATTCTCTTTGGCCAGGGGCACACGACAGGGTTGCCCGTTGTCCCCGGCCCTGTTTGCATTGGCTATAGAACCACTGGCTTGTATGATAAGGGACAACCCGAATATTCAGGGACTGGCAGCCGGCTCCACGGTGGATAAGATTTCACTGTATGCCGACGATATGTTGCTGTTCCTTAAGGACCCAGATGCCTCACTCCGGGCTATGCTTCACACAATTAATGAATTTGGGGAATACTCTGGCTTATGTATAAACTGGGACAAATCCTTTATTTTTCCCATTTCAGGACATATCCCGGAGGGGATATGCACGTCACACTCACTGCAATGGACTCTGAAATTTAAATACTTGGGTGTTTGGGTCACGGGGCCAGCATCAGAATATGCCAAGTGGAACATAGACCCTATCACAGCCCTTTTTAAAAGTAAGATCCACACATGGAAGGCACTACCACTGACAGTATTGGGACGCATCAATCTCTTTAAGATGTCCATCCAGCCTAAGTACCTATATGTCCTGCAACACTCCCCCATCTACCTCCCTAAAAAAATATTTGCTAACATTGACAGTCTCATATCTTCCTTTATCTGGGGTCATAAACCGGCGAGGATAGCTATAAAAAAACTTTGTAGGACCAAACTCACTGGGGGGGCGAGCCTGCCTAATCTCAGGCTGTATTATCTGGCAGCACAGCTGGTGCACCTCTCCGGCTGGATCACAGGAGTGGGTGGCTCGACCCTACAGGGATATTTGACAGACTGGGTTGGACCCCCCTTCACCCCCTTCCTTTTCTTGCTTTCGGGAATGTCAGTGACGGGTCTTCCTCCTATCCTGCGACAGGCTCTGTTGGTCTGGAAACAAGTACACAACCTCTATGACTGGGCCGACCTAGAAACAGATTCACCCTTATGGTTTAATAGTTCGTATATGGAACTTCAGAAGCTGTCAACAGACAATATTTGGATAAAAAGTGGGGTGACCTCCCTAGGGCAATTATATGTGGATGGTTATCTTAAATCATTTGCGCAACTGCAGGCTGAATTCGAGCTCCCAAACACAGCCCTATTTAGATACTTCCAACTAAGACACGCCATACAGACCCAGTTCAAAACGGCCCCTTCCATCTCCCCTTCTCCAGTTAAACTTATGCTGCAACGCTTACCCTCCACAGGTAAAATTTCAACAATATATGCCTCACTAAACAATAGAACCCTACCTGCCTCTTTAGATCCGCTTAGGCTGAGCTGGGAAGATGATATAGGCCCCCTGTCAGACGAACAATGGCTACAAATACTGGGCTCCGCCAGGTCTACCACTCCTTGCATTAGATATCAACAGGTGCATCTCTTTATCCTACACAGGGTTTATCGAACTCCTCTACTTCTCCAACGAGCTGGTTTAAGACCTGACACTTTATGCCCCAAATGTCGGATGGCAGATGCTGGTTTTTGGCATCTGTTATGGAATTGTCCGAAAGTCTATGAATTTTGGACTTGGGTTTGGTCTGACATATTAACTACTGACCCATCTCTTCCCCAAATTAATCCCAGAGCCTGCCTCTTCGGGGTGGACCTGGAAGAAACCCATTCATTGCTCACATATCAGTATGTCCTGTGTCTGATCACACTTGCCAAGGTCATCATTGCACGCTCCTGGTTTGCAGAGACCCCTCCCAGAGTATCGGAGTGGAGAGCCCTGGTAACCTTGGTCATAGGGCATGAAAGGCTAATGTACTTATCCCGCAACTCTGTGTCCAAGTTTCACCGTAAGTGGGATAGATGGACTTTGGTGCGGCCGAGTGCGGAATTGACGTAGCCCGGTGATAGGCAGATACGGTGGACACACACAACCCTATACTTGTAATTGTGACCTCCCCTTTACTCACGTATACTAAGCAAGTAGCGACGACAATGTCTTAATGACCGGTCCGAGCGCTCCGAGCACAACCCTCTCATTTCAAGCACCACAAGCCTTATGTTTTAATTTACAATGTAAATCAATGTAATACCTACTGATCAGCACAATGCATTGTATTGTAAATTGTATGTTTTGAACTGTTGCCTTCTTCCTTTTCTTTTCTTTACTGCTTTTCTCTCTTTTACCACACTTATGTAACCAAATGAAAAAATTTTCAATAAAAAATTTACTTGATTAAAAAAAAAAAAAAAGTTGGAACACTATTTATTTACAATTGAAACAGTTAAAACAGTACATAACACTTTTGGTACAAAAATCCTGAAGGGGTTACACCAACACTTTTTGGATTGTTTGTATAGTGTGAGGATTTATACAACATGATTGATTGATTAATTAATAGTAATTTATGAGCAAGCACACATTGTGTAGAAATGTTCTTTCTGACAGTTGTTCTAATTTAATAGGTATTGTGATCCATGAGAAACTAACACTTTGCCATTTAACAGAGCTCAAACAATATACAGTCTGAATGAGAAACTAGATTTGTTATATGTTTTGATAGGTTTATTATGTGACAAAAGCCTTAAATATATATTTTTCTTTCCTTTTTTCATTCAGGTCTCTTATGTCCCGTGAGTCTCTTGCCTCTACAACTTTAAGCCTGTCGGAGAGTCATTCTACAATGAGTGTTAAACAGGAATGGTCTTATGGATATAGATTTCATCCTTCTAATCATGGTTCTCAAAACAGTAGTGAGCCAGGAGATCTACTTAGTATTCCACCCGGAACTTCTATGTCCAGTAATAGTGTCAACAACTCATTGCCCTCATATCTGTTTGGCATAGAGAACAACTGTTCGCCTTATCCTAGTCCTAGACATTCTTCTCCAAGATCTCATTCAGCACGATCAAAAAAAAGAGCACTTTCATTGTCTCCGTTATCTGATGGTATAGGAATAGACTTTAATACAATCATTCGCACTTCACCAACTTCATTAGTTGCCTATATAAATGGTTCAAGAGCTTCTCCAGCTAATATCTCGCCTCAACCTGAAGTTTATGGCCATTTTTTAGGGGTCAGGGGGAGCTGTATCCCTCCAACATGTATTGGGTCAAACTCTCAGAGAAGTCTTCTTGCCATCAATGATAATGTATCTATTCCTGAGAATGTGACAGCAGAATATCAGCGTATGCAACAGCTGGAACAAAATAGCTTGCAGGCTGATGCTATGAACAATATGGTGGTTCGGCATAGCAGTGGGCTAAATGAAGGGCAGACAATGGGAGTTTTAAAAAGTGAAAGGGTGGATGAATTTCCAGGTGGCATGACTTCTGAAACTCCCCTTCCTCTTACAGCTCCTCCTCATCAAGGTCCACCACCACCTTACCATGCCCATCAACATATGCATCAACATGACTTGTTAAATCATTCCCACCAGCTGTCACTCCCACCTCCTGGTCAGGTTCCTTTACTAGAAGAGGAGGGAGAAATAGATGATTTTAATGGTAAGCACTGTTGCCGGTGGATTGATTGCAGCGCTCTATATGATCACCAGGAGGAGCTTGTACGGCACATAGAAAAGGTTCATATAGATCAGAGGAAAGGAGAGGACTTTGCTTGCTTTTGGGCAGGTTGTCCTCGAAGATACAAGCCCTTTAATGCTCGTTATAAACTTCTCATTCACATGCGGGTCCATTCTGGAGAGAAACCAAACAAGTGCACGGTACGTTCTAGCTGCCTCATAACTAAATATATATATATTTGTTACTACTTAGGTCATTATGAATATTAGAGGTCAAAAATAACATTTATATATAGAAACAAAGCAGTAACACTTATAAATATACATATACAATAGGGTTTCTGTAATATATCTGGCCATTGGCAAAATGAGCATGAATTATTTTGCTGATTGACCATAATAATTTTACATTAGTTTTGTTGTTGATTGACTACTATTTATTTTTTGCGGCTGCATTATTGTTTGTCTACTTTTTCCAGCACACATTGCAAAAATAATTTTTTTTTCAGTCTCACTTTATACTACACTCACTGAGTTATTTAGTAAGAAATTTCAAATGGCAACTAATCAACTATTATTTTTCTAGCTTAATAAATATCCAATTGGTTATTAAGGGTTAATAAAAATAAAGCAACCTCAAACACTAAAATCTAGCAATTTGTAAACCAAACAAACTGAATCCATGAGACTTAATAAATAAGTAAATCATCTTGTATTGTTGATGTATTTACATCTGTAGTTACTTTTAGGAACACAATCGGCACTTTCCATTATTTGCATTGCAATGTAACATTGTAGCTCCCCTCCCCATGCTTTCTGCTTGCTTGCCTGCTAGCAAACACTGTTAGCAACCTCATTAAAGCCAGTGCAGAGTGAATCTCAGATTAATGATATACAGTATAAACAGAAGACAAAGTACAAAGCAGAAGATTGCTCAGACCGGGTGGATAAGTTATCGTATAGGACAAGTGAGGCAGTAGGTTTTTTTTTTTTAAATTGAATTATGTCTTATAGTATGCTTTATGCACTAATAGAATTTATTTGCAATGCAATTTTACTCTGGTGTTGGCAGTCTTAATATTTAATGAAAGCAGGTTTCAGACTGCATTTCCTGCTTCTGCTATTACAGTGCAGTACTTCAAAAAGTGACCAAATAAGAACATGTATAGCTTATGAGCAGTGTGAGGAAAGGTTCTTATTACCTATATTGTTACATGTGTTTCTACAAATATTATATTTCTCTGACGTCCTAAGTGGATGCTGGGACTCCGTAAGGACCATGGGGAATAGCGGCTCCGCAGGAGACTGGGCACAACTAAAAGAAAGCTTTAGATTACTGGTGTGCACTGGCTCCTCCCACTATGACCCTCCTCCATGCTTCAGTTAGAATCTTGTGCCTGGCTGAGCTGGATGCACACTAGGGGCTCTCCTGAGCTCCTAGAAAGAAAGTATATTTAGGTTTTTTATTTTACAGTGAGATCTGCTGGCAACAGACTCACTGCAGCGAGGGACTAAGGGGAGAGGAAGCGAACCTACCTAACTGGTGGTAGTTTGGGCTTCTTAGGCTACTGGACACCATTAGCTCCAGAGGGATCGACCGCAGGACCCGACCTTGGTGTTCGTTCCCGGAGCCGCGCCGCCGGCCCCCTTACAGAGCCGGAAGCAAGAAGTGTTCCGGAAAATCGGCGGCAGAAGACTTCAGTCTTCAACAAGGTAGCGCACAGCACTGCAGCTGTGCGCCATTGCTCCTCATGCACACCTCACACTCCGGTCACTGATGGGTGCAGGGCGCTGGGGGGGGCGCCCTGAGGGCAATATAAGACACCTTGGCTGGCAAATCTACACCATATATAGTCCTAGAGGCTATATAGGTGTAAAAATACCCCTGCCAGAATTTCAGAAAAAGCGGGAGAAGTCCGCCGGAAAAGGGGCGGGGCCATCTCCCTCAGCACACTGGCGCCAGTTTTCCCTCACAGCTCCGCTGGAAGGAAGCTCCCTGGTTCTCCCCTGCAGTCTACAAGCTACACAAGGGTAAAAAAGAGAGGGGGGGCACTAAATTTAGGCGCAGTATATATATATATATATATATATATATATATATATAAAAAGCAGCTATAAGGGAAAACACTCATTTATAGTGGGATCCCTGTGTTATATAGCGCTCTGGTGTGTGCTGGCATACTCTCTCTCTGTCTCCCCAAAGGGCTTTGTGGGGTCCTGTCCTCTGTCAGAGCATTCCCTGTGTGTATGCGGTGTGTCGGTACGGCTGTGTCGACATGTTTGATGAGGAGGCTTATGTGGAGGCGGAGCAGATGCCTATAAATGTGATGTCATCCCCTGCGGGGTCGACACCTGAGTGGATGGTGCTGTGGAAGGAATTACGTGACAGTGTCGACTCCTTGCATAAAAGGTTTGACGACATACCAAATGTGGGACAGCCGGCTTCTCAGCCTGTGCCTGCCCAGGCGTCTCAAAAGCCATCAGGGGCTCTAAAACGCCCGCTACCTCAGATGGCAGACACAGATGTCGACACGGATACTGACTCCAGTGTCGACGACAATGAGACTAATGTAACTTCCAGTAGGGCCACACGTTACATGATTGAGGCAATGAAAAATGTGTTGCACATTTCTGATGTTACCCCCGGTACCACAAAAAAGGGTATTATGTTTGGAGAGAAAAAACTACCAGTAGCTTTTCCTCCATCTGAGGAGTTAAATGAAGTGTGTGAAGAAGCGTGGGCTTCCCCTGATAAGAAACTGGTAATTTCTAAGAGGTTACTAATGGCGTACCCTTTCCCGCCAGAGGATAGGGCACGTTGGGAAACATCCCCTAGAGTGGATAAAGCGCTCACACGCTTGTCAAAGAAGGTGGCACTACCGTCTCCGGATACGGCCACCCTGAAGGAATCTGCTGATAGAAAGCAGGAGGCTATCCTGAAGTCTATATATACACACACAGGTGTTATACTGAGACCAACTATTGCTTCAGCATGGATGTGCAGTGCTGCAGCTGCATGGTCAGACTCCCTGTCGGAAAATATTGATACCCTAGACAGGGACACTATATTGCTAACCGTAGAGCATATTAAAGACGCACTTTTATACATGAGGGATGCACAGAGGGATATTTGCCGGCTGGCATCCAAAATTAGTGCAATGTCCATTTCTGCCAGGAGAGGGTTATGGACTCGGCAGTGGACAGGAGATGCAGATTCCAAAAGGCACATGGAAGTTCTGCCTTATAAGGGTGAGGAGTTGTTCGGGGATGGTCTCTCGGACCTCGTTTCCACAGCAACAGCTGGGAAGTCTACATTTTTACCCCATGTTCCCTCACAGCCAAAGAAAGCACCGTATTATCAGGTACAGTCCTTTCGGCCCAATAGGGGCAAGCGGGTTAAGGACGCGTCCTTTCTGCCCAGAGGCAGAGGTAGGGGGAAAAAGCTTCAGCATACAGCCAGTTCCCAGGAGCAAAAGTCCTCCCCCGCTTCCTCTAAGTCCACAGCATGACGCTGGGGCTCCACAGGCGGAGCCAGGTACGGTGGGGGCCCGTCTCAAATATTTCAGCAATCAGTGGGCTCGCTCACGGGTGGATCCCTGGATCTTTCAAATAGTATCTCAGGGGTACAAGCTGGAATTCGAGACGTCTCCCCCCCGCCGTTTCCTCAAATCTGCCTTACCAACCACTCCCTCAGGCAGGGAGGCAGTGTTACAGGCAATTCACAAGCTGTATTCACAACAGGTGATAGTAAAGGTACCCCTACTTCAACAAGGACGGGGTTACTATTCCACAATGTTTGTGGTACCGAAACCGGACGGTTCGGTGAGACCCATTTTAAATTTGAAATCCTTGAACACATATATAAAAAAATTCAAGTTCAAGATGGAATCGCTCAGGGTGGTTATTGCAAGCCTGGTCGAGGGGGATTACATGGTATCACTGGACATCAAGGATGCTTACCTGCATGTCCCCATTTACCATCCTCACCAGGAGTACCTCAGATTTGTGGTACAGGATTGTCATTACCAATTCCAGACGTTGCCGTTCGGTTTATCCACGGCTCCGAGGGTCTTTACCAAGGTAATGGCCGAAATGATGATACTCCTTCGAAAGAAGGGAGTTTTAATTATCCCGTACTTGGACGATCTCCTGATAAAGGCGAGATCCAGGGAGCAGTTGTTGGTCGGGGTAGCACTATCTCGGGAGGTGCTACAACAGCACGGCTGGATTCTAAACATTCCAAAGTCACAGCTGGTCCCTACGACACGTCTACTATTCCTGGGGATGGTTCTGGACACAGAACAGAAAAAAGTGTTTCTCCCGGAGGAGAAGGCCAAGGAGCTGTCATCTCTAGTCAGAGGCCTCCTAAAACCAAAACAGGTGTCGGTGCATCACTGCACGCGGATCCTGGGAAAGATGGTAGCTTCCTACGAAGCAATTCCATTCGGCAGGTTCCATGCAAGAACCTTTCAGTGGGACCTGTTGGACAAGTGGTCCGGATCGCATCTTCAGATGCATCGGCTGATAACCCTGTCTCCAAGGACAAGGGTGTCTCTGCTGTGGTGGCTGCAGAGTGCTCATCTTCAAGAGGGCCGCAGATTCGGCATACAGGACTGGGTCCTGGTGACCACGGATGCCAGCCTTCGAGGCTGGGGGGCAGTCACACAGGGAAGAAACTTCCAAGGACTATGGTCAAGTGGACATGATGGCGTCCCGCCTAAACAAAAAGCTAGAAAAGTATTGCGCCAGGTCAAGAGACCCGCAGGCGATAGCTGTGGATGCTCTAGTGACACCGTGGGTGTACCGGTCGGTTTATGTGTTCCCTCCTCTTCCTCTCATACCAAAGGTACTGAGGATAATAAGGAGAAGAGGAGTAAGAACTATACTCATTGTTCCGGATTGGCCAAGAAGAGCTTGGTACCCGGAACTTCAAGAAATGATCTCAGAGGACCTAGGGCCTCTACCGCTCAGACAGGACCTGCTGCAGCAGGGGCCCTGTCTGTTCCAAGACTTACCGCGGCTGCGTTTGACGGCATGGCGGTTGAACACCGGATCCTGAAGGAAAAGGGCATTCCGGAGGAAGTCATTCCTACGCTGATTAAAGCTAGGAAAGAAGTAACCGCAAACCATTATCACCGCATATGGCGAAAATATGTTCCTCCGTTGGGGCCAGGAAGGCCCCAACGGAGGAATTTCAGCTGGGCCGTTTCCTGCACTTCCTACAGTCAGGGGTGACTATGGGCCTTAAATTGGGTTCCATTAAGGTCCAGATTTCGGCTCTATCGATTTTCTTCCAGAGAGAACTGGCTTCACTACCTGAAGTTCAGACTTTTGTTAAGGGAGTGCTGCATATGCAGCCCCCTTTTGTGCCTCCAGTGGCACCTTGGGATCTCAACGTGGTGTTGGATTTCCTAAAGTCACATTGGTTTGAGCCACTAAAAACCGTGGATTTGAAATATCTCACGTGGAAAGTGGTCATGTTGTTGGCCTTGGCTTCGGCCAGGCGTGTATCAGAATTGGCGGCTTTGTCATGTAAAAGCCCTTATCTGATTTTCCATATGGATAGGGCAGAATTGAGGACTCGTCCCCAGTTTCTCCCTAAAGTGGTATCAGCTTTTCATCTGAACCAACCTATCGTGGTGCCTGCGGCTACAAAAGACTTGGAGGCTTCCAAGTTGTTGGACCTAGTTAGGGCCCTGAAAATCTATGTTTCCAGGACAGCTGGAGTCAGAAAGACTGACTCGCTATTTATCCTGTATGCGCCCAACAAGTTGGGTGCACCTGCTTCAAAGCAGACTATTGCTCGCTGGATCTGTAGTACGATTCAGCTTGCACATTCTGCGGCTGGACTGCCGCATCCTAAATCAGTAAAAGCCCATTCCACGAGGAAGGTGGGCTCTTCTTGGGCGGCTGCCCGAGGGGTCTCGGCTCTTCAACTTTGCCGAGCAGCTACTTGGTCGGGGTCAAACACGTTTGCAAAATTCTATAAGTTTGACACCCTGGCTGAGGAGGACCTAGAGTTTGCCCATTCGGTGCTGCAGAGTCATCCGCGCTCTCCCGCCCGTTTGGGAGCTTTGGTATAATCCCCATGGTCCTTACGGAGTCCCAGCATCCACTTAGGACGTCAGAGAAAATAAGAATTTACTCACCGGTAATTCTATTTCTCGTAGTCCGTAGTGGATGCTGGGCGCCCATCCCAAGTGCGGATTGTCTGCAATACTTGTATATAGTTATTGTTTAACTAAAGGGTTATTGTTGAGCCATCTGTTGAGAGGCTCAGTTGTTATCATACTGTTAACTGGGTATTGTATCACGAGTTATACGGTGTGATTGGTGTGGCTGGTATGAGTCTTACCCGGGATTCAAAATCCTTCCTTATTGTGTCAGCTCTTCCGGGCACAGTATCCTAACTGAAGTCTGGAGGAGGGTCATAGTGGGAGGAGCCAGTGCACACCAGTAGTCTAAAGCTTTCTTTTAGTTGTGCCCAGTCTCCTGCGGAGCCGCTATTCCCCATGGTCCTTACGGAGTCCCAGCATCCACTACGGACTACGAGAAATAGAATTACTGGCGAGTAAATTCTTATTTTATCTATTGATTATTCTATATTTATACAGCACTAAATATTATACTGCACTTTTCAAAGAATATTTATCCATTGAGATTTGTCCCATGAACACACACACACACACTATGATCCATATTTGTCAGCAGTCAATGACTTACTGTTATGCTTATTGACTGTTTTATGCCGTTGCAATGCTTTAACTGATGCACCTAGAGGAAAGCCACTCATCACATGGATAACTTCCTGTACTAACCTCACAGAGGTAGCCCTCTTGCCTGAACTGAACCAATAGCCCCTCTGTTGTTGCGAAGCCTAGCAACTGTGCTACCTTGCTGCCCAACAAATTTGAGTTTTGAATTTACCTATTGAAACACTTTGAACTTTGTAAATTTGGTGACTTAATGTTGACCTGTTAGGAGAGCAATAGTAAATAATATGAAAGCTGTTTAATCCCATATACTGAAAATGCTGTAAATGGTACATGCTGTATGGTTGAGTGTTAGCGTAGAAATGTTTGAAGTTTATATAATAGGACATAATCAAATGACTTCTCAGTTTTACATGAAAAACATTTTTCACCGTTTCTATTGACAAAAATCTAATAGACTGAGGGGCAAATTTAACGAGTGATATTCTTATCACTTGTTACAAATGTTAAATGGTGCTTCAGCCAATCAGCTCCTGTCATTTTTCAAACTTATGACAGTTAGGATCTGATTGGTTGAAGCACCATTTAGCGTTCGTAAAGAGTGCTAACAAGAATATCACTCGTTGTTAAATCTCCCCGTGAGTCGGATACAAGGGTGCAATTAGTTGTGTTTCTTTCATATAAGTAACATACTGACATGAAAAGCTGTACAAAACAGATAGAAACATAAAAACATAGAATTTGACGGCAGATAAGAACCACTTGGCCCATCTAGTCTGCCCCTTTTTTTATCCTTTAGGTAATCTCAACCCTTTTTGAACCTTAATTCTTTGTAAGGATATTCATATGCCTATCCCAAGCATGTTTAAATTGCTCTACAGTCTTAGCCTCTACCACCTCTGATGGGAGGCTATTCCACTTATCCACTACCCTTTCTGAACCTGCCTCCTTCCAGTTTTAGTGTATGTCCTCGAGTTCTAATACTTCTCTTCCTTTGAAGAATGTTTTCCTCCTAAAACCTTTGGTATACACGTTAAGATCTTTTAGCCTTTCCGGGTAAGTTTTGTGATGTAGGCCATGCACCATTTTAGTTGCCCTTCTTTGTACTCTCTCTAACGTATTTATATCCTTCTGGAGATATGGTCTCCAGTACTGGACACAGTATTCCAGATGGGGCCGTACCAATGACCTATACAGTGGCATTATCACTTCTTTTTTTCCTGCTACTGATTCCTCTCCCTATGCAACCAAGCATCTAACTTTCCTTTCTCATTGCTTTGTTGTATTGCTTTCCTGTCTTTAAGTCACTTGAAATAGTGACTCCTAAATCCCTTTGCTCCTCAGTAGTTTCCATTATAGTACCCTTGATACTATATTTAGCCTTTGGGTTTTTTGCGGCCCAAGTGCATGATTTTGCATTTTTTAGCATTAAACTGTAGTTGCCACGTTCTTGACCATTTTTCAAGCCTAGCTAGGTCATTAATCATTTGTTTTACCCCTCCTGGTGTGTATACCTTGTTTCATATCTTTGTATCAGATCTGCAGAATATTGTGCTTCTGCTCCTTGACTTGAAAATATTAATACATTAATATATTATTAATCTATATCTAGGAATCCATATATGGACTCATAAACGTCATGTTTTTTATTTTCCTTACTTCTTATGCATCTGCTGTACTTAAGGGAAACTCCTTCATGCAAATATTGGTACAGAAGCTACTCAGACTACATGAGCCACAGATAGGTGCATATTTATCAAAATCCGCGTTTTTAATGCAGATGTGATTAATATTTTTCAAGTAAATTCGCTTGATGCTATCAAATTTGTATAAGCTATCATACTGCTTCCTGGTACATGTCCTCCATGCACACTAGGGGCCAACAGAAAGGGATGATCTGTAAACGGTGTAACCTATCCGGGTAATGCTTCATATTCCAGAACTTGGTAAATTTGGCAGTACAGCAGCTGCATTTGCGGACAAAAATGGAGAGACTGTGGCAGATTTCAGATATGTTTCATACAGTCATTCTATAGTACATCTGGGGGATACTTAATATTTGCGGGTACCCCCCAAAACACCTGCTTTTAGGTAATATCCTGCAAATATTTAATGATAAATAATACCCATAAAGAGAGGCTAAATGTGTGGAGGCTAATATTGATAGTTGTTTTAGGGTTTATACAAAATGGCTGGTCAATTTGCAATCCAGGTTAGACTTTGTCAAACTAAAACTTTATAATTGGAAATGTTTTGTGGTTTTGACCTCACTAAACTTCCTTTCTCCTATCATCATTTATCATCTCAATGCAGACTACTGATAATAAATAACTATGCATAATACAGTACGTCGTAGGGGCAAGCTCTATGTGCCTGTAAATGTAAATGCTTTGTGGGCACTGTTCAAAAATATTCTGGCATAAGCAGAGTGTTTCAAGGAAAATCTTTAATCTCATTAATGTCAGTGTTATGTAACTATGTTGTTCCCCTCCCCAATATTTCCTTTATATGTGTATGCTAGTAAACAACACTAAGAACTGGAACATGTATAAATTCCAATGTAGAGTGATGTACAGATTGGTGGTATATAAATTAGAAACGTAGAAGATGGAGAGGCTGGGGAAGAAAGTGATCTGATAGGACCACTGAGTGAGACAGGAAGTTTTTATTTGCATTCGCTAGTGGTTTATCATTAACAGTCATTTATAAAGCACCTATTATATGGGTTAGTTTGAAGCATATCTTTTCCTTGTAGCTAATAAAGCCAGTAAGTAGTATAAACATCATTATTTTGTAATGTTTAATTTCAATTTTTTTTTAAATCTGTGATTGTATGTATCATATGCCCAAGCAAATGGAACCCTTTAAATGTATCTTGATATCATTTATACATTTTAGGCTGTGAAATTTTATCTCCTTGATAGAATGATAGAATGTTTCTAGTACATAATTGATATGTCCCTCCAGTATCTACTTAATGAAACAAATTCAGATTTACATAACAAAAAAGAACATAACTGAAACACAACTAGATATCAGAATAGTTTCTGTTCAGAAAAAGACAATGGAGCGTATGTAATAGGGCCCAAGTTTGCCGGTGGTACGGGATGCCGGTCGATCTTGGGCTTCTTTTTAGCTTGCCTAGTAAATGTTTGCCACTGTAAACAAAACGTCTGAGATAGGCCGGCATCCCACATCTTCGGCAATCTCTGACACTATTAGATACTGTACCACCCCCCACCCCCCCCAGTATTCTTCTTATCACTCGTTCCGAATGTTAAATTGTGCTCCAACTAAACAGTTAGGAGCTGAATGACTGGAGCACCGTTTAACGTTGTAACTAGGGATAACAAGAATATCACTTGTTGTTAAATCTGCCCCCTTTCCCTTGCTTATTTTTTTCACTGTGTAGGATTCTTGAGCTCTCTCCCATCAGTGCCAGCCTTAGGGTCCCTCATTGTCATTGTACAGTAGGCTAGTGTAGTGACACATCAGCTCTGTTAACTGGGCATTAATACCTTACTGTATTTGCTTGAATATAGCACACTGTGTAAAAGAGGGATTCCAGGCACATGAACACTGATATACGTTATTTACACTGAGGACAAAATCTAATGAGAACTGTCTTACCCATGATCTTGTTGCTCCCGTTCAGATTATTTTTTTGAGGTGGGTCTTTCTGGACTTTCTGGATTTTGACTTTAGCTTGTCTCTGATTCCTTGGCTACCTTTCCTGAGTATTTCTGTTCAACCCTTTGGCTATCTGCTTTGCAAAGCTGCTTGGTCACCTGTGGAGTAAACTCCTAGCTATGGAGTTGCACCACCAGCAGTTGGGATCCACGAATGACACTGGTTTTGCAGCACTGAGGGTGGGGCTGTAATGACACAATTCATAGTGAATGACATCATTAAGTTCCGCCACCCACACACTTCACAGGTGAGTTGTTGGGGATTTGCTCACTTTGCCAGGTGGATTCTTCCCCATATTTGGGAGACCCTCATAATTTTGGAAAACTGTGGGCAAGTATGGCTCTTAGCACTGCAATTTTTGAGACAGAATAATCTTGCTCATGCGATGGATTCTGCTAGTGGTAATGCAGTGGTTACTGAGAAGCCATCTGCAGATCCTGATATTTTACAGCTTTTCCAACAGACAAAGAAATTACAAGCAAAGGTGTCACAAGTACATGAGTGATGTTTATGTTACAAGCTAAAACATAAAGACCACACCTTACTGGTGTCAAAAAGTTGCCTGTACTGAAATTAGATTTTACCCAAGATTTGTGCTAATGAAAAGTTGTTGTGCAGTATTTGGCGCTAAATGGGTACTAAAATAGAGAGCTTTAAACCAGTTTGCATATCTAAAGTTTAATTCTGATGTCATAGCAGTTGCCAGGTTTGTGTTTGTAAGTGATAGAGTAGGACTTGCAGTGAAATGGGGTCCCTTGACGTTGGGCTTCAAGCTTAAATGCACTGATCAATTCATAAACTAAAACCCCACTGTTTATTATGCTGAATCAGTTTATTAGAGTGAGTGCTGAACTCTGTAATTTATATTTATACAATGTGTTCACATATCACTTGCATCCCAATCCTGGAAATGGCAAGTGCAGTCTTGCACCCAATACCTGCGATTGGTTAGTACAGTTGATAAATGTTTATATATGTATGTATATATATATATATATCAAAACATTCAGGCTGGCACTCCACTCAGCAGGATACCTGCTCTGGTGCCCTAAATGTAAGTTGTATATATATAGATGGTTCCCCTGTTGCTGGGGGAGACAAACAGCGGCACTCCAGAGGCTTGATGAAAAAGTTGAATTTATTTTCAAAACATATAGAAATGCACTGATGTTTCAGGGCTTGCACATCCCTTCTTCAATGTGACATACAAAAAGAGTAATGTGAAAGCTTACCTTAAATAGAAGAGAATACCCGCCACCAGTGCACGGTAAGTCGAGCGCCATCCCTCCGTCTGCCAGCTGTGACGTCATCGCGCCTGCACCACCCGTTGCCTAGTGACAGGGAACAGCCGTGATGTCGCAGTCAGAATATATATATATATATATATATATAGTTGCTGCGGACCGGCACTCCCTCCTTACTAGCAATGTTGCTCCGGTGCCCTCCAATGCAAATGGTGCAGTGTAACGAGGTAAAAGCAGCACTCAGAGACTGTAATAATCAGAATTGTATTCCACACAAGTAGAACCGGTTCTACTTGTGTGGAATACAATTCTGATTATTACAGTCTCTGAGTGCCGCTATTTCCTCGTTACACTATATATATATATATATATATATATGTTAATGAAGAGTGCGGGAGACTCAAAAAGAGCATATGCCAACATTATAACGGAGGTGTTGTGGCAGGCAGAGCGGCAGCTACTGCTCCAGTATTTCACATGTTTTCATTTATATGAAGCTTGCTTACTCTTACCTCTCATATACAAACATAATAATCACTTATATCGTAATATTCTACAGTGGAAAATTGTTTGATTCTCTTTTTGTTGAATGCCTTTACTCCATTGTATGTGTCATCAATAGAGCAGGCAAGCGTTATTGCCACTCAGTGAGTGAAAGTGATCCTAAATGAGTTAAAAAGGCTAAAAGCATTTTTGATGACATTATCACAGATCATCTTATAGTTTATGACTGTCTCCAGATGAAGGAGAAATGTCTGTTGGTTCTACTTATTCTGCTACATAAACCAGCATTTGGATAAGTGGCAAACCCTGGTGTAGATTTAAAGTCTTAAAAAATGCCCAGTGAATTGTTCTCTGATTAAGCAAAGAAATGCCTGTCTGGTTTCAATAATACCTGTCCAATCTTCAAAAAATTTGTAGTTGCTGCTGACATTTCTTTTTTAAAACTGTAGGTAGATCAAATAATATTCCATTTTGCCTTTCATCTGATCTGCTTGGTATGATTAAATAAATAAAGTTTCCACTAATATCATCCTTGTCCGTCAGGAGTGAAAATTACGCTGCCTTGACAACATCTGGTAAATATCAAATGCATCACAACTCCTATCCTCAGGAGATTCGTGGGTCTATGAATCGCACATGACAAAAACAGAGACAGGACAAAACCCAAAGAAAGTGTGTGATTGACAGTCATACAAAAATCGGGAAGGCAGCCTGACGGGAAACAAAGAAATCCTCTCCAGATGTTACAGAGATGGCTCTGCAGAAGGATAGCTGCCAAAAATCAAACTCTCAAACTTAATTTGCCAGCCTTGCAGTGTTTTGAACATTCACTGTCCAGGTGAAAGCATTGCACCCCGAAGTAAAACAGTTATGAGAATAGTTGGTGCTCTTGCAAGGAAACAGTAGCCGTTAGCTAACAATCCTAATACCGGTGGCAAGGAGAAAATTACAGCATAGATGAACATAGATGCTGGCAATTGGCATAAATACCAGGTGTTGGGTAGTTGGGAGCTAACGGATTTACATAGTTTTATAATATCAAAACAGCGGGTAATAAAAAGCAACAGGAAAACCTTTAGAGTGCATTCATAAACAAGTTCTTACTAGATTAGAGAATTAAAAGGAGCGCTATTAAGAAATAACTAATATATATATATATATATATATATATATATAAAAAGAAAAACAGAATAGAGTTCATTTAGAACTTTACTGAAAACTCTTATATAGCTGTTGTGTTTTATCTTATCTAGTTGATGATAATTGGGATTGTGAGCACCCACCCCACAAGTTTAAACTTTAACTCTCTCTTGTACCAAATTAGCTCTCCCTGCCAAACTGACACTCTTGCGTATTTCCTAACATAACATTCTGAAAATAGTGACTCAGGGATGTGGCTGTTTCATAGTAGATGTGGCCATATGTCCAATTGTTGTGGCCACATCCTCAATGGGCATGTTTACCAGTGTAGTTCTCTGCCATCCCAACTTCCCTCCCCTCCTCCTAAAATACCCTTAAATGCCACATGCACTGACACCAAGGGGTAAATTTACTAAGGTGGAAGGTTTTTTTTTTAGAACTCCCACCTTAGTAAATTTACCCCCTAGTTACTACCTCCCCACTTCCCACTAGATGGGACTTGCTGATTGCAGGACTGCAGGACTCTGCACCTGAAATCAGGACAGTTGATAGGTTTTGGTTTGTGGGTGGCGATAACTGTCACCATTCTGTTGTGTGTTGTGATGTATGTATATACTGTATAGTGAGTTGTATTTTGTAATACTTGTTATAGTAGGCAACTACAGTATAGAATGTTATAGAATATTGGCTAGCATAAAGCAGACCAAGTTTGTATTAAATTGAAAATTATAGGTTTTTGTTAAATATCATCGAATATTAATGCACAAAGTGGTTAAAAAGAGTATTTGTAAGAAAGAAGCTCAAATTGCTAAAAACACAAAAAAAAAAAACTAGTTGCCACAGTTAATAAAACAAAGTGAGTTAGAATTTTGCAGCAGTGGCGAATGCATTTTTATTCATATTGTGTTGGGATTATGATATTACTCAACCAGTGTCAAAACCAGTGTCATGATATCTAACATTCAGTACTTCTTTCTATCACCATTAAGACCAAGATAAATCATAATTAAAATAGAGTGGATTAAAGAAGATTGAAATAAGATTTAAACTTTTAGAGAAAAGTTTATAAACCATTTTTCTCAAAATGCTATGAATTTCCTTTTATAGGTCTGTTTTGCTGCTTATAATGTTTTAATATTCTCCATCTGTTTGTAAATAAGTTAAGTGAATAAAACAATTGTTTTCATAGCTCTGTGCTCATTGGATGCCTAACTTATGTATGAGCTGGCAAGTGCTCAAGGAAAAAATGACAGCTTGGGCCGTTTGAGTACATTTCCATAAATGTATTCAACCCTAATGAAATTGCCTGGCTCTATTTTAATATATTCATTAGTGTTGTAAACTATCAACACTACCCCCAAGGATGATGAAGAGCAAACATGGTGCAAGAACCCAGTTATAGTTCAAGGCCTAAGAGGGTAACTTTTGGCTAAATGTTCCTGGTAACGTCTAACCGTTTTATTGAGTGTGCAGCTATGCAAACATACTTATCACAATAAAAATAATTGATTTTAATTAGGAATCCTCACATTATTGAAGGACAAGGCTCTCTTTGTTCCATCAAAAGCCTGCTTTGCCTGGCCACTAACATGCAAGGATTTCTTTACATGGCTTTAGGTAATCGGTGTGACACAATTTCACTGCTGTGACCTGATAGCTCTTTTCAAGTGATTGAGCCACACTTGTTGGAACTTGTTTGACATGTTTGCTTGATAGCAATTAGGAACAAAAGTGGTTACATGGTGTAACAATGAGTTCTTCACCGTCTGTTTGTAGAAGACTTAGGTATGAACCAAGGTATTGAATATCCCCGTGATTTGTACACTGAGGTGTTTATCAGCATTATCTATAGCGACTCTCTTGCATATCCGTATTACACACATTAAGCTTAAGTTGGCAAGAAATTGTAGTTCTTTTATTGTCTGGGTCACCACGATCTACTTACAGAGGGTAAGCTTACAAAATCAGGTGCTAATTATGAGACTCTTTTCTCTATAGTTTACATAAAGATTTCCTGCCATAGCTGTACAGTCCTGCGGAATAGTGTTGTGACACAAGAGTTAACCCCTGTAATACAGAGCTGTCTAATACTGGAACATCATTGTTGTTTGTATTGGCACAAAACAACATTTTCCTATCTAATCTGCAGACTTTTATTTGATTTTACTTTAAATAATACATAGATTGCGTGTGTTTTTTATACTCAAAATTTAGAGGGGTGTGTATGTACGGAGACATGCTTATAGTGAACACTGTTAAATTTAAGTAGAGTACACAATAGAAGAGGAACTCTCACTTCCGGAAACTACTGTACAATATATAACAAGGCCCTACCTTTTTGCCTCTAATATGCAATTTGTTTTCATTAAGGAGACCCATCATTTTAAACATACCTGTTATTACCATTTAATTTCATAAAACTGTAACTAATTAGGATTTTACTGAAAAGCATTATAGCTGTAGATAAACACTTAAGTGTTTGGAGGGCACACTCTCTTCTAACCCTAATATACAGTGTCACTATTATCCATAGTTGCCGAACCTCCCAGAATGTCCAAAGAATTAAGATTTAGGGACAGTCCTCACAGACTCCTGAAAGACAAGTCAATTCTCCTGGAAGGGATTACCTGCCGCAAGATAAGTAGGGCCTTGACACCAATAAGTCTTCAAGCCCTGCCCAGCTCAGTAAAAAGCCTAGTAGCAGGGGAGTCATGGTAAGGTTGCTAAATCTTATGTCTGACACTAGGGTCCAGATCCTTGGAGAGTGATAAATTGTACGGTGATATTGGGCCAGATGTACTAAGCCTTGAAAAGTGATAAATATCACAGTGATAAAGTACCAGCCAATCGGCTCCTAACTGTAATTTTTCAAACACAGCCTGTGACATGGTAGTTAGGAGCTGATTGGTTGGCAGTTTATCACTGTGAAATTTATCACTTTTCAGGCTTAGTACATCTCCCCCATAGTACCAGCCAACTAGCTCCTAACTGCCATGTTACAAGCAGCGAGGAAGATGTACTAAGCCTGGAGAAGTGATATAGCAGCGATAAAGAAATTATAAGTGGAAGGTGATAACACACCAGCCAATCATCTCCTAACTGTCATTTTTCAAACACGTAATGATTGATTGGTTGGTGCGTTATTACCTTCCACTTATCACTTTATCACTTCTCCATGCTTAATACATTTGCCCCTGTGTTTGAAAAAAAATCCGCTCCCCCCCCTTCCCCCCGCTGTTGTGAATCTGGTCTTCAAGGGATCGTTGTCGGCTACTAGAGCCATGTACGTGAACTATTGCTGGTGGGTATACAGACACACACACACACACACACACACACACACACACACACACACACACACACACACACTCCCCATGATGAGAAGGAGGAAGGACGAAAGAGGTAAAGACACACATACCACCCTCCTGTGATGAGAAGGAAGGAGGAGAAATTAGGTAGAGGTATAGGGGCTACCAGCCACATTGTGTATGAGGTTTAATGGACACTACTGTGTGATGTAATGTGACTTATTAGACACTACTACTACTGTGCGGTGTAATGTGAACTGGTACTGTTTTGTGGTCACTCCCCTTTCCCATGAAACCACACCCCTATATTTTGCCACTGTCCCTATTTTAAACATGGGGGGAGAGGGGCCACCAATTCTCTTTCTGGCACAGGGCACCAAAATGTCTAGTTACGACACTGTCTCTCATCACTTTCTTTAATTATTAACTGTAAAAGGAAAGAGAATAAGGAAATCATTACCATTCCTCGCAGTACAGTGGTCATTCCTTTATATATACCATTATCCAGTAGATGTAAAATACAGCACTAGAAATCTTCATAAACTGACTCTAGCGGTGTAGCACTGGTGATGGCACAATAATGTTCAAGTGGTCATTTTAAAAGTTGCCTTGCCCCTCTGTGGTCCATCTTGTGGCACACTCCTCAATCACCTCACAGAAAAAAAAAAACAATGACCTTATAATAGAGGCAGCAGTAAGTCTAGACAACAAGCATCAAGATTCCATGAGTGACAGACAGCATTACCTGGGGGTGACTGATGTGTGTACATGTCTTGTCACCGCTGACACAGTCACCACACTACTTTCTCCCTGTTGTTCTCTGCATACATTCCTGCTGAGCAGTTTAAAGACAGTGCTTGCTTCTCAATGCACACCATTTATACAGCCATCAGTAAGCCTCTGTACACTGAGAGAACTCTAGGGCAGATGTATTAACCTGAAGAAGGCATAAGGAAGTGATAAACCAGTGATATGTGCAAGGTGATAAAGGCACCAGCCAATCAGATCCAATATGTAAATTAACAGGTAGGATCTGATTGGCTGGTGACTTTATCACCTTGCACATATCACTGGTTTATCACTTCCTTATGCCTTCTCCAGGTTAATACATCTGCCCCAATGTTCTCTAGAAACATATATACCAGCAAGAGCACTTTATGCTAACATCCAAGAGCCATCTGCATGTTTTATTGTCATGGATGGATTGATCGATGTTTATGGATTCTAATGATTTTAAAACTTTGGTGTCACTTGTCTTATTTTTTTGTGGCTACTTGCACCTTTTAGTACTCGATGTTTCTTTTACACATTGACATAAAACTTTGAAGTCATTCTTATTAAATTCACCTCAGGTTCTCTTCTTTTGGTGGAGAGACAGTTGTCTTTTTGTCTCTGGTTACCTGTTCTGTTAAACTTCAGTTAACCAATGAAGACACCAGTTACCTTTCAAGTGGGAACTGAGATGTGATAACATTTTATATTTATATATATTTTGATGGATGTAAACCAAAGAATTCTTATTGTTCTATGTACTTAAGTGAACTTCATACCATATGTATGTACGTGCATTATTTTGTGCTTACTAGAGATTTTTTTTATTCTGCTGACACTTCCGCCTTCACTATTTTAAAGTGGTTGACATTTTACAAATTGCATTTAGAGCCAGGGGCAAAACTGTAGAATAAAAAAGGCAAGTAAAAGCATTAAAGTAAAAATAAAAACAAAATAACTCACATTCCAGTAATAATAATTTCATATGTTCATGTGTGTGAATAGACTGGAATTTGTGACGTTTTGGCATATAAATTTTATTCTGTCAAAGTCTGCAACATTATTTTTAAGTGCTGTGCAGTGGTGCAAGTATGCAGGTACACTCGGGTACGGAGTACCCTTAAGAATTTGGCAGCAGGTACGCAGTACAAACCACTGCACACTTTGAACCTGTGACTGCCATTACCGTAATTATAATGCGCTGCCGAGAAATGTCTCTAGGGTAATTAATTATTAATATAATGTGGACACATTGTTGACATATAGGTAATTGTCCGCACTCAATATAATATTAGGGCAATGGATGTTGTCTGAATCAAAATATAATTCATTATAAATAGGCGATGTAACCATAGTGAACATGCATAGGAAGTATCGATCTAGTTAGATGGTATATATGTGTATGCTTTTGTGTGTATAGGCATAGTAGGGAATAATGTAATGCAATGTCTGCATACAGATATATGTCTGTAGCAAATGAATAATTTGATTCTGATAGATAAAATCAGCAAGCCACTTGGTTTAGGTCACTTCAAAGGCACACAGGTAATGGCATGCGCAAGGAAGTGCCTAAGACTACAATCAGGAATCTGCATATCCTGAGCAATGTATGTTATTCGGCCTTCTGCTTTGAGACAATGACTCCTAGGATCAATTGAATTAACGAAGTCTCAAATGTTGATGAACACTAGCAGTATTTACACTCCAAAATAACCAAAGGAAAACCTTGATAGACAAACAAATATCAGACGCTATGACTCCAGAATTCACCCCCTGCTCGTCACTGTTGAACAAATTATCTGATATGTTTTACAACACCTTTGAATATGTAAATTGGGATTGTTAAAGTTGGGATATAAGACAGGGTTTGGAGCAGTCTTTAGTTAGTGCAGAGGAAAAGAGACAAGGAAAGGATCCTAAGACATCAGAAGAAGGTAGCTATGCATTTAACCCTCAATAATTCTTGCAAGTGTACAGTATGTGTGTTAATTGTTTAAGTTTGTAATATTGTTTGTGTTTGTTTAATATGTACTGCAGTTAATAATAATTATAGGATTTATTATCATTGTGTTTTTCATATCTTGTATTTTGTATACCTAGAATAAAGTGTTATTGAAATAGAGCTATTATTCCATGGTTCAAACTCATTTTTTTGGAATCTCTAAATCATACAAATCTGCATATATTATATAAGGCTCTGCAAAGTTGGACAATATATTTATACCCCTAAGGTATAGAGCATTGATATATCAAATGAGCCAGAAGGATACATCCCTGCATAAAGTATATTTACCATGTGCACAGATGTATTGCTTGGACAGTAATTGTTTTCAGTAGCTATATTCATACCCACATAGTCAATGAGCCAGGATTATATATCTCTGTAAAGTATAATTACACTTTACCTTGACATATCTCTTGGACAAGTAGATATATAATTCCTAAACCCAAATGAGCCAATCACATGCATATGTATAGGAATGTTCATATAATGTACATTGCTGTGTGATTGGACTAGTGCTAATCTCTGCCCCTTTAGCTATGAGCCAACCTAATTTGTAAGCCTATTATAATATATTTGCAGATGTAAGATACATAAAGCATAAATCAATATATGATATAATAAATATATATTATATAAGATTCCACACTTCAATAACATATATATTTTAATAATATGGGGGCATTACTATATATTTCTATTGTAATGTGGACACTAATATATATTTCTAATAATATGGGGGCATTATTATATATTTCTATTGTAATACGGACACTACTATATATGTCTGTTATTATGAGGGCATTACTATGTATTTCTATTGTAATGTGGGACACTACTATATATGTCTATTATTATAGGGGCATTACTAAATATTTATATTGTAATGTGGGACACTACTATATATGTCTATTATTATAGGGGCATTACTATATATTTCTATTGTAATGTGGGTCACTACTATATATGTCTATTATTATAGGGGCATTACTATGCATTTCTATTGTAATGTGGGACACTACTATATATGTCTATTTTCTCTAACGTCCTAGTGGATGCTGGGGACTCCGTCAGGACCATGGGGATTAGCGGCTCCGCAGGAGACAGGGCACAAAAATAAAGCTTTAGGATCAGGTGGTGTGCACTGGCTCCTCCCCCTATAACCCTCCTCCAAGCCTCAGTTAGGTTTTTGTGCCCGTCCGAGCAGGGTGCAATCTAGGTGGCTCTCCTAAAGAGCTGCTTAGAAAAAGTTTTTAGGTTTTTTATTTTCAGTGAGTCCTGCTGGCAACAGGCTCACTGCAACGCGGGACTTAGGGGAGAAGAAGTGAACTCACCTGCGTGCAGGATGGATTGGCTTCTTAGGCTACTGGACACCATTAGCTCCAGAGGGATCGAACACAGGCCCAGCCATGGAGTCCGGTTCCGGAGCCGCGCCGCCGACCCCCTTGCAGATGCCGAAAAGCGAAGAGGTCCAGAAACCGGCGGCAGAAGACTTTTCAGTCTTCATGAGGTAGCGCACAGCACTGCAGCTGTGCGCCATTGTTGTCACACACTTCACACCAGCGGTCACGGAGGGTGCAGGGCGCTGCAGGGGGCGCCCTGGGCAGCAATGAGAATACCTTGTTCTGGCTAAAAAATACATCACATATAGCCCTTGGGGCTATATGGATGTATTTAACCCCTGCCAGGTCTCACAAACTCCGGAGAAGAGCCCGCCGAAATAGGGGGCGGGGCCTATCTCCTCAGCACACAGCGCCATTTTCCTGCTCAGCTCCGCTGCGAGGAAGGCTCCCAGGACTCTCCCCTGCACTGCACTACAGAAACAGGGTAAAAAAGAGAGGGGGGGGCACTTTTTTTTGGCGTTTTTGATATATATTAAGCTGCTATAAGGGAGACAACACTTCTATAGGGTTGTTCCTATATATTTATAGCGCTTGGGTGTGTGCTGGCAAACTCTCCCTCTGTCTCCCCAAAGGGCTAGTGGGGTCCTGTCTTCGATAAGAGCATTCCCTGTGTGTCTGCTGTGTGTCGGTACGTGTATGTCGACATGTATGAGGACGATGTTGGTGTGGAGGCGGAGCAATTGCCGGTAATGGTGATGTCACCCCCTAGGGAGTCGACACCGGAATGGATGGCTTTATTTATGGAATTACGTGATAATGTCAGCACATTACAAAAATCAGTTGACGACATGAGACGGCCGGAAAACCAGTTAGTACCTGTACAGGCGTCTCAGACACCGTCAGGGGCTGTAAAACGCCCTTTACCTCAGTCGGTCGACACAGACCCAGACACGGACACCGAATCTAGTGTCGACGGTGAAGAAACAAACGTATTTTCCAGTAGGGCCACACGTTATATGATCACGGCAATGAAGGAGGCTTTACATATCTCTGATACTGCATGTACCACAAAAAGGGGTATTATGTGGGGTCTGAAAAAACTACCTGTAGTTTTTCCTGAATCAGACGAATTGAATGAAGTGTGTGATGAAGCGTGGGTTAACCCCGATAGAAAACTGCTAATTTCAAAGAAGTTATTGGCATTATATCCTTTCCCGCCAGAGGTTAGGGCGCGCTGGGAAACACCCCCTAGGGTGGATAAGGCGCTCACACGCTTATCAAAACAAGTGGCGTTACCGTCTCCTGAAGCGGCCGCCCTCAAGGATCCAGCAGATAGGAGGCTGGAAACTACCCTGAAAAGTATATACACTCATACTGGTGTTATACTGCGACCAGCCATCGCCTCTGCATGGATGTGCAGTGCTGGGGTGGTTTGGTCGGATTCCCTGACTGAAAATATTGATACCCTGGATAGGGACAGTATTTTACTGACTATAGAGCATTTAAAGGATGCATTTCTATATATGCGAGATGCACAGAGGGATATTTGCACTCTGGCATCGAGAGTAAGTGCGATGTCCATATCTGCCAGAAGAAGTTTATGGACGCGACAATGGTCAGGTGATGCGGATTCCAAACGGCATATGGAAGTATTGCCGTATAAGGGGGAGGAATTATTTGGGGTCGGTCTATCGGATTTGGTGGCCACGGCAACAGCCGGGAAATCCACCTTTTTACCTCAGGTCCCCTCCCAACAGAAAAAGACACGTCTTTTCAGCCGCAGTCCTTTCGTTCCTATAGGAACAAGCGGGCGAAAGGACAGTCATATTTGCCCCGAGGCAAAGGAAAGGGTAAGAGAGTGCACCAAGCAGCTTCTTCCCAGGAGCAGAAGCCCCCCCCGGCTTCTGCAAAGCCCTCAGCATGACGTTGGGGCTTTACAAGCGGACTCAGGGGCGGTGGGGGGTCGACTCAAGAATTTCAGCGCACTGTGGGCTCACTCACAGGTGGACCCCTGGATCCTGCAGATAATATCTCAGGGTTACAGGTTGGAATTCGAGAAGTCTCCCCCTCGCCGGTTCCTAAAGTCTGCTCTGCCAACGTCTCCCTCAGACAGGGCGACGGTATTGGAAGCCATTCACAAGCTGTATTCTCAGCAGGTGATAGTCAAGGTACCCCTCCTACAACAGGGAAAGGGGTATTATTCCACACTATTTGTGGTACCGAAGCCGGACGGCTCGGTAAGACCTATTCTAAATCTGAAATCTTTGAACCTGTACATACAAAAATTCAAGTTCAAGATGGAGTCACTCAGAGCAGTGATAGCGAATCTGGAAGAAGGGGACTTTATGGTGTCCCTGGACATCAAGGATGCTTACCTGCATGTCCCAATTTGCCCTTCACATCAAGGGTACCTCAGGTTCGTGGTGCAAAACTGTCATTATCAGTTTCAGACGCTGCCGTTTGGATTGTCCACGGCACCTCGGGTCTTTACCAAGGTAATGGCCGAAATGATGTTTCTTCTACGAAGAAAAGGCGTATTAATTATCCCTTACTTGGACGATCTCCTGATAAGGGCAAGGTCCAGGGAACAGCTGGGGGACGTAGTAGCACTAACCCAAATAGTGCTGCAACAGCACGGGTGGATTCTGAATTTTCCAAAATCTCAATTGACCCCGACGACACGTCTGCTGTTCCTGGGAATGATTCTGGACACGGTTCAGAAAAAGGTGTTTCTTCCGGAGGAGAAAGCCAAGGAGTTATCCGAACTTGTCAGGAACCTCCTAAAACCAGGAAAAGTGTCTGTGCATCAATGCACAAGAGTCCTGGGAAAGATGGTGGCTTCTTTCGAAGCGATTCCATTCGGCAGATTCCACGCACGAACTTTTCAGTGGGATCTGCTGGACAAATGGTCCGGATCACATCTGCAGATGCATCAGCGGATAACCTTATCGCCACGGACAAGGGTGTCTTTGCTGTGGTGGTTGCAGAGTGCTCATCTGTTAGAGGGCCGCAGATTCGGCATACAGGACTGGGTCCTGGTGACCACGGATGCCAGTCTAAGAGGCTGGGGAGCGGTAACACAGGGAAGAAACTTCCAGGGAGTATGGTCAAACCTGGAGATGTCTCTTCACATAAATATACTGGAGCTAAGAGCGATTTACAATGCTCTAAGCCTGGCAAAACCCCTGCTTCAGGGTCAGCCGGTGTTGATCCAGTCGGACAACATCACGGCAGTCGCCCACGTAAACAGACAGGGCGGCACAAGAAGCAGGAGAGCAATGGCAGAAGCTGCAAGGATTCTTCGCTGGGCGGAAGATCATGTGATAGCACTGTCAGCAGTGTTCATTCCGGGAGTGGACAACTGGGAAGCAGACTTCCTCAGCAGACACGATCTACACCCGGGAGAGTGGGGACTTCATCCAGAAGTCTTCCACATGATTGTGAACCGTTGGGAAAAACCAAAGGTGGACATGATGGCGTCTCGCCTCAACAAAAAACTGGACAGGTATTGCGCCAGGTCAAGAGACCCTCAGGCAATAGCTGTGGACGCTCTGGTAACGCCGTGGGTGTTCCAGTCAGTGTATGTGTTTCCTCCTCTGCCTCTCATACCAAAAGTACTGAGAATTATACGGCAAAGGGGAGTAAGAACGATACTCGTGGCTCCGGATTGGCCAAGACGAACTTGGTACCCGGAACTTCAGGAGATGCTCACGGAAGATCCGTGGCCTCTACCTCTAAGACGGGACCTGCTTCAACAGGGACCGTGTCTATTCCAAGACTTACCGTGGCTGCGTTTGACGGCATGGCGGTTGAACGCCGAATTCTAAGGGAAAAAGGCATTCCGGAAGAGGTCATTCCTACACTGGTAAAAGCCAGGAAGGAGGTGACTGCACAACATTATCACCGCATTTGGAGAAAATATGTTGCGTGGTGTGAGGCCAGGAAGGCCCCCACGGAGGAATTTCAATTGGGTCGATTCCTACATTTCCTGCAAACAGGATTGTCTATGGGCCTCAAGTTGGGGTCCATTAAGGTTCAAATTTCGTCCCTGTCGATTTTCTTCCAGAAATAATTGGCTTCAGTTCCTGAAGTCCAGACTTTTGTAAAAGGAGTACTACATATACAGCCCCCGGTTGTGCCCCCAGTGGCTCCGTGGGACCTTAATGTAGTTTTGGATTTTCTCAAATCCCATTGGTTTGAGCCACTCAAATCGGTGGATTTGAAATATCTTACATGGAAAGTAACCATGCTACTGGCCCTGGCTTCAGCCAGGAGAGTGTCAGAATTGGCGGCTTTATCGTATAAAAGCCCATATCTGATTTTCCATTCGGACAGGGCAGAACTGCGGACGCGTCCTCATTTTCTGCCTAAGGTGGTGTCAGCGTTTCATCTGAACCAGCCTATTGTGGTGCCTGCGGCTACTAGCGATTTGGAGGATTCCAAGTTGCTGGACGTTGTCAGGGCATTGAAAATATATATTTCAAGGACGGCTGGAGTCAGAAAATCTGACTCGCTGTTTATACTGTATGCACCCAACAAGCTGGGTGCTCCTGCTTCTAAGCAGACGATTGCTCGTTGGATTTGTAGCACAATTCAACTTGCACATTCTGTGGCAGGCCTGCCACAGCCTAAATCTGTCAAGGCCCATTCCACAAGGAAGGTGGGCTCATCCTGGGCGGCTGCCCGAGGGGTCTCGGCATTACAACTCTGCCGAGCAGCTACGTGGTCGGGGGAGAACACGTTTGTAAAATTCTACAAATTTGATACCCTGGCTAAAGAGGACCTGGAGTTCTCTCATTCGGTGCTGCAGAGTCATCCGCACTCTCCCGCCCGTTTGGGAGCTTTGGTATAATCCCCATTGTGCTGACGGAGTCCCCAGCATCCACTAGGACGTTAGAGAAAATAAGATTTTACTTACCGATAAATCTATTTCTCGTAGTCCGTAGTGGATGCTGGGCGCCCATCCCAAGTGCGGATTGTCTGCAATACTTGTACATAGTTATTGTTACAAAAAAATCGGGTTGTTATTGTTGTGAGCCGTCTGTTCAGAGGCTCCTACGTTATCATACTGTTAACTGGGTTCAGATCACAAGTTGTACGGTGTGATTGGTGTGGCTGGTATGAGTCTTACCCGGGATTCAAAATCCTTCCTTATTGTGTACGCTCGTCCGGGCACAGTATCCTAACTGAGGCTTGGAGGAGGGTCATAGGGGGAGGAGCCAGTGCACACCACCTGATCCTAAAGCTTTATTTTTGTGCCCTGTCTCCTGCGGAGCCGCTAATCCCCATGGTCCTGATGGAGTCCCCAGCATCCACTACGGACTACGAGAAATAGATTTATCGGTAAGTAAAATCTTATTATTATAGGGGCATTACTATATATGTCTATTGTAATGTGGGTCACTACTATATATGTCTATTATTATAGGGGCATTACTATGTATTTCTATTGTAATGTGGGACACTACTATATATGTCTATTATTATAGGAGCATTACTATGTATTTCTATTGTAATGTGGGGCACAACTATATATGTCTATTATTATTAGTGATGTGCACCGGACATTTTTCGGGTTTTGTGTTTTGGTTTTGGATTCGGTTCCGCGGCCGTGTTTTGGATTCGGACGCGTTTTGGCAAAACCTCACCGAAAATTTTTTGTCGGATTCGGATGTTTTTTACAAAAAACCCTAAAAAACAGCTTAAATCATAGAATTTGGGGGTCATTTTGATCCCATCGTTTTATTAACCTCAATAACCATAATTTCCACTAATTTCCAGTCTATTCTGAACACCTCACACCTCACAATATTATTTTTAGTCCTAAAATTTGCACCGAGGTCGCTGGATGGCTAAGCTAAGCGACACAAGTGGCCGACACAAACACCTGTCCCATCTAGGAGTGGCACTGCAGTGTCAGGCAGGATGGCACTTCAAAAAAATAGTCCCCAAACAGCACATGATGCAAAGAAAAAAAGAGGCGCACCAAGGTCGCTGTGTGACTAAGCTAAGCGACACAAGTGGCCGACACAAACACCTGGCCCATCTAGGAGTGGCACTGCAGTGTCAGGCAGGATGGCACTTCCAAAAAATAGTCCCCAAACAGCACATGATGCAAAGAAAAAAAGAGGCGCACCAAGGTCGCTGTGTGACTAAGCTAAGCGACACAAGTGGCCGACACAAACACCTGGCCCATCTAGGAGTGGCACTGCAGTGTCAGGCAGGATGGCACTTCTAAAAAATAGTCCCCAAACAGCACATGATGCAAAGAAAAAAAGAGGCGCACCAAGGTCGCTGTGTGACTAAGCTAAGCGACACAAGTGGCCGACACAAACACCTGGCCCATCTAGGAGTGGCACTGCAGTGTCAGGCAGGATGGCACTTCAAAAAAATTGTCCCCAAACAGCACATGATGCAAAGAAAAATTAAAGAAAAAAGAGGTGCAAGATGGAATTGTCCTTGGGCCCTCCCACCCACCCTTATGTTGTATAAACAGGACATGCACACTTTAACGAACCCATCATTTCAGCGACAGGGTCTGCCACACGACTGTGACTGAAATGACTGGTTGGTTTGGGCCCCCACCAAAAAAAGAAGCAATCAATCTCTCCTTGCACAAACTGGCTCTACAGAGGCAAGATGTCCACCTCATCATCATCCTCCGATTCCTCACCCCTTTCACTTTGTACATCCCCCTCCTCACAGATTACTAATTCGTCCCCACTGGAATCCACCATCTCAGGTCCCTGTGTACTTTGTGGAGGCAATTGCTGCTGGTGAATGTCTCCACGGAGGAATTGATTATAATTCATTTTGATGAACATCATCTTCTCCACATTTTCTGGAAGTAACCTCGTACACCGATTGCTGACAAGGTGAGCGGCTGCACTAAACACTCTTTCGGAGTACACACTGGAGGGAGGGCAACTTAGGTAGAATAAAGCCAGTTTGTGCAAGGGCCTCCAAATTGCCTCTTTTTCCTGCCAGTATACGTACGGACTGTCTGACGTGCCTACTTGGATGCGGTCACTCATATAATCCTCCACCATTCTTTCAATGGTGAGAGAATCATATGAAGTGACAGTAGACGACATTTCAGTAATCGTTGGCAGGTCCTTCAGTCCGGACCAGATGTCAGCACTCGCTCCAGACTGCCCTGCATCACCGCCAGCGGGTGGGCTCGGAATTCTTAGCCTTTTCCTCGCACCCCCAGTTGCGGGAGAATGTGAAGGAGGAGATGTTGACGGGTCACGTTCCGCTTGACTTGACAATTTTCTCACCAGCAGGTCTTTGAACCTCTGCAGACTTGTGTCTGCCGGAAAGAGAGATACAACGTAGGTTTTAAATCTAGGATCGAGCACGGTGGCCAAAATGTAGTGCTCTGATTTCAACAGATTGACCACCCGTGAATCCTGGTTAAGCGAATTAAGGGCTCCATCCACATGCCTTGCGGAATCGCTCTGTTTTAGCTCCACCTTCAATGTCTCCAGCTTCTTCTGCAAAAGCCTGATGAGGAGAATGACCTGACTCAGGTTGGCAGTGTCTGAACTGACTTCACGTGTGGCAAGTTCAAAGGGTTGCAGAACCTTGCACAACGTTGAAATCATTCTCCACTGCGCTTGAGTCAGGTGCATTCCCCCTCTTTGCCTATATCGTGGGCAGATGTATAGGCTTGAATGGCCTTTTGCTGCTCCTCCATCCTCTGAAGCATATAGAGGGTTGAATTCCACCTCGTTACCACCTCTTGCTTCAGATGATGGCAGGGCAGGTTCAGGAATGTTTGGTGGTGCTCCAGTCTTCTGTACGCGGTGGCTGAATGCCGAAAGTGGCCCGCAATTCTTCGGGCCACCGACAGCATCTCTTGCACGCCCCTGTCGTTTTTTAAATAATTCTGCACCACCAAATTCAATGTATGTGCAAATCATGGGACGTGCTGGAATTTGCCCAGATGTAATGCACGCACAATATTGCTGGCGTTGTCCGATGTCACAAATCCCCAGGAGAGTCCAATTGGGGTAAGCCATTCTGCGATGATCTTCCTCAGTTTCCGTAAGAGGTTGTCAGCTGTGTGCCTCTTCTGGAAAGCGGTGATACAAAGCGTAGCCTGCCTAGGAACGAGTTGGCGTTTGCGAGATGCTGCTACTGGTGCCGCCGCTGCTGTTCTTGCTGCAGGAGGCAATACATCTACCCAGTGGGCTGTCACTGTCATATAGTCCTGAGTTTGCCCTGCTCCACTTGTCCACATGTCCGTGGTTAAGTGGACATTGGGTACAACTGCATTTTTTAGGACACTGGTGACTCTTTTTCTGAGGTCTGTGTACATTTTCGGTATCGCCTGCCTAGAGAAATGGAACCTAGATGGTATTTGGTACCGGGGACACAGTACCTCAATCAAGTCTCTAGTTGGCTCTGAATTAACGGTGGATACCGGAACCACGTTTCTCACCGCCCAGGCTGCCAAGGCCTGAGTTATCTGCTTTGCAGCAGGATGACTGCTGTGATATTTCATCTTCCTCGCAAAGGACTGTTGGACAGTCAATTGCTTACTGGAAGTAGTACAAGTGGTCTTCCGACTTCCCCTCTGGGATGACAATCGACTCCCAGCAGCTACAACAGCAGCGCCAGCAGCAGTAGGCGTTACACTCAAGGATGCATCGGAGGAATCCCAGGCAGGAGAGGACTCGTCAGACTTGCCAGTGACATGGCATGCAGGACTATTGGCTTTCCTGGGTAAGAAGGAAATTGACACTGAGGGAGTTGGTGGTGTGGTTTGTTGGAGCTTGGTTACAAGAGGAAGGGATTTAGTGGTCAGTGGACTGCTTCCGCTGTCACCCAAAGTTTTTGAACTTGTCACTGACTTATGATGAATGCGCTGCAGGTGACGTATAAGGGAGGATGTTCCGAGGTGGTTAACGTCCTTACCCCTACTTATTACAGCTTGACAAAGGCAACACACGGCTTGACACCTGTTGTCCGCATTTGTGTTGAAATAATTCCACACCGAAGAGCTGATTTTTTTTGTATTTTGACCAGGCATGTTAATGGCCATATTTGTCCCACGGACAACAGGTGTCTCCCTGGGTGCCTGACTTAAACAAACCACCTCACCATCAGAATCCTCCTTGTCAATTTCCTCCCCAGCGCCAGCAACACCCATATCCTCATCCTGGTGTACTTCAACACTGACATCTTCAATTTGACTATCAGGAACTGGACTGCGGGTGCTCCTTCCAGCACTTGCAGGGGGCGTGCAAATGGTGGAAGGCGCAAGCTCTTCCCGTCCAGTGTTGGGAAGGTCAGGCATCGCAACCAACACAATTGGACTCTCCTTGGGTATTTGTGATTTAGAAGAACGCACAGTTCTTTGCTGTGCTTTTGCCAGCTTAAGTCTTTTCATTTTTCTAGCGAGAGGATGAGTGCTTCCATCCTCATGTGAAGCTGAACCACTAGCCATGAACATAGGCCAGGGCCTCAGCCGTTCCTTGCCACTCCGTGTCGTAAATGGCATATTGGCAAGTTTACGCTTCTCCTCAGACGCTTTTAATTTTGATTTTTGGGTCATTTTACTGAACTTTTGTTTTTTGGATTTTACATGCTCTCTACTATGACATTGGGCATCGGCCTTGGCAGACGACGTTGATGGCATTTCATTGTCTCGGCCATGACTAGTGGCAGCAGCTTCAGCACGAGGTGGAAGTGGATCTTGATCTTTCCCTATTTTAACCTCCACATTTTTTTCTCCATTTTTTAATGTGTGGAATTATATGCCAGTAACTATCAATAGCAGTGGCCTACTACTATATATACTGCGCACAACTGAAATGCACCATTAGGTATGGATGGATAGTATACTTGACGACACAGAGGTAGGTAGAGCAGTGGCCTTCCGTACCGTACTGCTATATATACCTGTGGTCACTGTCAGCAATCTGCAAAACTAAAATGCACCACAGGTATAGAATGTAGATGGATAGTATACTTAATGACGACACAGAGGTATGTACAGCAGTGGCCTTCCGTACCGTACTGCTATATATAGTATACTGGTGGTCACTGTGTCAGCAAACTGCAAAACTAAAATGCACCACAGGTATAGAATGTAGATGGATAGTATACTTAATGACGACACAGAGGTAGGTACAGCAGTGGCCTTCCGTACTGCTATATATAGTATACTGGTGGTCACTGTGTCAGCAAACTGCAAAACTAAATTGCACCACAGGTATAGAATGTAGATGGATAGTATACTTAATGACGACACAGAGGTAGGTACAGCAGTGGCCTTCCGTACCGTACTGCTATATATAGTATACTGGTGGTCACTGTGTCAGCAAACTGCAAAACTAAAATGCACCACAGGTATAGAATGTAGATGGATAGTATACTTAATGACGACACAGAGGTAGGTACAGCAGTGGCCTTCCGTACTGCTATATATAGTATACTGGTGGTCACTGTGTCAGCAAACTGCAAAACTAAAATGCACCACAGGTATAGCTTGTAGATGGATAGTATACTTAATGACGACACAGAGGTAGGTACAGCAGTGGCCTTCCGTACCGTACTGCTATATATAGTATACTGGTGGTCACTGTGTCAGCAAACTGCACAACTGAAATGCACCACAGGTATAGGGGTATATGCAATTGCGGTCGAATTCCCGAAATTGTCGAATTTCGGGAATTTTTCGCCAAAAAAAAAAATTCGACAATGCAATTCAGTACTTTCCGACAAAAAAACGGACTTTCAAAATTCGACTTTTTGAAATTCGACTTTTGACAAATTCGACTTTTTTGCAATGATACACATGCTGCAATTCGACCAAAGTCTATTCAATGGAAGTTTGGAAATTCGACAACAGTGCTTTTAGACAGTAAATTCGTCATTTTCAATCCGCAACACTTTGGAAGGTGAAACTAATAAAAAAAATTTAAAACATTTTTTTTTTCTTTTTTTTTCTTGGTAATATCATATCTATTTATATTAGAAGGGATTAGGTACTTGGTTTGTCTTTTTTGGAGGCACAAGTATTATTTATATATTTTTAAAAATATATATTTTTTTGGGGATGGAATGGTAAAATCCCTGAAAAAAATGGCATGGGTCCCCCCTCCAAAGCATAAACAGCCTCGGGCTCTTCGAGCTGGTCCTGGTTCTAAAAATGCGGGGGGAAAATTGACAGGGGTTCCCCCGTATTTTTAAAACCAGCACCGGGCTCTGCGCCTGATGCTGGTGCAAAAAATACGGGGGACAAAAAGAGTAGGGGTGCCCCGTATTTTATACACCAGCATCGGGCTCCACTAGCTGGACAGATAATGCCACAGCCGGGGGTCACTTTTATACAGCGCCCTGCGGCCGTGGCATTAAATATCCAACTAGTCACCCCTGGCCGGGGTACCCTGGGGGAGTGGGGACCCCTTCAATCAAGGGGTCCCTCCCCCCGGCCACCCAAGGGCCAGGGGTGAAGCCCGAGGCTGTCCCCCCCATCCAAGGGCTGCGGATGGGAGGCTGATAGCCTTGAGAAAAATTACAAGAATATTGTTTTTTCCAGTAGTACTACAAGTCCCAGCAAGCCTCCCCCGCAAGCTGGTACTTGGAGAACCACAAGTACCAGCATGCGGGAGAAAAACGGGCCCGCTGGTACCTGTAGTACGGCATTTTTTCCCGTTTTTTCACGTTTTTTAAAATCGCGGCAAAATCCGGCAAATCGTCCGTTTTTCACCCGCGGGAATGTCGAATCCGTTTTTCATTGAATATGGTGAATTCCGGCAGCCACCTGCCGGAATTCACCTGTCGAATTGTGTCGAATTAAAAAACGGCGATAATTTGCCGCGATTCGCCGTGAATTGCATATACCCCATAGAATCTAGATGGATAGTATACTTAATGACGACACAGAGGTAGGTACAGCAGTGGCCTACTGTACCGTAATGCTATATATTATATACTGGTGGTCACTGCTCAGCAAAACTCTGCACTGTACTCCTCCTATATAATATTATACTGGTGGTCCCCAGTCCCCACAATAAAGCAGCACACTGAGCACAGATATGGAGTGTTTTTCAGGCAGACAACGTATTCTGGTGGTCACTGTCAGCAAAACTCTGCACTGTACTCCTGCTATATAATACAGTCCCCACAATTAAGCAGTGTGAGCACAAATATATGCAGCACACTGAGCATAGATATGGAGCGTTTTTTTCAGGCAGAGAACGGATAACTGGTGGTCACTGATCAGCAAAACTCTGCACTGTACTCCTCCTATATTATACAGCTGCTCCCCAGCCCTCCCCACAATTAAGCAATAGTGCACAATCAAGTTCAACAATAACGGAGAGGACGCCAGCCACGTCCTCTCCCTAACATTTCCAATGCACGAGTGAAAATGGCGGCGACGCGCGGCTGCTTATATAGAATCCGAATCTCGCGAGAATCCGACAGCGGGATGATGACGTTCGGGCGCGCTCGGGTTAACCGAGCCATACGGGAGAATCCGATTATGCCTCGGACCCGTGTAAAATGGGTGAAGTTCGGGGGGGTTCGGTTTCATCACTAATTATTATAGGGGCATTACTATGTATTTCTATTGTAATGTGGGACACTACTATATATGTCTATTATTATAGGGGCATTACTATGTATTTCTATTGTAATGTGGGACACAACTATATATGTCTATTATTATAGGGGCATTACTATGTATTTCTATTGAAATGTGGGACACTACTATATATGTCTATTATTATAGGGTCATTACTATGTATTTCTATTGTAATGTGGGACACTACTATATATGTCTATTATTATGAGGGCATTACTATGTATTTCTGTGGAAATGTGGGACACTACTATATATGTCTATTATTATGAGGGCATTATTATGTATTTCTGTTGAAATGTGGGACACTATTATATATGTCTATTATTATAGGGGCATTACTATATATTTCTGTTGAAATGTGGGACACTGCTATATATGTCTATTATGGGGCATTACTCTATATTTTTATTGTAATATGGGACACTACTATATATGTCTATTATACCGGGGGCCCTACTACAGTGTGTATTCCTGTTATAATGGGGGCATTACTATGTATTTTAATTAAATTGGGGACATTACAATAGATTTATATTATACTGGGGGCATTACAATATATTCCTATTATACTGGGCTTATTACTGTATATTTCTATTAGCTGAATACCCATGGTTCGCTACGCAATTTCAAGTATATCCGTGTGTATAACTTTAATTTTTAAGGACTTTCTGGTAAACTAATTAGACTTACAACAGGACATGGTCCGCGCGCCATTGCTAATCTTTGTCAGGCCCCACCTCCGGGCGGACCTTCCTCAGATTGATGCTGTCAAAAGGCTGGTGCTGAGGAGAATAATCAGCCTCCTTCTCTGCCTCGTCCCGCCTCTTATGCTGCCCAGCTCAGTGCTGTAAATGCTGGGATGACAGGCCAAGCTCCGGCCACTGTATGTTAAATATGCAAGGTTTGCAGGGATAGGCTGACTCTATTCCAAAGGGCCCTAGGTCTCCTTGTTTAGCTTCTCAATTGCTGCTGCCTGCCGCCCGCCGCCCGCCTGAGCTGCCGCCTCTGAAGGTACCTCCGCGATGTCAGGTTTCTGAGTCCCGCCGGTTCCTGTCTCTCGCTGCCGACTCTGCAGGCGACTTGGGAGCGCTGCCGCCAGCATCCGGGTCTCTGACTCTCCCTGCCGTCACTCTCAGCCTGCCTGGAATCTGCCCTGGATGCCGGGTCACCCCCCCCCCCCCCCAATTCGGGAGAGACGTCTCTCCCTGTCCCGGCTTACTCGGTCTGAAACACTGCCCTGCCCTGCCCTGCGCTGCGAGGAGCTGCTAGCTTTGAGAGGAGGAGGACACTTTGGGCAGGCTGAACAGTTTTCCATCCCCTTTGACTTTGTGAGCTAGCAGCACTGCAGTGCCACATATGTATTTAGACATTTTAGTTTTCACCCCTTCTCACCCCCCATACTGATGGGGGCTGAACTTGGACCAGCGTCCCTGCAAACTATTGAGTTTTACATATCACCCCCTTCCCACCCCCACCCCCAGGAGTGCTAGGGGTGTCTTACCCCCACTTCTCACCCCTCATGCTGATGGGGGCTGAACTTGGACTGAAATGGCATTGGGAGTGTCACTATTCATCTCAGCGAGCCCGAAAACTATGGAGTTTTACATGTCACCCCCTTTCACCCCCACCCCTAGGGGCGCTAGGGGTGTTTTACCCCCACAGTATTTGTTTCCAGATTGTAAGTCATAAGTGTACCAAGTTTGGTGTTAATTGCTCCAGGCATTCCAGAGTTACTGTATGCTGGAACATACACACATACATCCATTTTTATATATATAGATTATATTGAAGCAATACTATATATTTTTAGCCTTACCTACAGGGACTATGCTGTGTGGCCACACCCCTAATGTAATGTAGTCACTCCCCCTAGTGTCATGTGGTCATGTTCCCTCATGACACGTGACCACGCCCATTTTCCGGCAAACTCAGTACCACTAAGAAAATATTTGTACTTGCACCACTGGTGCCATGGCACAACATACTAAAGTCTTAAAAGTTCAATCATGATTCTGCTCCTTTCCAGCCTAGCCAGCCATGTACTCATGGAACTAGGACTGTCTTTCATGAGGCAGATACACAGTCCTGATTCATATTATTTGCTGTTCTGTTAGCTTGAGATTCTCTTAGACAATGTAGAGGGACTTTCAGGTCTCTACTAAGCCGATGATGACACAGTTGTGGTTTCCCTGAATTCTTGTCATTTAATTTATTGTTTACACATCCTTGATTTTAACACTACCTCTTAAATATTTTGAAGAAAGAAACAGCAGCTGTCACCAGTGGGGACACAGATAGAATTTCAAATCACATATTATACATGAAAACTACAAATGTATTAAAAATGTAAAATTAGATGAATATAAAATCCGTGGGATTAAACCTCAAATGTATGGTTCATCAATCAGTAACATCAATATACACCATCCATTGGGTTCAGTACCATTAGTAAGTTATGTCCATTACAGTACAGATGTGTCTGTATACATCTTGCCTCAATGCGCAACGCAGTGGGAGATGCTTGGTGTGAGTGAGCTGACAGGTCCCGTACAACTCCGCTAGTGTCGTGTCTTTTTTTTACCAAAGCAGACCCTGTTGATTAAAATAATATGCTGCATGCCAATATTCTGTGTGCAACCGCACCTGTATCTGCATACGAAAGGCTACATGACAGTGCTTTCTAGGAAAACACTGTAGCATAACATTTCGTATGCAGATACAGCCACAGACGCACACAGAATATAGGCATGCTGCATATCATTTTAATAGTATAAACTGCTTGTGCATCCTATTCTCATAATTTTGCAACTAGAACACATTTTAATGGAAAAAGTTGCATGAAAATACGCGCGGCACTACCAAGTCATGCCATAGCATGGCGTGACTAGAAGAGCTGTTTAACGTGCCAGGAAGCTAGATGTACAGTATGTGGACACATCTGTATATCTAATTTTAATATACCACTGAGTAGTCGAAAGTCAGTGACTCAGAGGCTGTAGAGTGTGCAGTTTCTGAGCCCCTTTGACAATATAGCTGGTTGTAATTGAGGTTTACAGTATGTGTCACAATGACTGTAAGAACTAGAGGAATAGCTGTTAATAGTGGATAGACATGCAGGGAAGGGCACAGATAGAGTTGTAGTACATCAGTTGTGTGCTTTGCTCAACCCTTTGCTAATTGTATCTGCTCCAGTGTTTTCAGCATCCTGTTAGAACTGGTAAGATTGATAGCAACTCCTTTAGTAACTTGCTATCTTTTATAGTTCTTTTGATCATAGAATTATTGATTTATTTTGTAGCATTTGCCATTGTTTCCTTCAAGGAAATTAACTTCATTTATATTCCTTTTAGTCTGTACAGACAATATTATTTTAGTAATTTTGTTACTGTTGTTTAAATTGCTATTAGTATTCTGTTTATAAGAAATGATTTCATATAATGGGGTTGATGCAGAGTTGAACACAAGTCCATTTACAGTATGTAACATAAAGTACAGTATATTGTGTATTTTCACACAGTGCAAGTACAGGCGAGGAAGAGTAGTACGCATCTCATGCTCATCTCCATTGGTAACAGAGTAGGCATATTCCTTCTGATGATATCGCCAGCATCACCTATGGGCTAGAAATGCGTTAAGGCACCTCACTGTATTTCCTGTATCCATTGGGGTTCTACAGTTTACTCCTTGTAGCACCCCAGGATACCATCCATTATTGTGAGTCCTGTTCTTGTGCAAAAAATGTGTTAGATCTGCAGCGAATCTAGCCGGCAGCATTACAAAGCTCATGACAAGTAAGCATCCACACTACAGTTGCTACTGCCTTCCCACAGCACTATCCAGCGACAACCCCCCCCCCCCCCCCCCCCAGCATTGGGAGATTGACAGAGCTGCTACGGTCACTGCGCTCACACACCAGGGGGTAAGTGTAAGAGGTGCAGGAGGTTGTGTGAGAATGCCCATATTTTTAAAGCAGCAATCACGTACAAGGCAAAACCAAGTTGATTGTACCTTGTAAATTATTATCGTCCTAAAAATACGGGCATTCTCACACAAAAACTCCCACAACTCCAGCTTCTCGCAACCTATTATAATTTTCCCACGTGCAGAATGGGTCCAGCGCATGCGCAAAATACTGGAAATTGGTACTTTGCACCGATGTTCCCAGGCATACCTGAATGACTCTATTGTCATTTTGAAATGGTGTCCAAATTGGGGTCGGTTTGATGCTCTCAAAGCATGGATACAGGCTTGGTGATGAGCAGTGTATGCAGTTCCTACAAGTGATTCTAATGCATTTTACCCTTGTGTGGGCTTCATCAGAGACACCTTTCAGAAGCTGGATCAGTTGCTTACTTAAATTAGGCATCGGGAGAGGAAGTTGCCGGAAGCAGAGTTGCCGATGCAGTAACGTCTCACCAAGGTACAGAACAGAGGCTATAAAGACAGAAGATCCTTACCTGTAAGGTTTACGCAGAGCAGGACGCCGCTGTTTGTTCAAGTTATGCGCTGTCTCTAATGTCTATGCCATAACATGACAGGCACCTTTCACACATTAATGTGTGGCACTACCATAAAACTTGTGCCCTTGGATCTCCTGCTAGAATTTTACCTGCATGTACAGTATCTTTAATTTGTTGAATGTAATTTGTATGTGGACTACAGATGTGTCCTCATATACTATGGCCTCAGTGGTACCAAAAAGCCCCTTTTTATGCACTAGGTTCCGGGCAACACCTGTCAGCCGAGCATCTTTTTTGCATAAGATGTGCATCTTATAAGTTATTTGCATAAATACAACAACTGTAAGCGACAAAACTACTCTGCAAGATTACACTTATCAATTTGACTGGCTACATTTGTACATCTGTCTGCATCTGAGTCTGAATCTGTATACGAAGTGCTGCAATGTAGCGCGCCACAGCTTTTTCTCACGTCAAGTTCCATTGTGCTTCATTTGCGACTTTGTTTAATTCCTATGCAGTTAAAGCCACGGGCCAGCATTTCTAGGACACTTTGGTGTTCCGCTGCTCCTCCTATGTGAAAAAGATGCAAAGTGTAAAGAAAAATATGGTACACTACTCTGCTTTGTGAGGCCCAATCGCAACAAGCGTCTCACGCCTTTAGGGCTTATAGACACTAGTTATCATCTGTAGGTCACATCTGTAAATAAGGGACATTTACAGGCAAATGAATAGGACAGTGTAGCCCTTTTTGCCTACAACAGACAAACCATATTTAGACCAGTACATAAATTCATTCTTAGGTTGAGATGCGTCAACGTGATAAATGCAGCCAAACCTCAGAAAATGCAATTTTCAGAGGTTTGGCTGCTTAACGTGTATGCATCAAGCTCCAGAATGTGATGTATTCCAGGGCTTGGACCCGATGGGTAAGGTAATCTTCATGTGGTGTCACCCAATAGAATTGCACTCCGCTCTGAGAGGGATCCAATTGGATCCCTCCCAGCACAACACGCGGTGCGCAGTGACGTGCGGTGAGGTGAGGCAGGTGAGGCAGAGCCTTTCCTGTCATACTTACATTTAAACCAGAGTTTTGACTGAATAAAGTATATGAAAAATACTAATAATATGTTTGAAATATCTTCTTTGCATTATTCTAATAATTTTTAAAGCCCAAATGCTGGAGTAAAAAGTCTATGGCAGGTGAGGCAGTGCCTCACCTGTGTATCCTTTCCACACATCTCTGATCAAAGCTCACCAGATTTCCAGGAGTTTATACTGCTGCACCTGTGTATAATGCCCAGATGTACCCTTTGGCTCATCTATTGCATGGAATTCTGGCTCTGGGGTTAGCCAGTGCCTCCTGAGCCATTTATCTCACCGCACGTCCCTGGCGGTGCGTGCGTCATAAGATACATGCACAGATGTACTCCCGAGTCCTAAACCTGGAAGTCCCGATATTGAAAGGACAGCATACTGTATGTTCATGCATATGGTGTTAATAAATGAATAGTTGCAGGGATTGATTAATGCATCCACGCTTATTCTATCATTCACAAAACTAGATGGATTGCTTCGGTTTATGAAGCGAGCTAAATCCATAGTCTGTGTGGCTCTAAATAAATGTTTTTTGGTTTTGTGGCAGGAGATGCTGGCAGGAGATGCTGTACAGTACATCAGCACAAAATTGGCAAATAGAATCACGTCTGACTTGTTTGTGAGCCTTCCTTCCTGTCCACACCAGTTTATGTTGCCTTTTTGAATGACAGACCGCTAATTCTTATGGGCCCTACACAATGGCCGACCCGCCGCCGAGCTGCCCGACGGCGGATACGGCCGACGAGCGACCCGGCAGCGGGGGGGCAGTTGACGGGGGGAGTGAAGTTTCTTCACTCCCCCCGTCACCCGGCTGCATTGAAGTGCAGGCAAATATGGACGAGATCGTCCATATTGGCCTGCATGTACAGCCGACGGGGGACCAGCGATGAAAGAGCGCGGGGCCGCGCATCGTTCATCGCTGGAGCCTCCACACTGAAAGATATGAACGAGTTCTCGTTCATTTATGAACGAGATCGTTCATATCTTTCTAACAAATCGGCCAGTGTGTAGGGCCCATTAATTTAGATGCATTGTTTACACATTTTTTATTTATGCGTAGATGTTTTCTTTCATTTAATTCCCAGACATCATGTTCTCATTTGTTTTTATCTATATTTGAAATGGCACTACATCAAATATCATTTATTTCAATAATAAAAAATGAATGTTGTTATTGCGTAAACATTTGCCACACATAGTTGGAATTTGTTTGTTTGGGTATCCTGTAATATTTATTGATGCATGCTATTTACTTCAATATAGTTCAAAGTCGGAGTTAAACATTGCAAAGCATGTCATCAGACCACTATATGGTTCTAATATCTCATTTCATTTTTTATACACTAAATGTAAATATTTAAAACTATCAAGAAATTAAATGTCAATGTTTTTTGTTTACATATAAATAGCGGTAATTGCTCTCTATCTTTTTTTGGACGCATAGGGGCTCATATAGAATTGGACATGCGTCTATGTTGTGCATAAAATGGATATTTCTGTACTATGGATGCATACACAAAAAACTCATGATTCAGCCACATGGCGATTCGGACAAATGTAAGTAGATCTGAGGCTGCCACTAATCTTTGACTGAGACTGCCTGTAAGTGGTCTGCGCTGACGTCAGAGACCCTCCCCCAAAACACCTGGTCATGCCAGCATTTTTTTCTAAACCACCCAGAAAACGGCAGGTTTCCGCCCAGAAACGCCAGCTTCTTGTGAGTCAAACAGTGGCTACATTGCGATTACAATCTGTACGCATTTTCTGTCTCTATTACCCCTTTGTGCATGCACAATGCGAATGCTAAGCAAGTGCAGTCGTTCATTAATCGCTCGATTTTGATTTGCGATTTCTCTGAATAATTAGGCCCTAAATCTTAGTGGTTGTAGAAATGGGTAGAAGTAAACGTATGTGTGAGAATTTTGGGATAGACTCATAATTTTTAGATAGACTAGCTGATTTTGATCAACCTGGTCCCTTCCTCTTTCTCAGGTGACTGCTCCCATGCATGTGAGACCGGGATGCTGTGATGTAAAGACGAACTCAGAAGACTCAGACTCTGGGCAAGGCATGCATACAAAACGTCGGCGAAATGCCACAGTTTTATATAATGTTTCCCGTTGTTGTGTCTGCTTTGCCCACAAATGGCCGCAGCATGTCAGTCATGCAGCAGTTTGGGGGCACTGTGAACGACAATGCAGACCCATTCTGTGCATGCGCATTCAAGTCGCCATCAGAGTGGTGCGCAAAACATTGGGTCTCTGAATCAGGTCCATAGTGCAGAGTGATGGGACAATAGAAACACTCCGTTATCTTGTGCGGTAGCCATTACTTAAATGACTGCTAAAAAACATATGTGAAAGGCTCTAATTAAATATCAGGACATTTTACAAAAGTGATTTGCAACAAACAAAATCTCAACTGGATTGAATACTAGACGTTTATGAAATGCATATGCATATTTTATTGTTAGAATATTTAAAAAAATACACAATTTTTTTCTTTTACTTCATTTTACTTGCCAGTCTCCACATTGTCATTCTCATGTGTTTTTCTACTTTTCTATTTTGCATTATGGGTTTTCCCCTTGTATTGGTTAGCTTTCTCCTTTCAGCTCCTTTTACTGTAAGCAGATTTATTTGCTGGACTGTTGGAAATGTACCAGAATTTTGACTGGCTCACACATCACACTTATTGTAAACATCAGCATCCGTACAGTGAGACCAATTTAAACATCTTTCAAAGGCAATGATGAAGTACTGTAGTAAGCACAGAACTGGCACTTTACTATTGTCCTGTCTCAGCTTTGGCCAAAGCCTCCTCATGATATTTGGCTCATGCTTAACATTAGAATTAATGCAGGTCAAAATCTATAGTCCGTTTCTTTCTCAGTTTTACTGTTTGGCAATGGGAAGAAATATGTTACGCCAAATCATTTATATATACTGTATAAATGGAGGAAAAAATGAACAGTTGATAATTGTTACAGAAAGTGTGCATTACATACTGTTTTACATACTTATAGGAGCACACATTCCTGCAAATCAGCTAGAGCAAACCTTACATGGCCTGGTTAAATCCCTTGTGTTCAAGTAATATCTTAAAAATACTGCAACAGTTAATATTATCGTTTGACACGTTTTCAGATTATAATTCTATCATGTTATACATTGCTCTGTGGTATTGTTATTTCAGCACAGAACAGTTAATGACAGTCACTAATATGGCTTTATGAAAAATAGTGTTGATTATTTTTGGTAAGTATTTAGAACATTTTTATACATATCTATTTTCTACAGTAAATATTTTAAGAAAATGCTTTCTTAAGCCCCATACACACTGGGCGATAATACTGGACGATACCAATCGGTTTTACGGTTTTACTACAACCATACTAGTAGGCCCATTTATTTGTGAATAATAGCTTTGTAAAAACATTTAATATCATACACTGGCCCCCATTTATCAAGCCTTAGAAAGTAATAAATAGCATGGTGATAAAGTACCAACCAATCGGCTCCTAACTGACATTTTACAGGCTGGGTTTGAAAAATGACAGGAGCTGATTGGCTGGTACTTTATCACCGTATTATTTATCACTCTCCAAGGCTTGATAAATCTGGGGTACTATTAGGATTAGGGAGACTATATACATTTTTATAACATATATATTTGTAAATTTAGAATACATCTATATCCTAATCCTCCATTTATTTAATCATGTATGTCAACTAAGCAGGTTGATAGTGAAAACATTACATCATTTACAATCTTAATGGTTAAGCTTCAAAAAATATGCATGTATATTTGTTATTAATCAAGGTAAATTACAATTTTTTGATTTGAAAAGTCAGTGACTTCAGTTTAATTAGTCTCACGATGATACCTAATCATTGGCTGAATTATTAAAGGTTTTAATTCCAGTATGCAACTCTTTGTGTGTCTTAAGGTGGGTCCACACTGGAAAGATATATCTGCAGATCAATTGATCTGCAGATATATCTATGGAAGGATCGGGCAGTGTGCTGTGCATACACACTAATCGTCGGGGACTGACGTCATGAACTGGGCGGGCGTGTACACACGCCCGCCCAGTTCAGCTGTCAATCACCGCCGGCCGCAGCAGCATGTGTACGGGCGGTCGGTTGACCGCCCATACACACACAGCGACGCGCCAATATATCGGTAGATATATTGTCCGTTGGCTGTGCTGCGGGGCCGACGCGATACGTCTGTGATGGATGGAGTTCACAGACGTATCGGCCGTAAACACTGGCCGACGGACCCGCAATATATCGGCCGTTCGAGAGAATGGCCGGTATATCGGCCAGTGTGTACGGGCCTTTATGAACAGACACACCAAAAAAACAACAACAACTAAAGTATTGTTGTAAAAGTAGCAATACTGAGGAAAATGTTTCTAGCAAAAGAATTGTTTTTGAAAACTACTTGCTGTTTTATATTAGAATGTAATGCCAATCCACTGCCAAAGTTAGAATGAGACTAAAATAAAATAATTATATTAGAAATATTTGAAAACATGTTATAAAAAAATCACTTTTTCGTCTGGATGGAGTCATGCTTGCATATTTGTCAATACAGTCACAATTTTTACTTAAAGTGACAGCTTTGGTGTATTACCTGTAATAGAAATAACGGAATGTGGAAAAAATCTGTATTACGTTGTGTTGCTTGTTTAGTATATAATTACATTTATCAACATTTAATTTCTATGGCATTAGTAAACAAATAATATGAACTATCCTAATGGTCTGTTCCGGCCCATAAATGATGCATCCTGAGGCAGTGCAAATAGACTACAGTAACCAATAATGTTATATTGGGCTCAGTATAATTTGTCAATGTTCATAATGTCAACATTCTTATTGTCTAATCCATGGATTCGACAGGTACTTTATGCTGACAGAATACGTCACGTGTCTATAATGTTGATAGCAAGTTGACTTTGACATAAGGTCGACATACGCACATTGTTAACAGCTTTGTGTAACATTAACCATAACACTAGCCCTAAGATTTGTATTGTCAACATAATGACCATAGAGACATAATGTATAGATGTGTCTTCGTACATTGCTGTTCAAGTTGTGCTAAATAACTCCTCTTCGTGCGCCAGTGGCTGCTGCTTTTCTCAAAGTTTTGTTGTGCTACATCTGTGACGTTACTTGTAAAATTAATTCTGTGCGGGTCACAACTTCAGTACTCTAATCCTCGTCGTCTCAGTTGCGGCAGGCGTCTTGCACCATAAGACATAAAGCGGGTGATTCAGACCTGATCACATGCAGGCGGTTTTTTGCAGGGCTGCGATCAGGTAGTTGCCGCCTAGAGGGGGAGGGGGTAAACGCTGTGCAGGGGTGCGATCGCTTGTGCAGAGAGCTGCACAAACAAAAGTTTGTGCAGTCTCTGCACAGCTCAGGACTTACTCAGCCGCTGCCACGATCCAGCCTGGAGCTGACGTCAGGAACCCTCCCTTGAAACGGCTAGACACACCTGCGTTCTCCCGGACACTCCTTAAAAATGGTCAGTTGACACCCACAAACAGCCTCTTCCTGTAAATCTTCTTGCGATCGCCGGTGTAAACGCTTTCTTTGTTAGATCTGTCGCTGTCTGGCGATCCTCGTCGCCGGCGGCCGACGCACCTGCGCATAGCAGAGCATATGCATGCGCAGTTCAGACCCGATCACACAGCTGCAAAAAAGCTAGCATGCGATCGGGTCTGAATGACCCCCATAGTTGCTAGGTTTCTGAGGACATATCAGTATATTGTCATTTTAATTGAGCCGACATGGTGCAGGTGTCGACAAATAGAATGTATGCATTTTAACCATGTCAGCATGGTAAAATTCAGCTTTATGGTATCAACATTATAACTGTCTATACAGTCATTGTTGACGTTACAGAGAGTTCTGGCACTTTTCAGAAAACATTTACACTGGTCTGGTAAGCCTATATGATGCTTTTTCAGTTATAGTGTGTGTGTGTGTGTATATATATATATATATATATATATATATATATATACCATTCTCTTGCTATAATGATATTTGTATTTCTGGTTTATTTTAGGATGCTCTTCTCACTAGGTTCCCTGTTAGCAGGAACCAAGAAAAGACAATAAAACACAATAGTGAAAATAGTCAAGTTAATCCTGAAGCTATCGGCCTGATAGACTATAGCTTCTCGGATCCTATTCAGATAGATACAAATGTTTCAGTTTCTCACATTTACTAAAAACAATTTCACATAAAATTATACATGTTGTTTACAGTATCCGTATTTTGGCAGAGACTTCTCTACCCACTTCTTGCTATGAAGATTAGGGATCACAATTACATGAATAATCCTCCCCATAGAGGTTGAAAAGGGGGTTGACATAATGACATCATTACTGATGCGTGGCTTGCGTTGTGTGAACGATAACGCCCAAACAGACAGTCGGACCAACATTTGAATTGCACCTCCAGTGTTTAGAATTTAATATACTACAAAAATGCAAAAGCCCTCCCTCATTCACTAACTTACTGATTTGCAATTGTGATTCCCAATCTATATAGCAAGAAGTGGGGAGAGAAGTGTCTGTAAAAATGTGGCTACTGTAAACCACATGTATAATTTTAGGTAAAATTGGTTTTAATAAATGTGTGAAACTGAAATATTTGCATCTATTTGAATAGGCTCAGAGAATCTATAAGGGGATATTCAATTTGCCCCGAAGAAACAATGGGGTATATGCAATTGCGGTCGAATTGCCGCAAATGTCGAAAAACGGGGCATTTTCGACACAAAAAAAATGATTTGACAATGCAATACAGTACTTTTCGACCAAAAAACGGCAGTTTCAAATTCGACTTTTTGCAATTCGACAGTTGTCAAATTCGTCATGTCTGCAATGGTAAAAATGCGGCTTTTCGACAAAAGTATATTCAATTGAAGAATGTCGATTCGACAACAGTGTTTTTCGACAGTCATTTCGTCAATTTCATTCCGCCTCACTTTGCTGGCGGGATCTAATAAAAATTTTTAAAAACATGTTTTTTTGTGTTTTTTTTATTGCTAAATGCATATATATTTATATTAGAAGGGATTATGTACTTGGTTTGTCTATTAGGAGCCACAAGTATTATTTATATATTTTTTTAAAGAATTTTTTTTTTTTACTGACTAAAATAATATGGAGAGATCAGAGCATGTTTTTCAGTGGGAAGGGGTGGGAATGTGTAAAAAATCCTGGAAAAAAATGCGTGGGGACCCCCCTCCTAAGCATAACCAGCCTCGGGCTCTTTGAGCCGGTCCTGGTTGTAAAAATACGGGGGGGGGGAAATGACAGGGGATCCCCCGTATTTTCACAACCAGCACCGGGCTCTGCATCCGGTCCTGGTGCCAAAAATACGGGGGACAAAAAATGTAGGGGTCCCCCATATTTTTAACACCAGCACCAGGCTCCACTAGTCAGCGAGATAATGCCACAGCCGGGGGACACTTTTATATCGGTCCCTGCGGCCGTGGCATTAAATCACTAACTAGTCACCCCTGGCCGGGGTACCCTGGAGGAGTGGGGACCCCTTAAATCAAGGGGTCCCCCCCCTCCAGCCACCCAAGGGCCAGGAGTGAAGCCTGAGGCTGTCCCCCCCATCCAAGGGCTGCGGATGGGAGGCTGATAGCCAAGTGACAAAAAGATAGAATATTGTTTTTTTGTAGCAGAACTACAAGTCCCAGCAAGCCTCCCCCGCAAGCTGGTACTTGGAGAACCACAAGTACCAGCATGCGGGGGGAAACGGGCCCGCTGGTACATGTAGTTCTACTGCAAAAAAATACCCAAATATTAACAGTACACGCACACCATGAAAGTAAAACTTTATTACATACATGCACGCCGACACACACATTCTTACCTATGTTCACACGCCGACTCGGTCCCCTTCACGAGTAGAATCCATGGGGTACCTGTAAATAAAATTATACTCACCAAAATCCTCTGTAGATCTGTCGTATTCTCGTTGTAATCCACGTATTTGGCAAAATAATAAAACGCATTACCCGGACCACGCACTGAAAGAGGTCCCATGTTTACACATGGGACCCCTTTTCCCGAATGCCGGGACCCCCCATGACTCCTGTCACAGAGGGTCCCTTCAGCCAATCAGGGAGCACCACCTCGTGGCACTCTCCTGATTGGCTGTGCGCGTCTGAGCTGTCAGACGGCGCATAGCATTATGCCGCTCCATTATCTTCAATGGTGGGAACTTTGCGGTCAGCGGTTAGGTTACTCGCAGTCACCGCTGACCGCAAAGTTCCCACCATTGAAGGTAATGGAGCGGCATAGTCCTATGCGCCGTCTGACAGCTCAGACGCGCACAGCGAATCAGGAGAGTGCCACGACGTGGCGCTCCCTGATTGGCTGAAGGAACCCTCTGTGACAGGAGTCACGGGGGGTCCCGGCATTCGGGGAAAGGGGTCCCATGTGTAAACATAAGACCCCTTTCAGTGCGTGGTCCGGGTAAATGCGTTTTATTATTTTGCCAAGTACGTGGATTACAAGGAGAAGACGACAGATCTACACAGGAATTTGGTGAGTATAATTTTATTTTCAGGTACCCCATGGATTCTACGTGGTGAAGGGGACTGAGTCGGCGTGTGAACATAGGTAAGTATGTGTGTGTCGGCGTGCATGTATGTAATAAAGCTTTACTTTCACGGTATGCGTGTACTGTTTTTATTTGGGTATTTTTTTTGCAGTAGAACTACAGGTACCAGCGGCCCGTTTCCCCCCGCATGCTGGTACTTGTGGTTCTCCAAGTACCAGCTTGCGGGGGAGGCTTGCTGGGACTTGTAGTTCTGCTACAAAAAACAATATTCTTTATTTTTGTCACTTGGCTATCAGCGTCCCATCCACAGCCCTTGGATGGGGGGGACAGCCTTGGGCTTCACCACTGGCCCTTGGGTGGCTGGAGGGGGGGACCCCTTGATTTAAGGGGTCCCCACTCCTCCAGGGTACCCCGGCCAGGGGTGACTAGTTAGTGATTTAATGCCACGGCCGCAGGGACCAATTTAAAAGTGTCCCCCGGCTGTGGCATTATCTCGCTGACTAGTTGAGCCTGGTGCTGGTGTTAAAAATACGGGGGACCCCTACATTTTTTGTCCCCCGTATTTTTGGCACCAGGACCGGACGCAGAGCCCGGTGCTGGTTGTGAAAATACGGGGGATCCCCTGTCATTTCCCCCCCCGTATTTTTACAACCAGGACCGGCTCAAAGAGCCCGAGGCTGGTTATGCTTAGGAGGGGGGACCCCACGCATTTTTTTTAGGGTTTTTTGAACACTTTTGTGCCGTCCATGAAGTCGAATCCAGGACGCACACTATCGTCAATTGGTCCGTTTTTCGACAGCGGGACTGTCGAATCCGTTTCTTATTGAATATGTCGAATTCGGGTCCCGGCGGGAGGGTGTTTGACTGTCGAATTGTGTTGAATTTAAAAACGGTCGAATTCCAGCTCGCAATTGCATATACCCCATAGGGAGTAAAAAATCCCGATGTTTCTTCGGGTGCTGCGGTTGGGCTATTTGTTTAGCTCGGCCGGTAACAAGTGCATTTACACCCGTAAACACACAGGTTCAGTGAAACCTATGTGTTTTTGGGTGAAATGGCTGTTATCGGGGATTTTGGTTCGCCTGCCGGAAGCAGGTGAAACAGCAGGTGAAACAAAATCCAGATAAGCCGCGGTGCGCGTCAGCTTATCGGGGCTAATTAGATAGCCTCCAGCGGCGAAAACATTATACCGGACTTGCTGTTGGGGTAATTGAATATCGGTGATAGTCTATCAGAAACATTTGGGGGCCGATAGGTACAGGATGAGCTCAACTATTATAACAATCAAGCCACTTACTCACTATTGTGTTTTATATATACAGTATATGTATATATATAAATATATATATATATATATATACATAAATTTATACACACACACACACACACACACACACACACACACATTTCTTCACGGCTATAACATTTGTCACTTTGGTTAAGATAACCATAATTAGGCGGTTCATCAGGTTTGTCCAAGAAGTTAATTCAGAGACAGGTATACCTACGATATCCCATTTCTCCTACACAATCACCTGTACATATCAAGTGCCAAAAACGTAAAGCAAACGTGACCGAATGTGAAAAATAATATGTCTGAGCAATAAACATCCAATTAGTACAAGCACATAAGTAAAGCCCTGAGAGGTGTTTACAGGTGACCTAATCCCCAATCAAACCAAGATTAAGTATTAAAACAATAAAACAGTGATTCTACCATTCCTATCACTGTACGAGTACTAACTCCTTTACGTATGGAAGTGCTATTTCAAGGCTTTGTATGAGCCAGAGGTATGTAGTATTTTTACAGTATGATTATTTTAGAAAGAGGCAGATCCATAGTTCACTGTGTCAAAACATGCAGTTGCCCCTTTATCAGAGTCATGCTAGAGCTACACCAGTGCCAGTACTTTACCCATGCTAGACACCATCTGTCATCTAGGCACAATATTACTACTCACCACCACCCCCTCCTTCACACCTACTCTCATCCTCTGTGGTCATGACAGTTAAGCATAGCCTGCTGGCTCTGGCTTCCCTTCCTGGTCCGTACCTGAAGCCTCCCAGCTAAGGGCAATAAGGCAGGTAGCCACAACTTCTGCCGCATCTCCTGCATGCAAACTACAGTCCATGACCCCCTTCCCTTATCCTGCTCTGATGCAGGTGACCTGCTGTGCCACTCCCAACAGGTGGCGCCTCTAAGCACGTGGCTAGTGGGAAATCCACTACTGCCGCTTATATAGGGTTGACTGCAATTTGAGGACCAAGTCTAATGCTAAGTGCAAGCCACAAAAAGTGTGCTCTTATGTGGCTATGTTGGGTTGCATGTATTGTCTCACACATGCAATTGTGCATAGTGTATTGTAATCCGGCTGTATGAAGAATTATATCATGATATAGCCAGATACTAAATACTCCAGTCATCATCTTTACCTTGATGATGACTGGCATTTTAATGTATATCAAAATCAAATTCATTATAAAAAGGCAACCATGCAATGAAATGCTGTGCTGGTCATAATATAACACGGAAAATCTCTGAGGAGGTAGAACCACGTTGGTAGAGGGGCTCCTTTCATTGACATACCAGCACAAGTGAGAAGAGATCTGTGGAAACCTGGGTCTTATCACATCTGGATATATCTGTTTTTTCTGGACTCTTTATTACATCTCTCTCTGGTAGGCATACTGATTGCCCTATATAGTATTTTATTTTTCCAAGTTTTTATAATATTTATATCTCCTGTATTGTTTAGGAATAAAAATGGTAATGTACTATCAATTTCACATTTATTTCCTGAGACAAATTAAGGAACATATGTGGGTATGACGTCAGCAAAGGATCTGATTATATGAAATGCCTTTAAGACTCTTGTGGTATGGGGTGTGTTAAAACTGAAATCTAAAAATAAAGCAGCCAGTATTTACCCTGCACAGAAACAATATAACCCACCCAAATCTAACTCTCTCTGCACATGTTATATCTGCCCCCCCCCCCCCACCAACACGCTGCAATGCACATGGGGGGTCATTCAAACCTGATCGCATGCTAGGATTTTCACTCTAGGATTTTGCACTGCGATCAGGTCAGAACTGCACATGCGTATGCACCGCAATGCGCAGGCGCGTCGCACGGGTACAAAGTGGATCGTTGCTGTGCGATGGATTGTACGAAGAATCCATTCGCACAGCCGATCGCAAGGAGATTAACAGTAGAGATGAGCGCCGGAAATTTTTCGGGTTTTGTGTTTTGGTTTTGGGTTCGGTTCCGCGGCCGTGTTTTGGGTTCGACCGCGTTTTGGCAAAACCTCACCGAATTTTTTTTGTCGGATTCGGGTGTGTTTTGGATTCGGGTGTTTTTTTCAAAAAACCCTAAAAAACAGCTTAAATCATAGAATTTGGGGGTAATTTTGATCCCAAAGTATTATTAACCTCAAAAAACATAATTTACACTCATTTTCAGCCTATTCTGAACACATCACACCTCACAATATTATTTTTAGTCCTAAAATTTGCACCGAGGTCGCTGTGTGAGTAAGATAAGCGACCCTAGTGGCCGACACAAACACCGGGCCCATCTAGGAGTGGCACTGCAGTGTCACGCAGGATGGCCCTTCCAAAAAACCCTCCCCAAACAGCACATGACGCAAAGAAAAAAAGAGGCGCAATGAGGTAGCTGACTGTGTGAGTAAGATTAGCGACCCTAGTGGCCGACACAAACACCGGGCACATCTAGGAGTGGCACTGCAGTGTCACGCAGGATGTCCCTTCCAAAAAACCCTCCCCAAACAGCACATGACGCAAAGAAAAAAAGAGGCGCAATGAGGTAGCTGACTGTGTGAGTAAGATTAGCGACCCTAGTGGCCGACACAAACACCGGGCCCATCTAGGAGTGGCACTGCAGTGTCACGCAGGATGTCCCTTCCAAAAAACCCTCCCCAAACAGCACATGACGCAAAGAAAAAAAGAGGCGCAATGAGGTAGCTGACTGTGTGAGTAAGATTAGCGACCCTAGTGGCCGACACAAACACCGGGCCCATCTAGGAGTGGCACTGCAGTGTCACGCAGGATGTCCCTTCCAAAAAACCCTCCCCAATCAGCACATGATGCAAAGAAAAAGAAAAGAAAAAAGAGGTGCAAGATGGAATTATCCTTGGGCCCTCCCACCCACCCTTATGTTGTATAAACAAAACAGGACATGCACACTTTAACCAACCCATCATTTCAGTGACAGGGTCTGCCACACGACTGTGACTGATATGACGGGTTGGTTTGGACCCCCCCCAAAAAAGAAGCAATTAATCTCTCCTTGCACAAACTGGCTCTACAGAGGCAAGATGTCCACCTCATCTTCACCCTCCGATATATCACCGTGTACATCCCCCTCCTCACAGATTATCAATTCGTCCCCACTGGAATCCACCATCTCAGCTCCCTGTGTACTTTGTGGAGGCAATTGCTGCTGGTCAATGTCTCCGCGGAGGAATTGATTATAATTCATTTTAATGAACATCATCTTCTCCACATTTTCTGGATGTAACCTCGTACGCCGATTGCTGACAAGGTGAGCGGCGGCACTAAACACTCTTTCGGAGTACACACTTGTGGGAGGGCAACTTAGGTAGAATAAAGCCAGTTTGTGCAAGGGCCTCCAAATTGCCTCTTTTTCCTGCCAGTATAAGTACGGACTGTGTGACGTGCCTACTTGGATGCGGTCACTCATATAATCCTCCACCATTCTATCAATGTTGAGAGAATCATATGCAGTGACAGTAGACGACATGTCCGTAATCGTTGTCAGGTCCTTCAGTCCGGACCAGATGTCAGCATCAGCAGTCGCTCCAGACTGCCCTGCATCACCGCCAGCGGGTGGGCTCGGAATTCTGAGCCTTTTCCTCGCACCCCCAGTTGCGGGAGAATGTGAAGGAGGAGATGTTGACAGGTCGCGTTCCGCTTGACTTGACAATTTTGTCACCAGCAGGTCTTTCAACCCCAGCAGACCTGTGTCTGCCGGAAAGAGAGATCCAAGGTAGGCTTTAAATCTAGGATCGAGCACGGTGGCCAAAATGTAGTGCTCTGATTTCAACAGATTGACCACCCGTGAATCCTTGTTAAGCGAATTAAGGGCTGCATCCACAAGTCCCACATGCCTAGCGGAATCGCTCCGTGTTAGCTCCTTCTTCAATGCCTCCAGCTTCTTCTGCAAAAGCCTGATGAGGGGAATGACCTGACTCAGGCTGGCAGTGTCTGAACTGACTTCACGTGTGGCAAGTTCAAAGGGCATCAGAACCTTGCACAACGTTGAAATCATTCTCCACTGCACTTGAGACAGGTGCATTCCATCTCCTATATCGTGCTCAATTGTATAGGCTTGAATGGCCTTTTGCTGCTCCTCCAACCTCTGAAGCATATAGAGGGTTGAATTCCACCTCGTTACCACTTCTTGCTTCAGATGATGGCAGGGCAGGTTCAGTAGTTTTTGGTGGTGCTCCAGTCTTCTGTACGTGGTGCCTGTACGCCGAAAGTGTCCCGCAATTTTTCTGGCCACCGACAGCATCTCTTGCACGCCCCTGTCGTTTTTAAAAAAATTCTGCACCACCAAATTCAAGGTATGTGCAAAACATGGGACGTGCTGGAATTTGCCCATATTTAATGCACACACAATATTGCTGGCGTTGTCCGATGCCACAAATCCACAGGAGAGTCCAATTGGGGTAAGCCATTCCGCGATGATCTTCCTCAGTTGCCGTAAGAGGTTTTCAGCTGTGTGCGTATTCTGGAAAGCGGTGATACAAAGCGTAGCCTGCCTAGGAAAGAGTTGGCGTTTGCGAGATGCTGCTACTGGTGCCGCCGCTGCTGTTCTTGCGGCGGGAGTCCATACATCTACCCAGTGGGCTGTCACAGTCATATAGTCCTGACCCTGCCCTGCTCCACTTGTCCACATGTCCGTGGTTAAGTGGACATTGGGTACAACTGCATTTTTTAGGACACTGGTGAGTCTTTTTCTGACGTCCGTGTACATTCTCGGTATCGCCTGCCTAGAGAAGTGGAACCTAGATGGTATTTGGTAACGGGGGCACACTGCCTCAATAAATTGTCTAGTTCCCTGTGAACTAACGGCGGATACCGGACGCACGTCTAACACCAACATAGTTGTCAAGGACTCAGTTATCCGCTTTGCAGTAGGATGACTGCTGTGATATTTCATCTTCCTCGCAAAGGACTGTTGAACAGTCAATTGCTTACTGGAAGTAGTACAAGTGGGCTTACGACTTCCCCTCTGGGATGACCATCGACTCCCAGCGGCAACAACAGCAGCGCCAGCAGCAGTAGGCGTTACACGCAAGGATGCATCGGAGGAATCCCAGGCAGGAAAGGACTCGTCAGACTTGCCAGTGACATGGCCTGCAGGACTATTGGCATTCCTGGGGAAGGAGGAAATTGACACTGAGGGAGTTGGTGGGGTGGTTTGCGTGAGCTTGGTTACAAGAGGAAGGGATTTACTGGTCAGTGGACTGCTTCCGCTGTCACCCAAAGTTTTTGAACTTGTCACTGACTTATTATGAATGCGCTGCAGGTGACGTATAAGGGAGGATGTTCCGAGGTGGTTAACGTCCTTACCCCTACTTATTACAGCTTGACAAAGGGAACACACGGCTTGACACCTGTTGTCCGCATTTCTGGTGAAATACCTCCACACCGAAGAGCTGATTTTTTTTGTATTTTCACCTGGCATGTCAACGGCCATATTCCTCCCACGGACAACAGGTGTCTCCCCGGGTGCCTGACTTAAACAAACCACCTCACCATCAGAATCCTCCTGGTCAATTTCCTCCCCAGCGCCAGCAACACCCATATCCTCCTCATCCTGGTGTACTTCAACACTGACATCTTCAATCTGACTATCAGGAACTGGACTGCGGGTGCTCCTTCCAGCACTTGCAGGGGGCATGCAAATAGTGGAAGGCGCATGCTCTTCACGTCCAGTGTTGGGAAGGTCAGGCATCGCAAACGACACAATTGGACTCTCCTTGTGGATTTGGGATTTCAAAGAACGCACAGTTCTTTGCGGTGCTTTTGCCAGCTTGAGTCTTTTCAGTTTTCTAGCGAGAGGCTGAGTGCTTCCATCCTCATGTGAAGCTGAACCACTAGCCATGAACATAGGCCAGGGCCTCAGCCGTTCCTTGCCACTCCGTGTGGTAAATGGCATATTGGCAAGTTTACGCTTCTCCTCCGACAATTTTATTTTAGGTTTTGGAGTCCTTTTTTTTCTGATATTTGGTGTTTTGGATTTGACATGCTCTGTACTATGACATTGGGCATCGGCCTTGGCAGACGACGTTGCTGGCATTTCATCGTCTCGGCCATGACTAGTGGCAGCAGCTTCAGCACGAGGTGGAAGTGGATCTTGATCTTTCCCTAATTTTGGAACCTCAACTTTTTTGTTCTCCATATTTTATAGGCAGAACTAAAAGGCACCTCAGGTAAACAATGGAGATGGATGGATTGGATACTAGTATACAATTATGGACGGACTGCCACGGTTAGGTGGTATAAAAAAACCACGGTTAGGTGGTATATATTATAATAATAATACAATTATGGATGGACGGACTGCCTGCCGACTGCCGACACAGAGGTAGCCACAGCCGTGAACTACCGCACTGTACACTGGTTGATAAAGAGATAGTAGTATACTCGTAACAACTAGTATGACACTATGACGACGGTATAAAGAATGGAAAAAAAACCACGGTTAGGTGGTATATATTATAATAATAATACAATTATGGATGGACGGACTGCCTGCCGACTGCCGACACAGAGGTAGCCACAGCCGTGAACTACCGCACTGTACACTGGTTGATAAAGAGATAGTAGTATACTCGTAACAACTAGTATGACACTATGACGACGGTATAAAGAATGGAAAAAAAACCACGGTTAGGTGGTATATATTATAATAATAATACAATTATGGATGGACGGACTGCCTGCCGACTGCCGACAGAGGTAGCCACAGCCGTGAACTACCGCACTGTACACTGGTTGATAAAGAGATAGTAGTATACTCGTAACAACTAGTATGACACTATGACGACGGTATAAAGAATGAAAAAAAAACCACGGTTAGGTGGTATATATTATAATAATAATACAATTATGGATGGACGGACTGCCTGCCGACTGCCGACACAGAGGTAGCCACAGCCGTGAACTACCGCACTGTACACTGGTTGATAAAGAGATAGTAGTATACTCGTAACAACTAGTATGACACTATGACGACGGTATAAAGAATGAAAAAAAAACCACGGTTAGGTGGTATATATTATAATAATAATACAATTATGGATGGACGGACTGCCTGCCGACTGCCGACACAGAGGTAGCCACAGCCGTGAACTACCGCACTGTACACTGGTTGATAAAGAGATAGTAGTATACTCGTAACAATTAGGATGACACTATGACGGTATAAAGAATGAAAAAAAAAACCACGGTTAGGTGGTAGGTATATAATAATAAATAATACAATTCTGGTCGGACGGACTGCCTGCCGTGTGCCGACACAGAGGTAGCCACAGCCGTGAACTACCGCACTGTACACTGGTTGATAAAGAGATAGTAGTATACTCGTAACAATTAGGATGACACTATGACGGTATAAAGAATGAAAAAAAAAACCACGGTTAGGTGGTAGGTATATAATAATAAATAATACAATTCTGGTCGGACGGACTGCCTGCCGTGTGCCGACACAGAGGTAGCCACAGCCGTGAACTACCGCACTGTACACTGGTTGATAAAGAGATAGTAGTATACTCGTAACAATTAGGATGACACTATGACGGTATAAAGAATGAAAAAAAAAACCACGGTTAGGTGGTAGGTATATAATAATAAATAATACAATTCTGGTCGGACGGACTGCCTGCCGTGTGCCGACACAGAGGTAGCCACAGCCGTGAACTACCGCACTGTACACTGGTTGATAAAGAGATAGTAGTATACTCGTAACAATTAGGATGACACTATGACGGTATAAAGAATGAAAAAAAAAACCACGGTTAGGTGGTAGGTATATAATAATAAATAATACAATTCTGGTCGGACGGACTGCCTGCCGTGTGCCGACACAGAGGTAGCCACAGCCGTGAACTACCGCACTGTACACTGGTTGATAAAGAGATAGTAGTATACTCGTAACAATTAGGATGACACTATGACGGTATAAAGAATGAAAAAAAAAACCACGGTTAGGTGGTAGGTATATAATAATAAATAATACAATTCTGGTCGGACGGACTGCCTGCCGTGTGCCGACACAGAGGTAGCCACAGCCGTGAACTACCGCACTGTACACTGGTTGATAAAGAGATAGTAGTATACTCGTAACAATTAGGATGACACTATGACGGTATAAAGAATGAAAAAAAAACCACGGTTAGGTGGTAGGTATATAATAATAAATAATACAATTCTGGTCGGACGGACTGCCTGCCGTGTGCCGACACAGAGGTAGCCACAGCCGTGAACTACCGCACTGTACACTGGTTGATAAAGAGATAGTAGTATACTCGTAACAATTAGGATGACACTATGACGGTATAAAGAATGAAAAAAAAAACCACGGTTAGGTGGTAGGTATATAATAATAAATAATACAATTCTGGTCGGACGGACTGCCTGCCGTGTGCCGACACAGAGGTAGCCACAGCCGTGAACTACCGCACTGTACACTGGTTGATAAAGAGATAGTAGTATACTCGTAACAATTAGGATGACACTATGACGGTATAAAGAATGAAAAAAAAAACCACGGTTAGGTGGTAGGTATATAATAATAAATAATACAATTCTGGTCGGACGGACTGCCTGCCGTGTGCCGACACAGAGGTAGCCACAGCCGTGAACTACCGCACTGTACACTGGTTGATAAAGAGATAGTAGTATACTCGTAACAATTAGGATGACACTATGACGGTATAAAGAATGAAAAAAAAACCACGGTTAGGTGGTAGGTATATAATAATAAATAATACAATTCTGGTCGGACGGACTGCCTGCCGTGTGCCGACACAGAGGTAGCCACAGCCGTGAACTACCGCACTGTACTGTGTCTGCTGCTAATATAGACTGGTTGATATTTAAAGAGATATTAGTAGTATACAACAATACTATACTGGTGGTCAGGCACTGGTCACCACTCCTGCAGCAAAAGTGTGCACTGTTAATTAATATAATTGTACTCCTGGCTCCTGCTAACAACCTGCAGTGCTCCCCAGTCTCCCCCACAATTAATTATAAGCTTTTAATTTATACATTGATGACTGTGCAGCACACTGGGCTGAGCTGAGTGCACACAGACTGAGTCACACTGTGTGACTGACTGTGCTGTGTATCGTTTTTTTTTTCAGGCAGAGAACGGATATAGCAGAGAGAAGTGAACGGATATATTATATTAAATAAAAGTTAACTAGCAACTGCACTGGTCACTGACTGTGGTAAACTAACTCTGTCTGCGACTCTGCACAATCTCTCTCTCTCTATCTAATCTATCTCTATTCTAATGGAGAGGACGCCAGACACGTCCTCTCCCTATCAATCTCAATGCACGAGTGAAAATGGCGGCGACGCGCGGCTCCTTATATAGAATCCGAGTCTCGCGATAGAATCCGAGCCTCGCGAGAATCCGACAGCGTCATGATGACGTTCGGGCGCGCTCGGGTTAACCGAGCAAGGCGGGAAGATCCGAGTCGCTCGGACCCGTGAAAAAAAACATGAAGTTCGGGCGGGTTCGGATTCCGAGGAACCGAACCCGCTCATCTCTAATTAACAGGAAGAAGGCGTTTGTGGGTGGCAACTGACCATTTTCAGGGAGTGGTTGGAAAAAACGCAAGTGTGTCCAAGCGTTTGCAGGGCGGGTGTCTGACGTCAGTTCCAGCCCTGGACAGGCTGAAGCGATCGCAGCGGCTGAGTAAGTCCTGGACAACTCATAAACTGCACAAAACTTTTTTGTACCGCTCTGCTGCACATGCGATCGCACACTTGCAAAGCAAAAATATACTCCCCTATAGGCAGCGACTATCTGCTCGCAGCAGTGCAAAAAAAACCTAGCGAGCGATCAGGTCTGAATTAGGCACATGGTTTTGCCCATCTGCTAACAAATTTGCTGCTACGATCAGGTCTGAATTAGGCCCTAAGTACATTACCGAAAGGGACTACGTGTGCTGTGTAATGCTGGTAAAACCGGTGGAACTTCACATTACTTGTGATGCGCATATTATATCTGTTTGTCCTGTAAGTGTACGACCAGAAGGGGAATTGTGGAGATCACCAGTTGCTAAGGGTAAATGTGGAATAGCAATTCCATCACATTCCTTATTCTAAGATTAACGGTATTTTGAACTGATTGGGGGATAATATCATACTTGCTGATACTCTGTCTGACACCTCCGTGAGGAGGCAGCCAGCTCGGCATGGCGGGGATGTGGTACGGCATACCGGGGGATGACGGAGAGGGGTGATGCTGGGTAGGGATGGAGTGGGGTGTTTATCTGCAAAGTCGCGTCATCGCGGACCAACCCCCACTAGACAATACCGAGATTACAGGCATTGTGAGGCAGGGGACGGGACCACGATGATGTGATTTACCGCAAATCACGTCATCAACCCCCTGGCTGCGGGAGGGTGGTGTGCGGCTGTGGGAGGGTGGTGTGCGGTAGGCAGCATGAGACTTGCTCACTATTCCGGTAAGCCGGGAGTGCTACCCGATTTTCGGGAGCCTCCTGGCCATTCCGGGAAAGTAGGCAAGTATGGATAATATCCTTATGCAGTTTTCCTGTGTTTGCATCAAGGTGTAGATTGTCAGGAATATTGTGTATTATGAGTGAAAAGTATTTGGAAGAACATCCAACACTCTAAAAATGAACATATTCATTCTGTACCTTTTATGATTGCACACTATTAGTTGATAGACAGTGATGCTCTCTTTTACCTGCTCTTTTTCAGCTTTGACTACTTGGTGCTGCTACGGGTACTGCTTGGTTGGATCCTTTTATGCTAACACACTGTCAGGAATAGAGATAAGTCATATAAGTGGTCGCATATACAGTATGGACATAGAGGGCACACATCAAATTTAGTCATGTGACCGGCAGTCAGGAGACCGACGGTCACATAACCTCACCCTACATTCGGCCCTCTCACAATCACGAAGGTCGGCATGCCGACCAACAGAGACTTGTCCCACGACACCCGTAGAGTGGGAATAGAACCGTGGTGAGCTCAGGAAGCCCACAAGGGGATTGTAGCATTCGCCCATCCCCGTCGGGATCCCAGCGTCACACATACCACACCCGCACACACACATAGACATAAAGGCACATATGAACATAGAGGGGCCCACCCAGACATAAAAAGTCACATAAGGACATAGAGGAGTAACAGCATATAAAGAGGTCATATATGGACAATGGGGGTCATTCTGAGTTGTTCGCTCGTTGCAGATTTTCGCTGTGCTGCGATTTGTTGCAAAATGCGCATGCGCAAGGCACGCAGGGCGCATGCGCTTAGTTATTTAACTAAAAACTTAGTAGATTTGCTGTGGATTCTGCGGCGCTTTTTAGTCGCACTGCTGATCGGTGAATGATTGACAGGAAAGGGGCGTTTCTGGGTGGTAACTGAGCGTTTTCCGGGAGTGTGCTAAAAAACGCAGGCGTGTCAGGGAAAAACGCGGGAGTGTCTGGAGAAACGGGGGAGTGGCTGGACGAACGCAGGGCGTGTTTGTGACGTCAAACCAGGAACTAAACAGACTGAGCTGATCGCAATCTGTGAGTAGGTCCGGAGCTACTCAGAAACTGCAAAGAATTATGTATTAGCAGTTCTGCTAATCTTTCGTTCGCACTTCTGCTAAGCTAAAATACACTCCCAGAAGGCGGCGGCCTAGCGTGTGCAATGCTGCTAAAAGCAGCTAGCGAGCGAACAACTCGGAATGACCCCCAATGGGGGTACACTAAGACATATATGTAAAAATAATACAAAGATAATGGGGGTAATTCCAAGTTGATCGCAGCAGGAAATTTTTTAGCAGTTGGGCAAAACCATGTGCACTGCAGGGGAGGCAGATATAACATGTGCAGAGAGAGATAGATTTGGGTGTGGTGAGTTAAATCTGCAATCTAAATTGCAGTGTAAAAGTAAAGCAGCCAGTATTTACCCTGCACAGAAACAATATAACCCCCCCAAATCTAACTCTCTCTGCAAATGTTATATCTGCCCCCCCTGCAGCGCACATGGTTTTGCCCAACTGCTAAAAAATTTCCTGCTGCGATCAACTTGGAATTATCCCCAATATACAAAAATAATATATAATGGGAAGAATAATCTAAACAGAATATACTGTATATTAAGATTACATTAGTAATGTTCGTATAAAGGCTATCTTTTCAAATATATAAACCTCAAAAATGTTAATGCAGAATGTAAACAAGGTTGCACATATCTATATATATATATATATAAATGCGAAAGCCCTCACTGACTGACTGACTAACTGACTGACTCATCACTAATTCTCTTACTTCCCGATATGTTAGGAAGATGAAATTTCTGCAGGTGGTAATTAGGAAAACAACGTAATTAGAATTTTAATAAACTCCCCTTAGAGGATGAAAAGAGGGTTGACATAATGACAACTTTACCGATGCGTGGCTTGCGTTGCGTAAACGATAATGCCCAAACGGACAATCGGATCAAAATTTGGATTCCACATTAAGTGTGTAGAATTTAATTAACTACAAAAATTGGCCTGTCACTTTATACCGTATCTGCTACGGGTGCCCCTTGGGTAATGGCAAGAACCATGGATTAATATTTACTTACATTAAGACGTCTCAAATTTACATCTCTATAGATTTACCAAATTTTTAACATTCATTTAGATTTACAAGCGTGAAAATCATAAACTCCTGTGCGAAGAACGGGTAGAACAGCTAGTTTATATGGGTTGACATGCAGGTTCTATTCCTACTCTTTGGGTGTCGTGGACACCCATGAGTGTGAATAGTACCTGTTGGTCGGGATTTAGAGGTATAGCAACCGGCGGTCTCCTCACATAACTGCAACCAGTTTATACATGTAAATATACCCACCAGACCCCATGTATATTATATATACTGTATAAATTTTTTGGCAGTAAACATCTGAAATGTTGGTTCAGTCAGCATGTGCTGTGTGATTCATTATCTGGAAATCCAGGGGGTGGGGCCAGGTGTGGAAATGTTTTGAGAGTCTGCCGCTGTGACTCCAAGAGTCACCCAGGTACCTGTTGGATTTGTTGGAGTGAGTGCCTCTTATGGATTATATATATATATATAATAATAATAATAATAATAATATATAATATATATATAATAATAATATATAATAATAATAATAATAATAATAATAATCAGCGGCACTCCACATCAATATGTAAATAACAAATTACCGGTGCCCTCCAGGTGTGATGATTCACAGACATATATCAGGCAATAGGCGGCACTCACGATGTAATAAATAAAGACAGCAGTCTTGTCTGCAGCGTCAACATTTCAATGTTTTCAAATTTTCATCAGGACAAACAGACATACACAAAATCTTACCTATATACCCTTAGTCATCCAACCATGGCACCAGCCGCCTGTTGAAGCGTCCCGCTCGGCCACACAAGTGACATAATTCACGGGCCGGCATATAGGTAAGATTTTGTGTATGTCTGTTTGTCCTGATGAAAAATGTGAAAACATTGAAACGTTGACGCTGCAGACGAGACTGCTGTCTTTATTTCTTATATTGTGAGTGCCACCTATTGCCTGGTATATATATATATATATATATACATAAGTGGTAGGAAAGGAGGAAGCGGCACTCAGCTTTTCAAATATGCAAAAAGTGTATTAAAAACACACCAACAACTCCAACGTTTCGGGGCTTACATGGCCCTTTGTCAAGGTATACAGCCTTGACAAAGGGGCATGTAAGCCCCGAAATGTTGGAGTTCTTGGTGTGTTTTTAATACGCTTTTTGCATATTTGAAAAGCTGAGTGCCGCTTCCTACTTTCCTACCACTTATCCATTGTTTGGTTGAGGGCACCGGCGCAGATTACTGTTCAGTGGGAGTGCCGATCCGCTCCATACATCTATATATATATATATATATACACATAGACAAACAAGCAATACGGTCTGGCTCTCTCTCTTACTGAATTATTGCGCCGGGTGCCCGCAGCCAAAATTGATACAGAGACACAATGAAGCAGCACTCCAGGTGACTATACAAAATCACTCATTGGCACATAGTTTCCAAGGCTACGTTTCAGTGCCGTTTAATGGAGTGGCACTTTCGTCAGGTATCAACATAATAATACAAACAAACTTACCTATATAGGCCCAAACACCGACAGGGGGAATTGCCGGTCGCTAAGCACTTCTTGGCGGCTAGACACCCTCTGGCCTCATTGAGATATTGAATGATCGATCATGTGCCCCCCTCATTGCGGAGTGGTAATAGAGGCCTCAAACTATTTGTGTCTCTGTATATATACACATATATATATTCATATAAACGAAGAGAGGTAGTTGAAAGAGTTAGGTACTAGCTAAGTAATCCATGTTGCTAGCTACACCTAGGGTTGCCACCTCATGCATCATCGATTCCTGGAGATCCCCCCCCCCCCAATCCCAAACACCCCCCCCCCCCCCCCCCTCCTCGGCTCCAAGCATTGTACATGTAAATAAAATGATGCACCATATTTATAAAATATTTTACGTACAAACAATCTAAATGAAACAGTGTATCTATATAAATAGGAATATAATAATCGCCACTTGGATAAATTACAGGCATTTGGTGCCTTAAAACTAGATTGTGTGAAAGAGGGAAGGACCATGGAAGTGTAAAAGAGGGAAGAACCATGGAAATGTGAGTGTTGCACACAACCTAATCAGTATCAAGCTTCAACAGGTTAAACAAACAAATGTACTACTAAAAGGTGTCTGTTAGTGATTACAAAATATACATATATCTATATATGACTTGATCCTCTATTTGTTTCATGCATGCTCATTATATTATAAATAAATGTGTGACATGCATGTCAGCTCTCGTTGCTCTTCTCACATGAGCCAAGCCAGCGTTACTTTCCCACCGCAGCCCGGGAAACGCTGAGGAAAAGCTGCCGATGGCAGTGTCACGGCAGCTTCGGCTCTGTCTGCGGTCCGCAGACACAGCCCAGGGAAACGCTGAGGAAGAGCTGCTGATGGCAGCATCACGGCAGCTTCGGCTCAATCTGGGCTGAACACAGTCTTGCGAGACAGTCACTGTAGTTCACTGAGTTCCTCGGCTGCCAAGGAGCACTGCTGGTGCTCTCAGGGTCCTCTTATTCCTGGAGAATCCAGGAATCCTGGTGAAGGGAAAAGCCTTCTGGAGGGTTGCCACCAAATCCTCTAGAATCCAGGAATTCAGGGAGAGGTGTCAACCCTAGCTGCACCCCATGGCATAGGCCACTAGTCACACTTCCTGCAGTGCTGCTCAGATGACCTGTTTTTCACACAATAGGCCCCTCATAAATTTTACCTCCTGGCTCATGTGGAATTTATCTGACACTGTGTGACTGGATCATACAGCCCACTAAGAACATCTGCCATTTGGCTAGAACAATATGCAAAATGTAGCACTTATTGTGTATTAAATGCCTGTTTCCCTATAGATTGTAAGCATGCAGGCAGGGCCTTCTTACCTCTTTGTCTGTCTGTCTCCTACTTTATATGGTCTATAAGATCTCATGACAAAACAAAGCTGGAGGGCAATCCATCCAGAGGGAGAAGCAGTCTGTGGTGTACTGTGCAGGTGCTCATCCAGTCTTTCTAATTTCTTAATGGCTGAGCAGGTGAATAAGTTGCATGGCAGGCAGAATGCCTCTGCATCATGGTGTACTTGTTCTGTTCACATATTTTTATATTATCTATATTTAAAGAAACAGTAGTGGATTGGCACAGGTAGTATGACTTATATAAACACATATGAAGTTAGTCAATAGGGCAGAGGTTCTCAAACGCGGCCCTCAAGGCACCCCAGGTTTTAGGTATATCCATGTCTCAGCACAGATGGTTAAAGCAAATTGACTGAGGTGCAAATTACGTCACCTGTGTCCAAGCATGGATAAACTTTAAATCTGGATCTTGAGGACCGCGTTTGAGAACCTCTGCAATAGGGATTGTGTATGCAGCATCATTCTTCTACAAAAAAAAAAAGTAACTCAGCTGATATCTGATTGAAGTTACTCCCTTATTTAAAACTGTTATTTGGTACATGGAAACTCAAGCAATAAGTGAAATTTAATTAATTTCTCTTTAGAATCAATATAAATTAGAATACTGACTTTCCAATTTCCATCTAGGGGTTCCCCACCAATGAGTAATGGAGGGCGCTACACAATACGCAAGGATCACAGTTTCCTTCCACTGTCTCTCCGCCTACTGTTCCCAGTTATTTCTGCATGATCTGCCTAGTCGAAATTTTTCTTTGCAAACTTCCTGGGGCCTTTTTGTATATCACGGCATGATAATTTCAGTCGGGACGCACTATGCATGAGTCACAAGACTATTTATAATGATGTTGTCTTCATCACCAGAGAACTCAAAGATTAGCATAACATCAGCATTTTAAAATGTACAATAGAGAAATACTGTAGCTTATTTTATTTTTATTTTTTAACTCAGGACGAACAGTGCAAGGTTGGAGGAAAAACTGTATATTTTTTATGTGTAAAATGGGCATTCTTCAGCAGTGGCCTATTTGGAGAACATTTTACTCATATTGAATACAATATATTGCACTTTTAGTAAATAATATTATACCAATCCCTGCAGACAGCTGACCGTTCCATCTCTTGGAAATGTTGTCATCGATGTTAATGTGAGTTTGCTTGGCCCCTGTAAATTCAGTAACCTCCTAACAGCTACCAAATTTCCTGAAGTCTCCACTAAGATAGACTGCCACAAGCCAACTAAATATTGGCAAAGGACTGAGGGGCCAAGTAAAGTCTCCTGGATTTTATGTTACATAAAATAAAGCTTCATTATTCTTATTTGGAACAGTTTCCGCTCTACATAATAGAAATTAACTTTGTGTTTCCTAAGAATATGTAAAATCATTCCAAATAGGTTTTGCACACTTTTTGTAAAATGCTCTGTGTTTGGTTCATGTTAATGTTCATGTTTAGATCCCTTGAGGTTTTTGACCAATATTTCAAGACATTTCTTTGTTTATCTAAATAACTGCAAACCTCCAAAACATATTTATAGGGTAAAATCATTCTGATTTCCATGCCCCTAATTCTCAGTGTTGTTTTACATTTTGAAATCTTTTTGCAATGTTCTACTGAAGCATCATCCTTCATATAAAATTAGTTATAACATAATATATTGTCATTTGAATGAGGATAACAGTTTGAGATACTGTACATATGGAATGGATAAAATTAATGCTGTACAGGAATCATATATACGCATTATTGCATGTATTTTACATTAAAATGAACACCAGGGACTCACTTTTACAGAATGGGCACCTGGTGTATACATGGAAGGCGGACCCGACGTATTGTGATGGGGACTCAGCATCACCACTAGGAGCTGAGAAGAAGATATGTCTTTGCGTGGCCGGACTTCAATTACAGCCTCTGACCTGGAGGATTCATTTACGGGTACTTGGTGGGGTGGCAGCAGTTAATGAAGCAAACAGTGGCCAATGCCCATCATACACCCCATATCCACACAGTGCTCAGCATACTCACTGATGCGAGGCTCATCATGTGACAATATTGGGGTACCTATCACTTGCCACCCTGGTCAATAAATATTGGGATACCTAACGCCTGCCTGACTTGCAATATTGGGGTACTTAATCCCTGACCCCATTTCTGATAATATTGGCCTGTGCAGTTCGGTAAGGAAAGTCTACACCTAGCACCGCCCCCAGTACTACCTGTCCCTCACATCCTTCTTGCCCCCAGTATGGCCCCATCTACTATCTACCCCTGCCCTAACTGCCACAGACCCTTGCTCCCATCTACCCCAACTGTCACCTTCTCCCAGAACTGGCCAAGCTACTACCTGACACCCACCCCCAGCACTGTCCTTGCTGGGGCCTGCCATTACTATGTGAGATCAAAGCAATATATTTTCAAGACTTGTCATTGGGTAAAGATGGGGCGTGTGCGATGGTCTGATGCTATGTTGTGTGGCATATGGGGTGCTCAAAAACATAAATTGTGATTGGACCCAAAAACAGTGAAGAAACCCCAATTTTTTAATATGAGGGGTTTGCGGAACCCACATATTTTTCCACTCAGCGCGATCATTGCTGTATATTATAAATAATAATCAGTGGCATTGAGAAGGGGGGTTCATTACCTAGGCTCGAGCTTGTGGAGGGGGCCGGTGGGGGCCCAGGCTAGGTCAGTTTCTGAGTACTGTTGATGGGGATGTGTCCCACTTTGCAGTGTGGGGGCTACTTCAGAGCGATGGGCATAGTGGCCCAGGTCAGCTGCTGAAGGGAATGTTGTCCCCTTTCTCTTACATCCTAGAGGATGCTGGGGACTCCGTAAGGACCATGGGGTATAGACGGGCTCCGCAGGAGACATGGGCACTCTAAAGACTTTAGAATGGGTGTGCACTGGCTCCTTCCTCTATGCCCCTCCTCCAGATCTCAGTTAGATCCTGTGCCCAGAGGAGACTGGATGCACTGCAGGGGAGCTCTCATGAGTTTCTCTGAAAAATACTTTTTGTTAGTTTTTTTTTATTTTCAGGGAGCACTGCTGGCAACAGGCTCCCTGCATCGTGGGACTGAGGGGAGAGAAGCAGACCTACTTAAATGATAGGCTCTGCTTCTTAGGCTACTGGACACCATTAGCTCCAGAGGGTCGGAACGCAGGTTTCACCCTCGCCGTTCGTCCCGGAGCCGCGCCGCTGTCCTCCTCACAGAGCCGGAAGATAGAAGCCGGGTGAGTATTAAGAAGAAAGAAGACTTCAAAGGCGGCAGAAGACTTCAGATTCTTCACTGAGGTAACGCTGCGTGCCATTGCTCCCACACATACACACACAGCGGGCACTGTAAGGGTGCAGGGCGCAGGGGAGCACCCTGGGCAGCAATATTAACCTCAAGGGACACTGCCATATCGATTAGATACTGCGGAGGCGGTGTATTAAAAAAACCCCGCCAGTATAAATAATTTGAGCGGGACCGAAGCCCGCCGTTGAGGGGGCGGAGCTTGATCCTCCAGCACTAACCAGCGCCATTTTCTCCACAGCACACTGCAGAAGCTGGCTGCCTGGACTCTCCCCTACTGAACACGGTTACAGAGGGTAAAAAAGAGTGGGGGGGGGCACATTAATTGGCGCAGTGAGTGTATTTCTATATATTTATATAAAAGCGCTGTACTAACTGGGATTTTATTCCAGTGTCCGGTGGCGCTGGGTGTGTGCTGGCATACTCTCTCTCTGTCTCTCCAAAGGGCCTTATTGGGGGACTGTCTCCATATAGATATATCCCTGAGTGTGTGGGGGTGTCGGTACGTGTGTGTCGGCATGTCTGAAGCGGAAGGCTCATCTAAGGAGGAGGTGGAGCAGATGATTGTGGTGTCTCCGTCGGCGACGCCGACACCTGATTGGCTGGATATGTGGAATGTTTTAAATGCAAATGTGTCTTTATTACATAAGAGATTGGACAAAGCAGAGTCCAGGGATAAAACAGGGAGTCAATCCATGGCTTTGACTGTGTCACAGGGCCCTTCAGGGTCTCAGAAACGTCCACTGTCCCAAGTAGCAGACACTAATACCGACACGGATTCTGACTCCAGTGTCGACTACGATGATGCGAGGTTACACCCAAGGGTGGCCAAAAGTATTCATTATATGATTATTGCAATAAAAGATGTTTTGCATATCACAGATGACCCCTCTGTCCCTGACACGAGGGTATGCATGTTTAAGGAAAAGAAACCAAAGGTAACCTTTCCCCCATCGCATGAGCTGAACGCGTTATTTGAAAAAGCTTGGGAGACTCCAGACAAGAAACTGCAGATTCCCAAGAGAATTCTTATGGCGTATCCTTTCCCTGCACAGGACAGGTTATGGCGGGAATCCTCACCCAAGGTGGACAAGGCTTTGATGCGCTTGTCCAAAAAGGTGGCGCTACCATCTCCAGACACGGCAGCCCTCAAGGATCCCGCTGATCGCAGACAGGAAACTACCTTCAAATCAATTTATGCACATACAGGAGCCTTGTTCAGACCGGCAATAGCCTCGGCTTGGGTTTTCAGCGCTGTAGCAGCTTGGACTGATACCTTGTCAGCTGACATTGATACCCTATATAGGGATACCATTTTATTGACCTTAGGTCACATTAAAGACGCAGTCTTATATATGAGAGACGCTCAGAAAGACGTTGGGCTGCTAGGTTCGAGAGCCAACGCCATGGCGATTTCTGCTAGGCGAGCCCTGTGGACCCGCCAATGGACGGGTGATGCTGACTCAAAGAGGCATATGGAAGTCTTGCCTTACAAGGGTGAGGTTTTATTTGGGGAAGGTCTCGCGGACCTGGTTTCCACAGCTTCCGCGGGTAAATCTACTTTTTTACCTTATGTTCCCCCACAGCAAAAGAAAACACCACAATATCAGATACAGTACTTTCGGTCGCATAAGTCCAGAAGAGGTTGGGGCTCTTCCTTTCTCGCCAGATGTAAGGGTAGAGGGAAAAGAATGCCTGCTACGGCTAGTTCCCAGGAGCAGAAGTCCTCCCCGGCTTCTACTAAATTCACCGCATGACGCTGGGGCTCCACTGAGGGAGTCCGCGCCGGTGGGTGCACGGCTTCGACTCTTCAGCCACGTCTGGGTTCAGTCTGACGTGGATCCTTGGGCGATGGAAATTGTATCCCAAGGCTACAAGCTGGAATTCGAAGACGTGCCTCCTCGCCGGTTTTTCAAATCGGCTTTACCAGCTTCTTCCCCAGAAACACTGTGTCAACAATAAGTGGTTGTCGAGGTTCCCCTAGTTCAACAGGGGAAGGGGTACTATTCAACCCTATTTGTGGTCCCGAAATCGGATGGCTCGGTCAGACCCATTCTAAATTTAAAATCCCTAAACCTGTACTTGAAAAAGTTCAAATTCAAGATGGAATCGTTCCGGGCAGTTATCTCCAGCCTGGAAGGGGGGGATTTTATGGTGTCACTAGACATAAAGGATGCATACCTTCATGTCCCCATATATCCCCCTCATCAGGCGTACCTGAGATTCGCTGTACAGGACTGTCATTACCAGTTTCAGACGTTGCCGTTTGGGCTTTCCACGGCCCCAAGGATTTTCACCAAAGTAATGGCGGAAATGATGGTGCTCCTGCACAGGCAGGGAGTCACAATTATCCCGTACTTGGACAATCTCCTGATAAAAGCGAGATCGAGAGACCAATTGCAGAAAAGCGTGTCGCTCTCCCTGAGAGTGCTGCAGCAGCATGGCTGGATTCTAAATCTACCAAAGTCACAGTTGATTCCAACGACTCGGCTATCTTTCTTAGGCATGATTCTGGACACGGAACAAAAGAGGGTTTTTCTCCTGATGGAAAAAGCCCAGGAACTCCAGAACATGGTCAGAGACCTGTTAAAACCGAAAAAAGTGTCAGTCCATCAAAGCACTCGAGTACTGGGAAAGATGGTGACGACCTACGAGGCCATCCCCTTCGGCAGGTTCCATGCGAGTACTTTTCAGTGGGACCTTCTGGACAAGTGGTCGGGGTCCCATCTACACATTCATCAGAAAATAAGCCTGTCCCCCAGGGCCAGGGTGTCTCTCCTGTGGTGGCTGCAGAGTGCTCACCTTCTAGAGGGTCGCAGGTTCGGCATTCAAGACTGGGTTCTGGTGACCACGGACGCGAGCCTCCGAGGATGGGGAGCAGTCACACAAGGAAGACATTTTCAGGGACTATGGTCAAGCCAGGAGGCTTGTCTACACATCATCGTACTGGAATTGAGGGCCATATACAACGGCCTACGACAAGCGGAGAATCTTCTTCGCGACCTACCGGTTCTGAGTCAATCAGACAACATCACAGCCGTGGCTCATATAAACCGCCAAGGCGGGACAAGGAGCAGAATGGTAATGGCGGAATCCACCAGGATTCTTCGCTGGGCGGAAAATCATATAAGCTCTCTGTCAGCAGTCTTCATTCCGGGAGTGGACAACTGGGAAGCAGACTTCCTCAGCAGACACGATCTCCATCCAGGAGAGTGGGGACTTCATCAAGAAGTTTTTGCAGAGATAACAAGTCATTGGGGGCTTCCTCAAATAGACATAATGGCGTCACGCCTCAACAAGAAGCTTCGGAGGTATTGTGCCAGGTCAAGGGACCCTCAGGCAGTGGCGGTGGCCGCCCTGGTGACACCGTGGTTGTTTCAGTCGGTTTATGTGTTCCATTCTCTTCCTCTCATCTCAAAGATATTGAGAATCATAAGACGAAAAAGAGTGCAGACAATACTCATTGTTCCAGATTGGCCTTGAAGGGCCTGGTTTTCAGATCTTCAGGAAATGCTCACAGAAGATCCGTGGCCTCTTCCTCTCAGGGAGGACCTGTTGCAGCAGGGACCCTGCGTGTTCCAAGACTTACCGCGGTTACATTTGACGGCATGGCGGTTGAACACCGAATCCTAGCTGGAAAAGGCATTCCGGAGAAAGTCATCCCTTCTCTGATAAAGGCTAGGAAGGAGGTGACGGCGAAACATTATCACCGTATCTGGAGAAAGTATGTATCTTGGTGTGAAGCCAAGAATGCTCCTACGGAAGATTTCCATCTGGGCCGTTTTCTCCACTTTCTACAGACAGGAGTGGATATGGGCCTAAAATTAGGCTCCATTAAGGTACAGATTTCGGCCCTATCAATTTTCTTTCAGAAGGAATTGGATTCTCTCCCAGAAGTCCAGACTTTTGTAAAGGGAGTGCTGCACATACAGCCTCCTTTTGTGCCCCCAGGGGCACCATGGGACCCTAACGTGGTGTTACAGTTCCTAAAATCTCACTGGTTTGAACCTCTTCAAACGGTTGAATTAAAATTTCTCACTTGGAAGGTGGTCATGTTGTTGACCTTGGCATCTGCAAGGCGGGTGTCCGAATTGGCGGCTTCGTCTCACAAAAGCCCCTATCTGATTTTCCATGTGGATAGAGCAGAATTGAGAACTCGTCCTCAATGTTTGCCTAAGGTGGTTTCATCGTTTCATATGAACCAACCTATTGTGGTACCTGTGGCTACGGGTGACTTGGAGGATTCCAAGTCCCTTTATGTAGTCAGGGCCTTAAAAATCTATGTAGCCAGGACGGCTCGGGTTAGGAAAACAGAGGCATTGTTTGTCCTGTATGCAGCCAACAAGGTTGGCGCTCCTGCTTCTAAGCAGACTATTGCTCGCTGGATCTGTAACACGATTCAGCAGGCTCATTCTACGGCTGGATTGCCGTTACCAAATTCGGTAAAGGCCCATTCCACTAGGAAGGTGGGCTCTTCTTGGGCGGCTGCCCGAGGCGTCTCGGTATTACAGCTTTGCCGAGCGGCGACTTGGTCGGGTTCAAACACTTTTGCAAAATTCTACAAGTTTGATACCCTGGCTGGTGAGGACCTCTTGTTTGCTCAATCAGTGCTGCAGAGTCATCCGCACTCTCCCGCCCGGTCTGGAGCTTTGGTATAATCCCCATGGTCCTTACGGAGTCCCCAGCATCCTCTAGGACGTAAGAGAAAATAAGATTTTAAACCTACCGGTAAATCTTTTTCTCCTAGTCCGTAGAGGATGCTGGGCGCCCGTCCCAGTGCGGACGAAGTTCTGCAAGACTTATATATAGTTATTGCTTACATAAGGGTTATGTTACAGTTTGATCAGTCTCTGGCTGATGCAGTTTTTGTTTAATACAGTCAACTGGTTCGTATGTTCCAAGTTGTACGGTGTGGATGGTGTGGGCTGGTATGTATCTTGCCCTTGGATTAACAAAAATCCTTTCCTCGTACTGTCCGTCTCCTCTGTGCACAGTTTCTCTAACTGAGGTCTGGAGGAGGGGCATAGAGGGAGGAGCCAGTGCACACCCATTCTAAAGTCTTTAGAGTGCCCATGTCTCCTGCGGAGCCCGTCTATACCCCATGGTCCATACGGAGTACCCAGCATCCTCTACGGACTAGGAGAAAAAGATTTACCGGTAGGTTTAAAATCTTATTTTTGCAGTGCTTCTGAATGAAATATAATTTATCAAATATTGTACATCTTCCTGTTTAACCTGTAACCAAAATCTCCTGTTGCTAGGACAATTCTAAAGGGAATTATATAAATGTGCTTCAGTGTGACAGCAGTAAGGACATGCAGGAGGTGTAAACAGGTCCATGAAAAATTGCCTGCGTGGGAATATATATCTGATTGCACAGAGGTCCGATAGTGCGACCGATGTGCATCTGATGCTGCGTCATTGTATACCAGCAGTATATCTGAGATGCTGACAGGGGGCGTCTCTGTACCCAAGACAGCGACTGCAGGATTGGAATATCTTCTCAGATCCACTGCGTACAAAGGGGGTTATTCCGAGTTGATCGCTCGCTAGCTGTTTTTTGCAGCCTTGCGAACGCATAGTCACCGCCACCAGGGGAGTGTATTTTAGCTTTGCAAGTGTGCGATCGTGTGTGCAGCCGAGCAGTTTCTGAGTAGGTCTGAACTTAATCAGCCGATGCGATCACTTCAGCCTGTCCGGGGCCGGAATTGATGTCAGACACCCGCCCTGCAAATGCTTGGACACGCCTGCGTTTTTCCAACCACTCCCAGAAAACGGTCAGTTGACACTCATAAATGCCCTCTTCCTGTCAATCTTCTTGCGATCGGCTGTGCGAATGGATTCTTCGTAAAATCCGTCACCCAGCAACGATCCGCTTTGTACCCGTATGATGCGTCTGCGCACTGCGGTGCATACGCATGCGCAGTAGTGACCTGATTGCTGCACTGCTAAAAATGTCAGCGTGCGATCAGGTCGGAATGACCCCCAAAGTAACAGCTGTGACGGAATTTGTGCCTGAGTCAGCCCCTGTGTACATATTTACAAATATGTATTATCATGTGTCAAATAAAGTGGCATACTGTATGCAGGGGTGTAATTTTTAGAGTGGTTAGAAACTGGCCTCATATCTGACAGATAAAATTGTTGTAACCCTACTGCAGTTTTAGCCGTGCTTCCAGGCCACGCACCCTGCCCGGAATTGTAAAAATAAAGTGGTAACATCATAACTGTCTCCCCAGTGACTTGGAGCTGCATCATCAGTTGCAGTCACAGAACAGTATGAAGGAAAGGGTGTGTCACCAGGGCCGCATTAAGGGCCACATGGGCTTGTCACTGGAAATCTTCAAGTACTTACAATGCATACTTGTCTACTTTTGAAAAACAGTTTTAGGGAGATTATAGCTGGCAATGAATGGTGGCACACCATTAAGGAAGCACATCATGCTCCACCTAAAGGGCATATAGCTACCTATGGGTATTTCTATGCTTAAATGCTTGTTGTGAAATATCTCTTTATAACATTAGTTATAATATATTTTGCAAGTATTGATACTTACATGCTGTCTGCAATTTGTGATGCCTCTGCAATAACTTCCCGAGAGGGGAAACACTAGACGACGTCGCTCATAGAGCAACGTTGTCTAGTGTGTATGGACCGTAAGGTTTTTAAAGTGATTTTTTTCAACCATCATCTCTCCTCCATTCTAAGCAATGTTCCCTGAAAAAGCCCATCTTGTATAAATTCTCTACCCTCTCAGCATTGAGTGGGCATGACAACTGCAATTAGCATATGCGTGGGTGAATAGAAAAATTATAAAGGCCTAGGGAAGCTTACAAAATTATTTCAATATTAAATGTATTTTTCTATGTTTCCACCATGCTTTTCAGTCTCCATTTTATCCATATATACAAGTATTGTCTCTATTAGGCATTGTGGGCAATGACCAGTACATTGCATTAATTACATTTCTAAACTGCAAGTAATGTTAAGTAGGGACAATTGCTTTGTTTCCTTCTTGTCACCATCGAACTTGCCTAGCAATGGTTTGATTGCATGTGTAAAGGAGCATTGCTAAGGACACAGTGTACACAGGGCCTGATTTACAGATGGACGCTATTGCACAGCCACTGTGACTTTGTACAATTCAGCTGTGCGATATTATGCTATTGCTGTGATCTGCTGCTGCATCTGAAGACACAGCATCGGATCATCTGCGTGAACATCGGCCATCTCAGTAGCCCGATGTTTTCATACTGCTGGTGCCACTGGCTGCAGCATGCACAGAAAACAGAGCCGACACTATTGAGGGCTGACTTTTCCACTTTCCCAGGGGGGCAGTGGTAGATTTTCCACCAGGCACGCGCTTAATGTGGTGGCACTTGCTGTGGGGAGCGGCACAGCAGGCTAATGATGCCAGGTGTTTCTTTTTTTTTTCCTCTTATATTCCAACTTTTTTATTTTTTTATTTTGCATCTGAAGGGGGTTGGACAAAATAGCCACCGCACATGCTCAGTAGGATTATGGTCTTCCGGAATATGGGGTGCGCCATGTTTCCAGGGACCTGCTCATGCACAGTAGACTCTGGCACAATGCTGGAGTCTACTGCGCTGTAAAGAGGCGAGGGCCCACCCAGAGTCTACCCACGAGCCCCCTCCTCTGTTAAAATGCCCTTTGGGTTTGATAAAGCCTAATATTTATCTTATTTAAAACACTCTAAAAGGTTAAAGAACACAGTACGCAATTGGCGCACGAGGTACCGTAAGGGTACGCTCTTAGCGTAGCGGACGCTGTATCGGGAGCGAGCCGCTCGAGCGACACAAACGCTCGCGAGAATACGCTGTTGGTATCGGGCACACTATAGGTGAGCGACTACCGTAATGCTACGCTATCAGCGTAGCGGACGCTCGAGACCGCGAGGAGATCACGAGCGGCGCAGGCGCTCACAAGATAACAATCAGTAGACCTTGAATGTAACACACAGAAAGGATATTCTTACACTGTAGACCTTGTACTGAAACACTGTAGCTATATAACGCTGCTTCACCTTGTTTACACTAAAGCTGTTTGAGCGATAGAGACGCTCCTATTACCCTCTGCAATATAATGAACACACAATACCGGTCTAAGGGTCTAACGCCTTTTAAGGAAATGAATGAACGTTCAATTGCAAAAGAATAATACAATACAAGTTATACACTACCAAGATAACATAAAATACCTAACCAAGTAACTACACATAAAATACAATAAAGACAATATGATTACTTTTAAAGGGGAAGGAGAGAGAGAGAGAGAGAGAAAGTGAGAGAGAACGAGAGAGAATGGCTTATAACAATAAAGACAATATGATTGCAGAGAAACTTACGCACAAAGGGAAACAATCGCATGCGCCTTCTGGATATCCAGCTCCCGATTATCAGTGATGAGAACCGTTGAAGAGAATAGAGAGCTGGCCCAGATCGGCTTGTCCTTTTATACACTACACACAATACAGTACAATGGTCCCTATATTCTTATTGTTCATTGGACACAGGAATTCGTCTTCGCATTATAACAAAAGGTCATAGGTTGATTCATACAGGTGGGCTGTGACTATTCCTAACTGCTCAGGTGGGTGGGAAACTGGGTTTCCCGCCGCATGGGTAATAAAGTGCAAATACAGTAAATGTTCATAAACTTCTTATGTCCATAACTATTCGCACGAGCGATTAATCCGCTTCAAACCAACACCGGAATATTGCTAATTAAATACTCTTCCGATGGATACTAAACACCACTGTATAACCCCTGTCTGACCCTTCGTATCAAACAAAGAGGGATCTCTTTGTCTATGAACATGCTACATTAACTAAACTTTCAGATTCTATCAAAGGGACCATAATCTACAAAATACATTATATGGTTAAAATATGTTACGATTGAGTCGCACGCTAGACGTATACAAACTCTACCGTAAATGCGCATACCGTGCGCCTGCACGCAACAGCGAGTATGCGCACGCACGGGAGAGCTCATGCACGCGCAGCGGGGACACGCATGAGGTGCAAATATGGCAATGTGTAGAATGATATTTTTCTGACTTTGACAGTCCACCCTTTGGCAGTCACCAATAACTGCCACTTTCTAAAACATTTCAAAAAGAGAAAAATATATGTCATGTATAATACATTTCTATGATTGGGTAGGGGAGGAGAGGAGAAGGTAGGAAAAGGGTATGACCTAGTGAGATAGCAGAAGCATGTGTGTATGAATCCATGTTTGGGGGGTCATGTATCATCGTGCCGTACGTGTTTTAAATCAAGCTTCGAGGTATTGCGAAGTATACATTTGAATTCCTTCTTATCCCGTATTAAGGGTCTGTGGATGGGCTGTCAAACTTTACCGAGCTCTTTTCGGCTTTTGGTTGCAACAAAATGGGGGAGCACATTTTAGTTGATGATACATGAATGGGGGGGAAATGTGAGTGCTGATATCTGTGCCTGTATTCCCTATCAACTATGTGTGTCATTACCTGAAGGTTGCAGAGATGAAGATAAGAAACAATTATGGTAAATGCAGTGATATTCTATGTGAGGTTAATATACATTTGTTGATTGAAGTCTTGTCTGAAGTCTTGTCTTGATGTACATGTTGACTGTAGTCTCTTTGTGCTTTTGCCAATAAACGCAAGCAAAGCTTTATCAATGTCCATAGACTTACAAAAAGTGTTGGGCTAGCGTAAAATTAAAGGTACTAGGGATATGGGGGGTCTATGGCATAGTCCATCAGTTGTCTGTGTAAATGGTTGTCAAATTCTTCTTCCAAGCGGATGTCTTTTTACCTTGGAGAGAAACAAAGGAGAAACGGGTGAAAGAAACGGACCGTGGAATCACATTTTCATCACAACATTGTCTCTATCGTTGGGTCATAAATCAAATCAGTTGTTGTTATTACAGTATCTTCACTCCTTAAACTCATCACTCGGGCGCTACGTTTACACTTTGTTAAAACCCGAACGCATCTAAATATCAGACCGACCAATATGATGACACCCAGAATACACAAAAGGAATTTCCCTACATCCATGATAATTCCTTGAGTCCATTCTCCTAAACCAGAGAACCAATTTCGTGGGTTCAACCATGACACCCAACTGGTCAGCTCATTACCCACAGCGGCAAGGGTGAGATTGTGTTTCCTTCGGAACTCCCATTTTAATTGCAAAATGTCGTCCATCTTTTGGTCTATGACCTCGACCGGGTCCTCGGTGCTGTTTGTAATATATGTGCAGCACTTTATTCCATACTGAGTCGCTAGGGTAACACAATACCCACCCGTCACAGCTGTGAGATAATTGAGAATCATCCTATGCTGAACCAGTTCTGTTTTATAAGCTTGGAGCTCCCTTCCAGTATACCTGAATGTGTCATCATACATTTCAGTGATATTGTCTAATAAATTTGCAAGCGCAGATATGTATTTATAATTTATCACTCCTCTGGCGGTACGAGTGATATCTAACGCGATTAGGACTTGAATCCCGGTGGATTCATTGATCAGGTCAGAGGCCGGATGCTCTGTTCTTTCTATTAGGTGCCGTTTAACGATGTGCTCGTAATGAGTGTGAGTATAAGGAGCTTGGGCACCGCGGTGAATATCTTTCATTTTAGTATGTGATACAGTCATTACTTCAGGCAGTACTTTTCCAATATAACACAATCCTTCTGAGTTTGGGGCAAGCCACTTATACGCCTTCCTCCCGCATATGAAATATGCATCATCGGGGAGAACATATGGGACGGAGTAGGACATAACCATATTACACATTTTCCATATGAAATTTCCTAACCCTAATTCTCCCATCTGTTTAGTACACGTATCGGTTTGTACGATATGTGCACAGTATCCTGGTGATACCTCTCCAACTCTCATGGTTCTACTTCCTAGGGTATACCTATATCGGAAATATTTTCCACTACCGGCTATGTGGCGTATAAGTTCTGTATCTGTAGGCATTCTATCGGCTCTGTATGAAAAGGTCATGGTTTGGTTATTCCATGACACTTCCCAATTTCCCGGCTTTCGGGGATTGGAAATGTTAAAACATACTAGGGATCTATCCACATGATATTGGTGGAGCTTCAAACTAGGAGGACTGGAGATATTAAACCTCCTGTCCACCGGCCTCCCACCACTTAGCTCAAGTACCTCCCCTATAGTTAAAGGGAAGGGCACTAATCCTGATTTGCTATGGCCTTGAGGTACTTGAGAGCATACCCAACAATCTGTCTGATTTAACACTTTACCCACTAAGGAGTGATAGTCACTCAATGGATGCCGGTCCATGTGGATATTAAAACTGGATTGGCATTTCTTGATACACCCATCCTCAACTACACTGTCACAGAGTCTACAGATACAGTTCTCTTCAGCTAACAATCCTTCACAATTTCTTCTATTGTCAATGCTACCAGATCGTTTTCTGATACTCGCCTTTACTCGGTGATTATGTTGTTCTTGGAAATCTACGCCTCCATCTCTGTCATCTGAACCCATTCCAGAACCTCTCTCGACCTCCATGGTACTCTCGCCGGAACAGACTGCTCTGGTTAACATCATGGTCAACAGGAAAATCCGGATCACAGTCTCTTGGGGCAAGTCCATCTTATTGGAGGAAATGGAGAAGGATGAGAAGGGAGAAAGAAACAATTGAGGGAGATGGGATGGGAAGTGGAGAAAAACAGTAAAAGGGAACAGGGAATCGACAACTGCCTCCGATCTTATTATTCTCAATGCTCAGGTGCCGTCTCAGTCCTCCTGAAACAGACACTCCAGTGATACAACTTCCTCTACCGTCTGTTCTTTATCACGGGACCTCTCTGGATCAGCAACCTTCTTACAATGGGATGAATGAACCCAAGTCTCTCTCTCGGCAACCTTCAATGCTGTCGTGCTAATCAATAAGACTTGGTATGGTCCTTCCCATCTGTCAATAAGGCAACCTGAGCGTAGAAAATTCCGTATCATTACATAATCCCCAGGTTCAATGTCATGACAATTACTATCTGGCAAATCAGGAATCACTAACTTCAGATTGTCATTCTGATTCCTTAGCTGTTTACTCATGTTAACCAGGTATTTTACAGTCACTTCATTGTTACACTTCAAATCATCCTGAGGGTTAATCATAGCATGCGGTTGTCGACCAAACAGAATTTCAAAGGGGGAGAGATTAAGAGGGGACCTGGGAGTGGTTCTGATGCTGTATAGTACAATGGGTAAAGCTTCTCGCCATGTTAATCCTGTTTCTGCCATAACTTTGCTCAATTTATTTTTAATAGTGCTGTTCACTCTTTCTACTTTCGCACTCGTCTGGGGGCGGTACGGAGTGTGCAGTTTACTATCAATTCCCATCAACTTACACATTCCTTGAAAGACATCACCTGTAAAATGGGTACCCCTATCACTTTCAATTATTCTAGGGATACCGTATCTACACACAAATTCCTGCACAATTTTCTTAGCAGTAAACATAGCGGTATTTGTGGCCGCAGGAAATGCTTCGACCCAATTTGAAAACACATATATACAAACAAATACATATTTAAAATTTCGACAAGGGGGTAATTGTATAAAATCAATCTGTATTACCTGAAAAGGGCCGCCTGTAGGTGGGATATGAGATGGTTCTGTTGGTATTGCCTTTCCGATGTTCTTCCTCAAGCAGGTAAGGCATGACATTGCTCTCTTACCTGCATGGGATGAGAATCCTGGGGCGCACCAATATGCTCTTACCAACTTGCACATTCCTTCCTTGCCCAGATGAGTCAGCCCATGTGCTGCTTCAGCTAAACATGGAAGGTATGCTCTGGGTGCCACTGGTTTACCCTGTCCATCTGTCCAGAGTCCTGAGGACTCCTGGCCATATCCTTTTGACCTCCAAACTGCCTTTTCCTGTGTGGAACACAAATTTTGCATTTCACACAACTTCTGTGTGTTGATGGTATTGAATACCATCAATTGTGTGGTGTCTGTCTGTCTGGGGGTACCAGCTGCTAACTTAGCAGCTTCGTCTGCTCGGCTGTTACCAAGTGATACTGGGTCTTGGCTGTATGTATGTGCTTTACACTTGATAACAGCCACTCTGTCTGGTTCCTGTATCGCTGTTAGAAGTCTTTTGATGTGAGCTGCATGCGCTACTGGTGTACCAGCTGCCGTCATGAAATTTCTGAGGCGCCATAGGGCTCCGAAATCATGGACTACCCCGAAGGCGTATCTAGAATCGGTGTAGATATTGGCTGATTTTCCCTTAGCCAATTCACATGCTCTGGTTAGGGCAACCAGTTCAGCAACCTGGGCTGAGTGAGGTGGGCCTAGCGGTTCTGCTTCTACGGTGCCTTGGTCATCTACGACTGCGTATCCAGTACACAAGTCTCCCGAGTCCGTCTGTCTGTGACAACTACCGTCAGTGTAGAAAGTAAAATCTACATCTTCCAGTGGGTTGTCACTGATGTCAGGCCTTGCCGTGAAATTTTGGGTCAAATATTCCATACAATCATGTGTGTCATCCCTTGTATTAAATCCTCCTTCCCCATCACTCTCATCCTCCACCCTTTGTGCCTGTCCAGGCACACCTGGGAGATATGTTGCAGGATTTAATGCACTGCATCTCCTTATGGTGATGTTTACGGGGGCCATTAATGCCAATTCCCATCTTGTAAACCGCGCTGATGAGACGTGCCTGGTTTGGGCAGAATTCAGCAAGGCTGACACTGCATGTGGTGTATGAATTGTGAGGTTGTGTCCTAGCACTACATCTTCGCTTTTTGTAACTAGCAATGCTATCGCAGCGACACTTCGCAAGCATGTGGGGAGGGATCGCGCTACCGTGTCTAGCTGAGCGCTGTAGTATGCTACCGGCCTGCTGGCATCACCGTGCTTTTGGGTTAGGACGCCTGCCGCGCAACCAGCACTTTCTGTTCCGTACAGCTCAAAGGGTTTCCCATAGTCTGGCATTCCTAATGCTGGTGCCTGCGTTAGGCACTGTTTAAGTCTCTCAAATGCCATCTCGGATTCGTCTGTATGCGAAATCCGATCAGGTTTGTTTGATGAAACCATCTCCTGCAAAGGTAATGCTAGAATGGAAAACCCTGGGATCCAGTTACGGCAATACCCACACATTCCTAAAAACGTTCTGATCTGTTGCTGGGTTTGTGGCAGAGTCATGTCTCTAATTGCTTGAATTCTATCAGCGGTCAGGTGTCTCAGTCCTTGTGTTAGACAGTGTCCCAGATATTTTACTTTAGGCTGGCATAATTGTAACTTGTCTTTGGAAACCTTGTGTCCTGTGTCTGAAAGATGAAACAGGAGCTGTTTCGTATCTTTCAGGGACGCTTCCAATGAATCTGAACACAAGAGTAAATCGTCCACATACTGTATCAATATTGATCCACTCTCTGGTTGGAAAGACTGTAAACAATCATGCAAAGCCTGTGAAAATATACTTGGACTGTCTATGAAACCTTGTGGTAATCGAGTCCATGTGTATTGGACTCCTCTGTATGTGAATGCAAACAAATATTGGCTGTCAGGATGCAGGGGTACCGAGAAAAAGGCGGAGCAGAGGTCAATAACAGTGAAAAATTTCGCAGTGGGAGGGATCTGCATAAGGATGACAGCTGGATTTGGCACTACGGGGAACTGACTCTCAACTATTTTGTTAATCCCCCTTAGATCCTGTACTAGCCTGTAACCCCTCCCCCCACTCTTTTTCACAGGGAAGATGGGACTATTGGCAGTGCTGGATGTTCTTACCAGAATACCCTGTTGTAGCAAGCGCTCTATTACGGGGTATACTCCTAACTCCACCTCTGGCTTCAGAGGGTACTGTGGGATTTTTGGAGCTATCCTACCATCTTTTACTTGTACAACTACTGGAGCTACGTTTGCCATTAATCCAGTGTCTTGTCCATCTTTAGTCCAAAGTGACTCTGGTATTTGGGATGTCATTTCTTCTACCTGGGATGGATTCCTATTTATCATAACAGTATGTGACATTAATTTTGATGGGGAGTCTAGCATGTCTCGCACTTCCTGAGCGTGATTCTCAGGTATGTCTAAGAATACACCTTCAGGAGTACAATAAATGACGCACCCCATTTTACACAATAAATCTCTTCCCAGGAGATTAGTCGGTGCCGATGCCGCCAGCAAAAAGGAATGCTTGGTATGCAAAGGCCCTATTGTAATCTCTGCTGGTTTGCTAACAGGGTAGTGCTGGACTACTCCCGTTACTCCCATGGCTGGAATTGTCTTACCAGTGGTTCTCATGCCCACTGTCGAATTTATCACTGATTTGGCCGCCCCCGTATCTACAAGGAAGTTTAATGATTTACCAGCTACATCAATTGTGACCTCGGGTTCACTTCCAAGGCTTGCAATCAATTTCACTGGCTGCAGATTACAGGTATGGCCACACCCCTATTGGGTATGGTGACCTCCCTGAATCGCGCTGGCAGCAACTACTTGAGAAGGGGGTAAATGGGAACTACCAGAGACTTGCCAGTCTCTTTTTGGGGGATACCTTTTTGTTTCCCCTGCATGTGGCTCATGACTCCGTCCCTGCGGTCCCTGATCCCAATTTCGTGTGTCATGTCGTCGTCTAGGGGGTTGATATGATTTTTGTGCATTTTTCGATCTACAGTCTCGTGCAAAATGTCCCTTTTTATGACAGTAATAACAGGTTACCACATTTGACTTACCCACAGGGTTTGGAGATTTATACAAAGGTTGCCTTGTGGTCAGGGCCTGTATACTTACGGCCATTAATTTATCACTTTGTAACTCCCTGTGTCTGGTGATATTCCGATCGTGATCAATAGCGGCCTCTCTCAAAGTAGCCACCGACAGACCTCGCCAACATGGTTGCGTGGTCTGTACCCTTGTCTTCAATACCTCCTTTAAACCATCCATTAACACAGATACTGCTACTTCTCTATGATGGGCTTTGTTTTAATGTCTTCTATGCCTGTGTTTTAGCCATTTCCAGTAGTGCCCTATGAAAATACTCAGCAGCTGTTTCTGACTCTTTTTGTTTAATGGAGAAAATTTTGTTCCATTTAACTACAGCTGGAAAATACTCTTTTAACTGTAAATTTATCCTCTTTACATTGTCTTGGTTGTACACATCCGTAAGGGGTACATCTTCATCTAATTTACAGTCAGCTAAGAATTGTGCTGAGTCGACATTGGAGGGTAAACATGCCCTCAGCAATATCTGCCAGTCTTTGTTATTGGGCTCTACAGTATTCCCTAGATCTCTAATGTATTTCTGGCTAGCAACTAGATCCTTCCTAGGATCAGGGAATTCAGACACTATTGTTCTTAATTCCATTCGGGAAAACGGGCAGTGCATGGCAATGTTTCTGACAGGAGTGACTCCTGAAGTGTCCGTTTTCCCATTTGGCACTGCTATTACCCTAACGGGATTAAGTCTAATAACATCATTCTGAGTAGATTCTACAGCCTGTGGTGAAATGGTTTCAGCATAGTGTATGGTGCCGTACTTACCCGTTGATACGACCTCACCTGTCCCTCCACTAGGGGCCTTGGATACTAATCTTACGGGTTGGGTCGTGCCCACTGCTGTTTCTGATATGGTGGCTGCTAGAGAGAGTGCCGATAGTGTTGTTGACTCGTCCTCTTGATCACACTCCTGGGGAAAGTTTAAAACAGGGTACAACTTGCACGGGTTAATATTTGCATTACTCATCTTATTCATATTATCCTTAACATTTATACAGTTACTAAGTGCCTGTTTATTACACATTAGTGCGTCATTCTCTGCAACCAACTTCTCTCCCGTTATGTAAGGTGGCGGTGGTGCCGTGGCTATCAGTTTCCTGATAGGGTTAGATCCAGCCGCCTGAGCCAATCCTCTCTGTATTTCACCCTCCTGTTGCCATAACTGTAAGTAGTCATAATGTTTGATCCGTCTCTTTGTTGATTTAATGAGACATATCCTTCTCCTAAGATTTTGTAACACATCTGGGCTAAAACTACCTACCCGGGGAAACTTTTCCCCGTCATGCACAGTCATCCTTTCCCATTCATCACATAAAACCTCTGTGTGTGAACCGTATTTTTCACACATTACATACCTTGCCGACCCGATTGGCCGGTTTACTGAATCAACCCGAACCGAGGTTGATCGCCCCCTACCTGAACAACTGGCCCCCATACTTGCAGGTGTTGCTTTCACTACCTCTGACCTTCAAATCAGGGTCTTCAGCTAAACCTTACAAAAACCAAGATGTCCGGGGTAGGCTGACGGTGGCAGTTTACCGAGTACTCCACTCACTCGCCCACGCCGACCAATACGCCCACACACTACTTTAGCGCTGGCGTACTCGACCTAGGGCCCCTGCGACCTGAACCGCTATTTACTGGAACCTGCGAGTGTGATCCGAAGAGCACTTAACCCTTTCCAGTAACTATTGGTTGTTGGATAGTTCCCAAGTGACTAGCGAACCTCCCTTAAAATAAAAAAAATTACACAAATCACGTTAGAGTGTACAAATAGCGTTTATGACCCCTTTCGTACGCAAATGGTACTGGTCAGGTTACTAACTAATGCACACAATTACGTGCGGTACAATCGTTCTGCACATAAGCAACTAATCTTATGTGCGGAGCGACCAGTGGAATCGAAAATTGCGGCTGCGAATTCCTTCAGCCAGAGCTTTAATGGCCTATATGGGTTCTGCACCAACCCTTCCTGGTGTTGTGCTACTTTTCTCTATAGCGGACTTCTTAGTCTGCTGTACCTAGACCTCCTGGTCTGTTCTGGACCTCCTGGTCTGTGCTACAGTAGACCTCCTGGTCTGCTATACTCTAATGCTCAAATTTATGTTTAACAAGGGATGCCTCCCAAGCCACCATGCACGTCACTTACATGTATGTACCTCACGAGAACTCGACTTCTTGTGGTTCAACCCAAAAATTGTAAAAACTTATATATACAAACACTCACCACATGTACACTTTAATTTTTATTTCTGCGCAGAAATTCCTTTCATTCAGTAAACAGTCTAGACCAGATGAGTCGCAAATTGGAGAAGGATCTATTAGCTTAAAATTTTGGACACTAAAATTGACTTGCGCTATTTATCGCGTTGCCTCCTTTACGCCTGTTAAAAATAATACTACCGTGTGTTTTGAATTATGTGGGCGTACCCGGACGCTCCGTTGCGTAATATACGCTACGTGCGTCGGCCTTTGTGTTGCGTACACTAGTCTCACCCTTTTGTTAGAGACACGTGTATGCCAGCCAGATATGTCCACAGAAATACAATTAACACGTTTATCAATGTAGATGATCTTTAATTGTATTCATCTACCGAGCACCACACAGGTCTCTCAAAGCTGTGTGCGTTCTTTACAAATTACCCCTTAATGTATTACTTTTACTCTTTAACTACTAATAGCAACAAATCTTTCTTAGCACGTTATCAATTGTGAAATGGCAACCAGGAAAGTGATATGTGAAAATACACGAATGAAAAGAAATGCAGATGTATGCATGCGTGCGTACGCAAGACAGAACAGAAAAAAAAACAGTTTTAAAAGACACTAGCGTATTGTTCTTACCTCCGGTTCCGGATTCCTTCAGCACCCTTTACTAAGCGAAGCAGACGCTTATCTGGTCAGCACTACGAGGAATATTACCTCCCGCCCTTTGCTGACCGATAATGTCTGCTGAAATTACCTAGTGCAGATATGTGAAGGACGGACGAGCCGGCAATTGATAAAGCCTAATATTTATCTTATTTAAAACACTCTAAAAGGTTAAAGAACACAGTACGCAATTGGCGCACGAGGTACCGTAAGGGTACGCTCTTAGCGTAGCGGACGCTGTATCGGGAGCGAGCCGCTCGAGCGACACAAACGCTCGCGAGAATACGCTGTTGGTATCGGGCACACTATAGGTGAGCGACTACCGTAATGCTACGCTATCAGCGTAGCGGACGCTCGAGACCGCGAGGAGATCACGTGCGGCGCAGGCGCTCACAAGATAACAATCAGTAGACCTTGAATGTAACACACAGAAAGGATATTCTTACACTGTAGACCTTGTACTGAAACACTGTAGCTATATAACGCTGCTTCACCTTGTTTACACTAAAGCTGTTTGAGCGATAGAGACGCTCCTATTACCCTCTGCAATATAATGAACACACAATACCGGTCTAAGGGTCTAACGCCTTTTAAGGAAATGAATGAACGTTCAATTGCAAAAGAATAATACAATACAAGTTATACACTACCAAGATAACATAAAATACCTAACCAAGTAACTACACATAAAATACAATAAAGACAATATGATTACTTTTAAAGGGGAAGGAGAGAGAGAGAGAGAGAAAGTGAGAGAGAACGAGAGAGAATGGCTTATAACAATAAAGACAATATGATTGCAGAGAAACTTACGCACAAAGGGAAACAATCGCATGCGCCTTCTGGATATCCAGCTCCCGATTATCAGTGATGAGAACCGTTGAAGAGAATAGAGAGCTGGCCCAGATCGGCTTGTCCTTTTATACACTACACACAATACAGTACAATGGTCCCTATATTCTTATTGTTCATTGGACACAGGAATTCGTCTTCGCATTATAACAAAAGGTCATAGGTTGATTCATACAGGTGGGCTGTGACTATTCCTAACTGCTCAGGTGGGTGGGAAACTGGGTTTCCCGCCGCATGGGTAATAAAGTGCAAATACAGTAAATGTTCATAAACTTCTTATGTCGATAACTATTCGCACGAGCGATTAATCCGCTTCAAACCAACACCGGAATATTGCTAATTAAATACTCTTCCGATGGATACTAAACACCACTGTATAACCCCTGTCTGACCCTTCGTATCAAACAAAGAGGGATCTCTTTGTCTATGAACATGCTACATTAACTAAACTTTCAGATTCTATCAAAGGGACCATAATCTACAAAATACATTATATGGTTAAAATATGTTACGATTGAGTCGCACGCTAGACGTATACAAACTCTACCGTAAATGCGCATACCGTGCGCCTGCGGGTGCACGCAACAGCGAGTATGCGCACGCACGGGAGAGCTCATGCACGTGCAGCGGGGACACGCATGAGGTGCAAATATGACAATGTGTAGCGTGATATTTTTCTGACTTTGACAGGTTGGACAATATCTTCTCAGCATTCAAAAGGTTACTGTCATCTAAGCTTCAGGGTAGGGGGCACTTTTGGCAGCACCTGTCAATTATCTGTTTTAATTACTTTCATTTGTAGCTACCCCTTTTTGAAGCCCGGCATCTCCTGACCACCCCTGTCTCCTTCCCGCTAATACCTATACAACATTCATGAACTTAACTTGAGAGCTCTTTGTTATTCAGTCACACTGTCCTTTATTACATTTCAAGATGATGACATATCCGGGGTTCGAACCCATTGCAGTCTATTCATGGAGCTATCTGCCTTTACATAGAAAGATAGAGAATTCTAACTATTTGAAGCTTACCTTGTACTTTGGGAAAATATTATCAGCATTACAGCTGAGCCAGTCTATGTAGTGTGTGACTTCAAGGGATTGGATGTGTGGCTGCACACTACATAAAGTAGATCTGCTCAATTGCAATGTTGATTATTTTATTTTTTTTACAAAGTGCAAGTAGCTTCATATGGTTAGAAATCTCAGTTTTTACGCAGGATCAAATAGCTCAATGAGTAGGGTGTTTGACTGGAATGCAACAGGTTATGGGTTTGAATGGCACTATATTGAAATGTGTTATTTAATAAAGGATATTGTAACTGAATAACAAGGAGCTCTCAAGTGCATAAATGTGGTATAAAGAGGATTCTCCAAATTTTGTCATGTCCATTCCCCACTAGGGCATGCACCTTATGTCCCTATTGGAAAAATTAAGGTGGAGGCGAAAATTCTCTTTCTGGCACAGGGCACCAAATAGTCTAGTTATGGCTCTGGTTTCTATTGATACTATCTTAGCACAGGTTGAGTATCCCATATCCAAATATTCCGAAATACGGAATATTCAGAAATACGGAATTTTTTGAGCGAGAGCGAAATAATGACACCTTTGTTTTCTGATGGCTCAATGTACACAAACTTTGTTTAATAAACAAAGCTATTAAAAATATTGTATAAAATGACCTTCAGGCTGTGTGTATAAGGTGTATATGAAACATAAATTAATTTTGTGAATGTACACACACTGTTTAATGCACAAAGTTATTAAAAATATTGGCTAAAATTACCTTCAGGCTGTGTGTATAAGGTGTATATGAAACATAAATGCATTCTGCGCTTAGACGTGGGTCCCATCCCCATGATATCTCATTATGGTATGCAATTATTCCAAAATACGGAAAAATCCGATATCCAAAATACTTCCGGTCCCAAGCATTTTGGATAAGGGATACTCAACCTGTATAACAATTTTTTTCTAACCATGTTAATGTATGATACAGTTGTAACAAAGATCATATTCACAGTATAACTGTGTTATTTTCACTTGTATTTACCGCTTCGGCTGACCAAAGCACAGTGCAGTAATTGCAATAGTATGGTCTGTTAGAAAGTGCATTGTACAAATTCTAGCCATAGCATTGTGATCTATGTTTTCTTTTCAGTATAGTAATAAATGGTAAGCTACTGCATTGTGACGGTGGAATTTTGTAGCCATTGGTAAGTGAGAGCAAGAATGTGATAGCCGGGCAGCGGCAGGTCCATCAGTGATTTTAAAAGCATTGCACGCCAGGCCGTTTCATCACATAAGCAAGCAGTTTATTCACAGTTCAGACAGGGTTATCACGACAATACCATTTAACTCCTCATTCTCCTCTCCAGCACAATATTTATATGGGTTACATCTCCTTTCATTTTCTTCACGGGCAATAACAGCATTAACAATGATGTGACAGCTTTACAGTACATACCAGCGCAGTCTCTGGGAATCAGTAGTGCGGCTTCCGCAAACTGAGATTAATTTCAGTGTGCTTTCCCCTATTCGCTAGGAGCTCTATCTAAACTGGATCTCTCATGGACACGTTACTGGGGGCCTTCCGCCAAACGTGGTTTCCTACCACTCACCCAGCTCGTCCTCTCCCCCAGACTCACACCTCCCGTCCTGCTTCATGGGTACCCCTGAAGGTGAAGATCCCCTTTATTTCTTCCACTGATTGTTCATGCTGTAGCTGCTCTCACACTGCAAATCTGGATATCTCTTGCTCTTCCTAGCAGAACCTACATGCTGTTCCATAATGCCAGGGACTGTGGAGTACCATGCTTGTTCCACAGTCCCCAGACTGTGTTTCTCCTGGACACTAGCCTCTGCCCTCCAACTCAGTCCTCAGCTCACACTGAATTGTCCTGTGCTTTGTTCCTTTTGCTAAAATCCCCCTGCACTTCCTGTCCTAAACCCCTACATGTGGCAGGGTCTGCCAGAACTGGTTTTGGGGCCATAAAACTCCCCCACTCACTGATAAGAATTAAATGGCTTTTGGAACTTTCCAATATCTGTTAACATTCCAGTATGCCACAAGAACACTAATGAAATAAAGGTAGCTTGCAAGTGCAGTGTGAATAAATCAGTCTTTTTATGGGAGGTACTATACAGCACATATGAACATATGAATTTGTACCAATCTGCTTTTTTTCTTTTTAAATGCACCCTTTCACACCAACATCCTGTGTCTGATCTGGGATTTGGAACATGGTTTCAATCCGGGTCAGACCAAGGACAGACTGCTTTTCACGCTGCGGCTCCGACCCGGGTTATTCCCAGGTCTGCGCCATTTACACAGTACACGGTGCTGTGGATTTTTTCTGCCGGCGCTTGGAGATGACAATAACCCGGGTCGAAGCAGCAGTGGGAAAGTGGTATTATTGTTAGTAGAGCATTCTGCTTTTGTACTGCTTCCATTCTCTGCACAGCTTCTGTAAAATGTGGGCTTATCTTTCTGGAAGTCATTTATGCCACTGCTGGACATGTAGTTATATGCCGTACAATCTGAACTCTCTACTTTGTCAACACACCATTCCTGCAGGAAGGAAAAAAATGTCTGTTAACAATTTAGTTTTATGGTGCTGTGGTATTTGAATAAAATAAATATGTGTTCTTCCTTGTTTATCTCTGTTCACGTGTTAGTCACAAAGCTGTGTCTTTTGAATGCCGATCAATGAAAGTATGTGCTTTTTCAGCTGTTGTAATATGTTAGTCAATGTCTGGATTAGTCAGCGTCTCTGAGAAACGGCTTTCATGCGAATGTTGTATCTGAGTAATCTGAAATCAATGTGAGGACTGTTGGAGCAAAAACATACTCTGTATGGGAACCTTCATTATTAGTCATTACACAGTGCTGTCTTAACGGATTTGTCTAAGATTAAAGGTGCAATGCTTAACTGGAATAAGCCCAATTCTACATATTTGAAAATAAGTATTTCAAGACACAAGTAAATTTAGATAAATGTCTCAAAACGTGAAACCCTCTGCACAGTACAGGGCTGGCTGTAGGTGTTGCAGGCACTCAGGCTTGTGGTAAAGTCCTTCTGTTTGAGCAGTTCTCAGGGGTTCAGTATGATTTATCGATGGACACAATACGGATGGTCATAATCCCGACAGCCATTGACCTACAGTCAAAATACAGACATTCATTATGCCGACATGTTCACAGTGCCGACATGTCAAAATACTAACATGAGTGTTTCTGTTTTTTCATGTCAATGTTGACATAGGTCAACATGGACACCATATAAGTGTACTGCGTCCCCTAGCATGGCGAGCGCTTTGGGCACGGTGGCTCGCTGCGCTCGACACACTGTTATATTCCTCCTCCTGGTCCACTGGGATGGTAAAGTCTGTTTTGGGCAAAAATTCCTTAAGCTGGCCATACACCTAAAGATTTATTTGTGCAATCTGGCTGGTTGGAATGAAAACCTGGAAAAGAAAGAGAGCAAATGGAAATTGACCATTTGCTTCTAAATGCCATAAAACTGACAAAAAGGTAATTCAGACAAATTGGTTAAATCAAATGGATTTAACCAATTTATCTGATTGACCATTTTTGTTTGTTTTCCAGTGTTTGGGAGCAAATGGTAATTCTCATTTGCTCTCATCCATTACCAGATTTTCATTCCAACCAGCCAGATTAGACAGAGAAATCTTTAGGTGTATAGCCAGCTTCGAAAATGCATGTCGGCATTTTGACATGTCGGCATTTTGACATGTCTGTAGTCTGCCTACGGTGGCATTTTGAACATGTTGGCATTATGAATGTCAGTATTTTGACCGTGATGGTATTTCTTAGGTTGATCACTGTAGTATTGTAGGTAAAATGTAAGGTTATTAGCAGTTTTACCTAGCTTTTCAGTTGTTTTTTTTAATAATGAAAATGAGAAAAAGGAACCTCATAACTGGAAACTTTAAAGTTGGAGAATCTGGACAAGTTTGTGCACAAGTGAAAATGTGGGTGGTTACAGCATGTGTTTTTTCTTACATCCTGAACCACCACCTTCCCGTTCCTTTAAAAAAGCCCCCTTTGAATGCACACTGCACCCTATAAACACTGATCTGCAATGTACAGCTGCAGTGAACAGGACAGAGCCCTCAAATTGGGATTGTCTTAATCAAGATAAATGGAGGTAGGGAACCTGCCAATGTAAAAAACATAAGGAAGTTAAACCCGAGATCAACGTAATTAGTGTAAGAATGTTGGTTGGTTTATGCATTTATGTGTAGTTTTACCTGGGATATACCGTATAGATAGACAGACAGACAGACAGACAGACAGATAGAGGTTTTTTAAGGCCAGCTCAGTAAACAGTTTGTTATGCTGTACATACTGTATAGCTATAAACATTTCCCAAAATAGAAACATACAGTAAGTACTAAGTCCCCAAAGCATGAAAAGTTCAAAAGAAAACAATAAGTGAAATGATGGAAATATGTGTGTATAGGTGTGGTGGTGTGGCAGATTTATGTACTCACTAGTGGAATGTCCTGACGCTTAACCAGTGGATAGTTTATTGGAGATACTGTAAGTGTTGTACAGCTGTACTCACTGTGATAACTCTGGAGCTAAGCAGGAGACCGTTGTCTCCCACCATGTCACTCCTACAAAGTGGCAAGGTGGCGCAACACACGCACAGTACAGTCTTTTCTATTAGACATTATTACAGCTTTACACGTGGCCATAGGTTTTAATCATGTTTTTTTTATCACACAAGCAATAAAGCTTCTCAAAGTCAGCAACATATTTTTATATCCATCTTTGGATATTACTAACACATCATTTGGATAATGTTGATACGTAGAAGATCTGTCAATTATTTTTGTTTTGTTTACCATGAAAAAATCCATCTACCTGAATCAGTCATGACCGACGGTAATTTATACCTTTATGACCAGAACACATTTTACACTTTCTTTCTGTCAAGTAATTTGCTGAAAATATAGAAAGCCGCTCACCTTGAAAAGATACAGCTAAATTATCTTGATGTAAGACTACACTTTCATGGATTTTGTTCAGGGGCTAAATGTGCAAAGTAGTCAAATCATTAAAGAATCTGAAATTATCCCATGGTTGAATAGGGACTGAGCCAAAAAAGAAATAACAGAGGTAGGGCAGGGGCTGTGGAAAAGAGTCTATTACGGTGAGTATAAATATATAGGTTTAGGTAATTTTCTGAATGTGTGCCACAGCTTGGGTTCTTTGGCCAGCCTCAAGCCACATTAGGGAGCTAATTCGGTATGTACTTAGACTTGTGACCTTGAGGATGAATGCTCAATATCACAAGCTACCAGCTAAATGATTCTCTTTTTGTGTAATCCTTTGTGGTAGCACAAGAAACATTTAAACGATGTTTCTACTTTTAGATTACTAGTATACCCAGGCAGGTCAGACCTGAGCTAAAAATCGTCATTGGTATTAAAAGCACACAGGCCTATTTCGGTGACGCCATCATAGCTTACCCCAGTATTGTAGATCATCATTCTAAAGATGAAGAAAGCAATGGATCAAAAGGTGTGTTTATACAGTGCCTTGCTAAAGTATTCACCCCCCATTGCATTTTTCAAGTTTTGTTGCCTCACAACCTGGAATTAAAATGGATTGTTTGAAGGTTTACATCATTTCATTCACAGAACATGGCTACAACTTTGAAGATTTTTTTTAGCGTGTAGCAAACAACAAATAGGACAAAATAACAAAACTTCAGCGTGCATAACTATTCACCCCCCAAAGTCAGTACTTTGCAGAGCCACCTTTTGCGGCAATTACAACTGCAAATCTCTTTGGATAAGTCTCTATGAGCTTGCCACATCTTGCCACTGGGATTTTTGCCCATTCCTCAAGGCAAAACTGCTCCAGCTCCCCAATGTTGGATGGTTTCCGCTTGTGAACAGCAATCTTTAAGTCTGACCACAGATTCTCAATTGGATTGAGATCTGAGCTTTGACTAGGTCTACATTCCAACACATTTAAATGTTTCCCCTATAAACCACTCAAGTGTTGCTTTAGCAGTATGCGTTGGGTCATTGTCCTGCTGGAAGGTGAACCTCCGTCCCAGTCTCAAATCACAGGCAGACTGAAACAGGTTTTGCTCAAGAATATCCCAGTATTTAGCACCATCCATCTTTCCCTCGACTCGAAACAGTTTCCCAGTCCCTGCTGCTGAAAAGCATCCCCACAGCATGATGCTGCCACCACCATGTTTCACTGTGGGGATGGTGTCCTTGGGGTGATGGGATGTGCTGGGTTTGCGCCAGACATAACGTTTACCTTGGTGGCTGGAAAGTTCAATTTCAGTCTCATCTGACCAGAGCACCTTCCTCCATTTGGGGAGTCGTCCACATGCCTTTTGACAAACTCAAAACGTACCTTCTTATTTTTAACACAAAGTAATGGCTTTTTCTGCAGCAAGGTACACTGATATTCCACAGAGAATAACATCGCGGGTGTAGAGTTGGATCTTGATCCGAGGCACCAACAGGCTAAAGCTTTGACTGTTTCCAGGATGCACTGCACTGCCTCCTGTATAGCCCCGCCTCCAGGCACTGGAGCTCAGTTTGTAATTTGGTGCCTGCAGTGCAGGTCACTAACAGGTGGGGCTGCGCTAGGCAGCCCTGAAAAGAGCTTTTTTAGAAGACTTCAAGGGCCGCAGCACTTTCTATGTCTTTATGACATGCTGTGCTGCGGCTCCATCACCTCCCTCAGCGGCGCTGCATACTCCCGTGGCCTGGTTCCCGGGTACTTGCAGCGGAGACACACCAGTTTTCTTCAGGCACACCACCACTGTTATTCTGTAAGATCGCGTGGCTGCACTTGAAGGGGGAGGTAAGGTAAATCGCGATCTGGTCATGGTCCCAGGAGACAGACCGTTCTGCTGGCGTAGACACTGTGTCATACAGGGACCCCACTATATCCACCATGGCAAGGAGCACAGGCTGGATTTATTAAGATCCATTTGCAAAAGGCTCCACAGTATCCGGAGGTGAAGTCCAGCCCCTCCCCCAGCTCCAGGCTCCATCTACTGCTGGTGTTCCTGCCTTGGAGCTGCAGCTCTCTCTCACTCCTTGAAGAGATTTTGGCGCCATTACATAGCTGGGCTGATCTCCAGGACTGCTGGGCACTGTCTCCTCTGTAAATCCGCCTGTATCATCAGCGCTGTGCATTTACAGACACAAGTATTCTACAGTACATGTCATTTTAGACAGTGTTAGTTAAGAACAAGTGTACTGCTATCGGAATATTTAGTACAAGTATTCTGTGATATACATCCAGTGGTTACTGTGCATTGCTATATCTGTATACATATATATCTATATGTAATTACTAGTCCAGTGCAGTTTTATTGCTATATGTGATAATTCCTGCATTGTACCTGTGACTGAGTGTACCTATAGCTGCTGTGTGAATATACTGATCCGTCAGACACTGATACAGTTGCTTCTGATGAGAAATCTGCAACCCAGGCTGATGTTCCTGACCTTGTGGAGGCTATCAAGCTGATTCTCAAAATTGATGATGACATTGAGCCTCCTGTTACATCTAAGAAACCTGATAAGTTTAAACGTAAGAAGGTTGCTAAAGTAGTCTTACCACATTCTGACCATTTAATTGACATACGTCAGGAATCCTGGTCATCTCCAGGAAAGAAGTTTTCCCAGTCTAAAAAGATGCTAGCTCGTTACCCTATCCCTGCAGAGTTGAGCAACAAGTGGGAAACTCCACCGCCAGTGGACTCTCATGTCGCCCGTCTGGTGGTGTCCTCTACTCTGCCTGTCACCACTGTCACCTCACTGAAGAAACCGACAGATAAGTATGCGGAAGGATGCCTGAAGTCTATTTACACTCTTACCGGTGCTGTACATAGACCAACTATGGCTGCCTCTCGGGCGGCAAAAGGAATTGAAGCATGGGTTCAGGCAATTGAGGAGGAGCTACTTCAGGATTTTTCTGACACTGCCAGACAATATCTGTCTCATATTAGCACAGCCTCTCACTATATTCGGGAGGCGGCCTCTGATGCAGGGGTCATGGCAGCCAAGGCTTCTACTATATCTACCCTGGCTCGCCGGATTCTATGGTTGAGGTCCTGGAAAGTGGTCCTGGACTCTAAAAAGACCTTGGAGGGTACTCCCTTCCAAGGGACACATCCTGTTTGGGGAAGATCTGAATAAGATTGTGACTGACTTTGCGATGGCCAAGTCTGCTCAGAAGGCTAAGAGTACCACTTTTCGTTCCTTTCGACCTCCAAGTAAAGCAAAAGGTCATGCGTACCGAGACAGGCTCGTACTTCCAAAACCACTAAGCCCAAATCTAAACAATCCTGGGTCGCCCATCAGCCTGCTTCCAAACAAGACAAGCCTGTTGCATTATGGGGCGGGCCTCCCCCCGGGGGACCCCAGTGTGGGAGGCCGACTTCAGCAGTTCGCCTAGGCCTGGTTAAAGACCACTTAAGACGCCTGGGTACGGGAAGTTGTCTCTCACGGGTACGCAATCTCTTTCAAGAGATGTCCCCCTCGCCTCAATGGTTATCCCCTCGGATCTGTTGAAAGCGCAATCTCTACACCTAGCTGTACAATCCCTCCTGGAAACAGGAGTGGTAGTGCCGGTACCTCTGTACCAGAGAGGCAGGGGATACAATTCGACCCTGTTTCTAGTTCCGAAACCGAATGGGTCTTCCCGGTCTATCCTCAACCTCAAATCATTGAACATGTTTGTAAGAGTGTCCAAATTCCGTATGGAAACTCTGCGCTCTATTGTGCTGGGCATGGAACCCGAGGACTATATGTTATCCCTGGACATACAGGATGCTTACCTGCACATACCTATTGCCATTTCGCATTAGCAATATCTGCGGTTTGCTATTGGCAACCTTCGTTTTCAATTCCAGGCTCTGCCATTTACACTGGCCACGGCACCTTGGATTTTCACCAAGGTAATGGCCGTGATGACGGCTTTCTCCGTCGTCAGGGAATCAGCATCCTGCCATATCTGGACAACCTGCTGATTCTGGCGAACTCCCAAGATGTCCTCCTCAGTCAACTGGAGATGTCAGTCAAATTCCTTCAAGCCCACGGGTGGCTCATCAATTGGAAGAAGTTCTCGCTGGTCCCTGCTCGGATCATGGTGCACCTGGGGGCGCTGCTGGACACACACAGCCAAAGACTGTTTCTGTCTCCGGAGAAGGTCCTGAAACTTCAGGACAAGCTCAGATGCTTCCTCTCTCGCCAGAGAGTGTCGATACACTCGGTGATGCAAGTACTAGGCCTCATGGTGTCGGCTTTCGACATGGTAGTGTATGCTCAATTTCATTCCCGCCCTCTGCAGAGGTTAATCCTTTCCAAATGAGACTGCCTGCCTCATTGGATCAGGTCTCAAATGATCTCTTTGACTCCGGAGGTTCGTCTGTCACTGAGCTGGTGGCTACAGGACCAACAGTTGAGCAGGGGCCATCCCTTCTGGATCTCCAACTCTGTCCTCCTGACAACGGATGACAGTCTGCGAGGTTGGGGCGTGGTGTTGGATCAACAGTCTCTCCAGGGTCGGTGGACCAAGGAGGAATCTCTCCTCCCGATAAACATTCTGGAATTGCAGGCAGTGTTCAGTGTGTTGACACTGGCCCTGCCTCTGGTAAAGAACAGTCCTGTTCAAATACAATCAGACAGTGTCACCACAGTGGCGTATATAAATCATCAAGGCGGCACTCGAAGCTGCATGGCAATGATGGAAGTGTCAAAAATTCACCAATGGGCAGAACGCCATCTGCCAGCCATATCATCAGTGTTCATTCCGGGAGTCCTCAACTGGGAAGCGGACTTCCTCAGTCGTCATGATGTGCACGCCGGAGAGTGGAGTCTTCATCCCGAAGTCTTTCAACTCCTAGTGGTCAAGTGGGGCCTACTAGATGTAGACCATCTTGACACAATCACAGGGTTCCGGTCTTCGGAGCACAGACAAGGGATCCTCAAGCAGCATTCGTGGATGCACTTGCAATTCCATGGAACTTTCGGCTGCTATACGTGTTTCCTCCAGTGTCACTCCTGCCCATGGTAATATGGAAGTCAAAGCAAGAATGAGGAATACTACTTCTAGTCGCTCCAGTGTGGCCCAGATGGCATTGGTTCTCAGACCTGCAGGGTCTATCGATCGAGCATCCTCTTCTACTTCCTCAATGCCCAGACCTCCTCGTTCAGGGCCCTTGTGTCTACCCGGACCTGGCCAGACTGGCTTTGGTGGTGTGGCTCTTGAAGCATCACTCCTGAGAGCAAAAGGATTTTCTGAGGCGGTTATTCAAACTATGTTGAAAGCCTGTAAACCAGATTCGGCTCGGATTTACTACAGGGTCTGGAATTCTTACTTCACATAGTGTGCTGCTAAGATTTATGATGCGTATACATTCAAAACTTCCAGGTTTTTGGTTTTTCTACAACAAGGCCTAGACTTGGGCCTTCGTCTGGCCTCCCTCAAGGTTCATATTTCTGCCTTGTCGGTGTGGTTTCAGAGAAAAATTGTGTCTCTTCCTGACGTTCACACTTTCAGTCAGGGTGTTCTACGGATTCAGCCTCCCTATGTCCCTCCTGTGGCTCCATGGTATCTGTCTGTCATCCTAAGTGCCCTGTAAGAGTCTCCATTTGAACCTCTTGAGTCTGTGGACCTTAAATGCCTTACGCTTAAGGTCATATTTCTGTTGGTTAAAACCTCTGCTAGGAGGGTGTCGGACTTAGGTGCTTTGTCCTGTCGCCCACCCTTTCTGATTTTTCACCGTGACCGGGCTGTTCTTCGAACTCGCCCTGGTTATTTGCCTAAGGGGGTATCATCTTTTCACCTTAACAAGGAAATTGTGGTTCCAGCCTTCAACTCTTCTGGTCTATCTTCCAAAGAAAAATCTTTGGATTTGGTACGGGCTATCCGTGTTTATGTGGAGAGGACTGCCTCCATCAGGAGGTCAGATTCCCTTTTTTGTAGTTTTTGGTGTTCACAAACATGGCTGGCCTGCGAATAAGCAGACCTTGGCCAGATGGATTAGAATGGTGATTGCACAAGCTTATGCGCAGGCTGGGCTCCCAGCTCCTGCTGCTATCAAGGCCCATTCTACTCGGTCAGTTGGACCTTCTTGGGCGGCCCGCCGTCGCGTGTCCGCTGAACAGTTGTGCAAGGTGGCTACGTGGTCCTCTGTGAGCACATTCATCGGGTTCTATGCCTTTGATACTTCCGCCTCAGAGGATGCTTCCTTTGGACGCCGGATTCTTGTGCCCGCTACAGTGTGTCCCCTCCCATGAGGAACTGCTTTAGGACATCCCCAATGTTATTTCCTGTGGAATATCAGTGTACCCCGCTGCAGAAAAGGAGATTTATAGTAGTCTTACCATTGTTAAATCTCTTTCTGTGAGGTACACTGGATTCCACATGGCGCCCACCCTGACGCACTTAGTTTCTTTGGGTTGGGATGGCATTAGCCGCTAGTCCCTTCTCCTGTCGTGAGAATGTGGTTCTATGTGACTAACATCTACCGTCTGTCTTACCTGCTACTGCATTGGACTGGTTAACAAAACTGAGCTCCAGTGCCTGGAGGCGGGGTTATAGAGGAGGCGGTGCAGTGCATCCTGGGAACAGTCAAAGCTTTAACCTGTTGGTGCCTCGGTTTAAGATCCAACTCTACACCCCCAATTTTATTCCCTGTGGAATCCAGTGTACCTCGCAGAAAAAGATTTAACAATGGTAAGTATACTATAAATCTCCTTTTTTCTGGCCACTCTTCCATAAAGCTCAGCTCCATGGAGTGTACGGCTTATTGTGGTCACATGCGCAGATACACCAGTCTCTGCTTTGGTACTGTGCAGCTCCTTCAGGGTTATCTTTAGTCTCTGTAATGCCTCTCTGATTAATGCCTTCCTTGCCCGGTCTGTGAGTTTTGGTGGCCTGCCCTCTCTTGGCAAGTTTCTTGTGGTACCATGTTCTTGCCATTTGAAGATGATGGATTTGATGGTGCTTCGGGGGATCATCAAAGATTTGGATATTTTTTTTTATAACCCAGCCCTGACTTGTACTTCTCAACATCTTTGTCCCTGACTTGTTGGGAGAGCTCCTTGGTCTTCATGGTGTGATGCCTCTTGCTTAGTGGTTTTCCAGCCTCTGGGGCCTTTCAGAAAAGGTGTGTTTATACTGACAGATCATGTGACACTTAGATTGCACACAGTTGGACTTCATTTTACTAATTATGTGACTTCTGAAGGTAATTGGTTGCACCAGAACTTTTGAGGGGCTTCATAGCAAAGGGGGTGAATGCATATGCACATGGCAATTTTCCAATTTTTATTTATAAAAATAATTTTTCTATATATTTTTCTCATTTCACTTCACCAGTTTAAACTATTTTGCGCATATACATCACATGAAATTCAGATAAAAGTAACAAAATAGGTAAAAAGCCACTTGGTGTAAGCATGTTTTCTGATCATGTACTGGTTTCATACTTTCCTTTGGAATGTCTACCACACTTCCTATTTGACTGTTCACATTGGGTTAAATTATTGTTATTAACTATTACATTATATTTTTTTTTATATTACTTATGGAGTTGTGAAGAATCCTAATTGCCTTCATCTTTGGTACTTTGTTGTCATTTAAACTGAAAAATAAGCTTGAGAACCTCTTTAGAATTTGTTGTTAGTGTTATGAATCTTAACACTACCAACAATAATACCTTGATAAATGCTTAGAACCGTTTGACATCTCCTAACATCCTCCTTTCCAATAAAGCTTTATATGCTTAGCAGGACTTAGAGGCCTACCAGAACTTTAGCATGGATAGTAAGAACTTATCTAAGGCTATGTTTATTTGAGTTTGTACTATATATGGGTAATCGTACACCTGTATTAACTGGCAATTTAATACATGGAAATAATCAGGATGGAAGGTAGTAAACGTGCTACTACACAAAGTAAAAAAGGGTCAGTAGATGATGACCAGGTAATACAGACACAAAGAAGTAAAATACCACTGTATCCACTAGAACCATATACAAGGAATACCAGAGTAATCTGATTATGTACTGTACACAATATGTTAAATCTTAAAGAAACAGTTATGGATAACAGTATAACAAGGTACAAGAAGGGATTAAGCAAAAATATGTAGATCAACATATGTTATGTCAGGGCAGGCAGCAAACAACTTAATCAAATAAATGAGCAGAGGTCAAAACAAAAGAGCAGCTCAATGCAACCACATCCCGGAGCAGGGTAGCACAAGCGGTGTTGAAGCCTACACCGGCTTTTCCTAGTTAAATCACAGAGAGACTATTTGCATTATAGTGAGTAATGAAAGTCATTTTACAGTCACGTTAGCGGCAGTGCATAATGACAAGCGTCCTGGTCACTAGGCAACCATCTAGGATAGAATTACTTTTCCTGATTCATCATGTTCTAATAGCTAAACATGTATCATTTTAATCTTAAACTCCTGTACTGTTATCATACAAGCAGAGCACAGGAGGGTACAAAGGATACACTCACCCTGGACCTCACGATAACAACAGGGCCACGGTGCCCAATTATGATTCTAAATTGATTGGTGGCTGGCCCGAAAAAAGGTGGTTAAAAAATAACCTATCAATCGGCAGCTGGCCAGGATAACCCTTCCCCCCTTCTTCCAAGTTACTCCTATCACTGGTCACCTGGTCCAGTTTGTGTGCACAGTATGAATGACGTTGTGGCGTCGCTATTCCCTTCTCTGTTCTGTCCCTAATGCCGCTGCCAAGGGAGTCAGGAATAAACAGTTTCACGGCGAGCACTATTTGCGCTTGGATTTGCCAGCCAGTGTGCAGCGCCGCACAACTTCAAGCAGCAATAAACTGTAGGGAGGGAGGGGACCCCAGAAATATTAATGAACCGGGCACTGAGATTTCTATTGCCAGCCCTGGTTCTTTTACTATGTCCTTTTACTAAGTATTTTCTGCCAGAATTCTGGAGTAAAGTTCTTAATGTCCTCCTCAATCATAAACACATAATTTTCTCCTACTTATGCCCAACCGTCCCAAACAGAACCATTTCACTGGCATGCACTAAGTACTGCAACAATCAAATCAAAAGCAAATAGATGTGTTATATAGAGATAATTCTGTTTGTCAAAGCTACAAAACAAGTCAGCTGCAATGCCTTATGCGTTGTATGGTGGTTACTACTGTGTGTGGGTGTTATGGGGGTTCTCGCTCTTGCCCAGGGCACCCAGATGTCATGTTAAGGTTCTGCGTGTGTCTACACAGAAATACCAGTTGCCAATTAATGATTTATTTATTATTGGAGTCTGATAATGCAGTTACCTGACAGAAGCCAGTTTCCCCAACAACTGTTATTCTGCTACTATGTACCTAGAAATGTGCTAGTCATTACGTTTTGATCTCATTTAAGAAAATATTTTTTTCCCAATTTAGAAATAAAATATGCTGTCCTTTTTTGTTTAAGTTTACCACTCTAACCTCCAGTTTCATTTTGTCATAATTGTGTACTTGCATTATTTGTTTCAGCATGAACATTAAAGAGCTTCTTAGAGCATTGACCAATTTCATAATTTTTTTCCTTTTGTCATGTTCTGATTCCACTCTAGATTTGTCTGCCACTGAATGCAGATTCCAAAAATACTATTTGAATCACAAATGAAATACCATGCTTCCTTTTGAATGTGTATTAAAGGGCATTAAAACTAAAATTAAAATATTAACTGGTGCAGTATGAAAAATGCATGTTAGAACATTAAACAAATTCCTATTTAAGTGGCTCCATAAAACTATTGGACTTCCCATTCTGTCTTCTTTTCAGAGCAGCAATTAATGTATACTTACACTTATGATAATGAATGGGTGATTAAACATGAATATCTTACTATTTTATTTGAATCTTTAGTAATATCTTTCCTGCTCCACTGCCTGAAGAAACCACACTCAGGCTGTGAAAAAAATTCATCCTAATATCAATATACAGGTTGAGTATTCCATATCCAAATATTCCAAAATACGGAATATTCCGAAATACAGAATTTTTGGAGTGAGAGTGAGATAGTGAAGCCTTTGTTTTCTGATGGCTCAATGTACACAAACTTTGTTTACTGCGCAAAGTTATTAAAAATATTGTATTAAATGACCTTCAGGCTGTATGTATAAGGTGTATATGAAACATAAATGAATTGTGTGAATGTACACACACTTTGTTTAATGCACAAAGTTACTAAAAATATTGGCTAAAATTACCTTCAGGCTGTGTGTATAAGGTGTATATGAAACATAAATGCATTCTGTGCTTAGACTTGGGTCCCATCGCCATGATATCTCACTATGGTATGCAATTATTCCAAATTACGGAAAAGTGCGATATCCAAAATACTTCTGGTCCCAAGCATTTTGGATAAGGGATACTCAACCTGTAATTGTTTTAAACTTATGTTTATTCATTTTGTTGCATATTGGAGGTTTTTCTGTCTTTTTCTCTCTCTTTCCTCTTTCTACTTCTTTCTTCTTTAATACTATCTTTAATCTTTTTTCTGTTTTTTTTTCTTTTTTTCTTTTTGCTTCTATTTTTCTTTCTGCTTCTTCTTTCTTTCTTTCTTTCTTTCTTTCTTTCTTTCTTTCTTTCTCTCTCTCTTTCCTCTTTCTACTTCTTTCTTCTCTTTCATCTTTAATACTATCTTTTATCTTTCTGTTTCTTTTTCTTTTTTTCTTATTTCTGCTTCTATTTTTCTTTCTTTCTTTCTTTCTTTCTTTCTTTCTTTCTTTCTTTCTTTCTTTCTTTCTTTCTTTCTTTCTTTCTTTCATCTGGTGGGTACCAACCCACCAGGGCTTCCGGCGTCTTCGCCTGGTGGGTTCCAGCCCACCAGGGCTTCCAGCGTCTTCGCCTGGCGGTCAGCGGCTATTTAGCTCTTTTGCGTGGCCATCAGACATCCAGGACTTCCAGCGTTTTTGTGTGGTGGATGCCAGACCTCCAGGGCTGTTGGCTTCTTCACCTGTCAGACTCCAACCCACCATGTCTTACCTTTCTTTCTTTCCTCTTTTTCATTCTTTCTGCTTCTTTCTTTTTTCTCTTTCTTTCTTCTTTAATGCTCTCATACTGTCTTTTTTCTTTTGTTCTTTTACCTCTTTCTTTAATTTTGTTTCTTTCTTCTTTCTTTTTTCTTTCTTTAATACAATCTTTTATCTTTTTTCTGTTTTTTTTCTTTGCTTCTTTCTTTCTTTTTCTTTCTTTCTGCGGAGTGAGCTGACCCCTTTTGTAAGAGGAAGCTGTCTCCCATTGGACTGAGCTTTCCACAGAGCACAGCGATTGGACACAGAGAACCTTGGTCTCCAACATGGTGGCTTCCAGTGCTGCAGACACACAGGAGCACGCCCTCTTACCCACAAGGTCCCCCATCTCCCACACTCTGGCAGTCGCACCGTCACCTCCGCCAGCCCCGCCGCTCCTCACCACAGCAGCACAGCACCGCCAGCAGCCGGATAGGCAAGCCCCTCGATCCTGGCTCCTGAGGTAAGCCCCCGGCACCTGACAAAAAATAAATAAATATATATATATATATATATATATACCCACACATGCATACTTTGACTAAAGCCTAAAGCTCTAGCACATCCATACAATTTCACTCATGATCTGACCAACTTTATGGTTTTCTCAGTAATGAAACAATATTGAGGATATCTTATTAGTAGTGTACACACTAGTAATTTATTATTCAGAGCTAAACAATTAACTGTCCTAGACCTTGTCAAAACGTTGTTTTAAATGGACTAAAATTCTGCCCATATAAAAATGTAATGCATACATACTTTAATATGTGCTCTATATTATTTCATGCATGATAAATGTCCATCCGGTCTGACTGCTTATGGAACGATAATCTGCCCTGGGTGCTGTGTACCGTATGAGATTATTGGACTGAGTATCTGAAAATTGGCTGATTAGCCTGATTGCTGCATATTGTGTAGCCAGCATAACTCCCTCATAACATGACATCCAGCTGCAGATATTGAAAGAGCGAATAATAGACATTTTACTGTACTTTTATGCTCTTCAAGTAGCAATATGCAATTATTGTTTGTTTATTGTTTATGTCTATATAGACAATATAAATTACTGCCATTACTTGCTCTTAAGTGTAAGAAACAAGTTTTGCAATTATGAAGAAACCATGCTGTTTAACCACAGAAACATTATTATAAGTGATTGTGTAACTAGAAGACTAGGTGCAGCTGGTTACTGCAGTATAATGCAGTATACAGTTAAACTGCCAAAGCCTTGCAGCATTTTGGGTACCACTTTAGTCTATACTTAGTAACCATGAAAGACAATAATGTGCTCTTTTTTACCCCTAATGGCGGCGCTGCGTATGTGGGCTGGGAGGCCAATAAGTGTTTGTATGAGCGGGGTCCAGGAGTACAGCACTGCAATGTGCAAGTTGCAGCCTGTGACAGGAAAAAGTTTTTTTTCCTGTTGACGCTGTCAGTCTAATGTGGGCCTATTTTTAATGGGAGGGCCTGGAACTGCAGCTCCACCTGCCCCATTGCTAATCCAGCCCTGATGTCAGGTAATATACCACAACAAGCACTCTTGATACTTTGTTAACATGTATCAGACGGCAACAACTGCAGTATGTGCATACCTCCCAACTGTCCCGATTTTGGAGGGACAGTCCCGTTTTTGACGGTCTGTCCCGCTGTCCCATCCACGGGTCGCAGTGGGAGATCTCCCCTGTCACTTGCTGCTCTGATCAGCGTCTATTCCCCGACAAGAGAGGGACAGGAGGCGCGGCCAGCAGCTCACTGAGTGCCTGCCATGCCCCCATAGTGACAAAAATGGGGGCGTGGCTTGCGATCATGGTGCTTGCCCCTTTCTGTGATGCCATGCCCCCAATTTCTGGTGCGCCTATTGTCCCTCCTTGGGTGCACAAGAAGTTGGGAGGTATGGTATGTGTGTTTTATATTACAGTTGATATATCTGTCCATAGTCCATAATATGTAACAGCTTCAGTATGGATCACAGTGGGATCTGAACAATCTGGCATATTTTGTATAAAAGTAATAGAGGTTTTGCAAATCAATGCATGTGGCTGTCATGAATCAAAGCAAGAAATGTAACTTTTTAAAATTATTCTGATTCCCCCTCCTTGCGCTATGACTGAAAAATACCATGCATAGTCCAAGTTACTGGCTGCAGCATACCAAATATCAGGTTTGCTCAGTCATGCACAGAACTGTCTCTATGCGTCAAACTAAATTGTTATCGCAACCAACAGTTCACGTGACTCAAAGAAGGTTGTTTCCATAGCCAATGGTTTTTATACTCACACTATTTTCTTTCATGGCACTGGTTCTCCTGAGCTCATTATTGAATTCATTTTAAGATTAGTGTACCACATTCTGCTGGGAACCATAAATTATGGTTTGTGGCCATATCATTAGATCCTAGTGCTGTCACTGTAAATCAGGTTTAAAAAATAGCACTGTGTGTTTCAGCAGTCACTAAAACCAGCTGACCTTGATGTCGTTGGGAGTAAAGCCTTGTCTCCATGGAGGATAATAGTTATTAGGGAACTGGTTAATCAGTAATAAAAATGGCAATCTTTGTGTGTTTGCTCTTAGCAATTTAGAATATGTTGGAGCTGTGTAATTCTTACTTATTTTAGTTAAAGCTGACATTATGTGAAGGCGGCATCTCTCACAGTGGAGAAGTGAGCCAGTGGAGAAGTTGCCCATGGCACCCAATCAGCTGCTCTGTATAATTTTATAGTATGCAAATTATAAATGTTACTTCAATGCTGGTTGGTTGCCATGGACAACTTCTAAACTGGCTCACTTCTACACACTTATCACTGCTTCATACAAAAAAGAAAAAAGGGGGAAAAAGACACTTGGCTGAGTCGCGCGTGAGCTGGCGACTCTCATGCCGCAAAGTACACATCTGTATGTAATAGAAATGAGCTGTATGACCTGTTGTGTGGCGGAGTTATACACATGTTTATTTCTATTGATGCAGTAAGTACCGTATATACTCGAGTATAAGTCGCCCCGAATATAAGCCGAGGCACCTAATTTTACCACAAAAACCTGGGAAAACTTATTGACTCGAGTGTAAGCCTAGGGTGGGAAATGCAGCACTAGCCGTACACAGCCCTCATAGTGCCAGATATGCCCTCATACTGCCAGATATGCCCCCACAGTGCCAGATATGCCCTCATGCTGCCAGATATGCCCCACAATGCCAGATGTGCCAGATATGCCCTCATGCTGCCAAATATGCCCCACAGTGCCAGATGTGCCAGATATGCCCCACAGTGCCAGATATGCCCTCATGCTGCCAGATATGCCCCACAATGCCAGATGTGCCAGATATGCCCCACAGTGCCAGATATGCCCTCATGCTTCCAGCTATGCCCCACAGTGCCAGATGTGCCAGATATGCCCCACAGTGCCAGATATGCCCTCATGCTGCCAGATATGCCCCACAGTGCCAGATATGCCCTCATGCTGCCAGATATGCCCCACAGTGCCAGATGTGCCCCACAGTGCCAGATGTGCCAGATATGCCCTCATGCTTCCAGCTATGCCCCACAGTGCCAGATGTGCCAGATATGCCCCACAGTGCCAGATATGCCCTCTTGCTGCCAGATATGCCCCACAGTGCCAGATGTGCCAGATATGCCCCACAGTGCCAGATATGCCCGATATACCCCACAGTGCCAGTTTGTTACTTACCCTCCGTCGCTCCCGCGCTGTCCCATCGCTCCCGCGCTGTCTTCTGAAGGAGGGACACGGAGGGCACAGCGCGCGGCTCTCCTGTGTCCCTCCTGCGTCTCCGGCGGCAGCGGTGTGTGTGTGTTAAAGGAAGTGCCGGTTCGTGCACTTCCTTTAACACACACGCCGCTGCCGCTGGAGACGCAGGAGGGTCACAGGAGAGCCGCGCGCTGTGCCCTCCGTGTCCCTCCTAAATACTCACTCGAGTATAAGCCGAAGTGGCTTTTTCGGCACAAAAAAAGGTGCTGAAAAAGTCGGCTTATACTCGAGTATATACGGTATAACTACAGTGTTTAATCAAGTAAGCTTTTCCATATCTAAACACTGCTTAAAGAGTTGTGGATATGCTTGCTAACTTTTGCAAATATTTGTTATTAACAATGTTATACAATTTTGTAAACAGCTGGCTATTTTCTTTTTCTGATTCATTGTTATGTTACTTTACATAAGCCGCCTAGCGTCAGATGTCAGATATTCATATAAATCTCAGAATTAATATCTGAAATAAAGATAGGTTACAAAATGTAGTATTTAAAAATGCGCCCAGTTTTACTTTCATAAAATTTATGGTGTCGGAAGAAAGAACGGCCGGCTATTGAAGAACTACTTGTCTTGTGTAAAGACTTACAAGGGCCAGTTGCCCCTATTCAGGGGCAAGTGGGTGCTATCTGACACCCATATCAACACATTTGCAAGGCCTTCTTGGAAGAGCAATTCTGCTGACCTCAATAGGGTAAAATCAGAATTCCTAGTGCATTGAAGGGGGGTACATCCCCAAGCTCAAGCAAGATGACCACTGGACTGCCGTTCTTTTCTTTCAGTAACAAAGCCAACAAACAAGACACAATATGAAGGTAGGAAATTCTGCAAAAAAGAGGCAGAAGTAAAGCATACACATAACTATAAACCTATAATCCCCCCATAACAACAACCTCTCGATTCTAACTGGTCTGTTTCCTCCTAACACACATTGATTCAAATATTAATATACAGTAACACCTACATTTATTATCCCTATTTGACCGACTATCACTCGTTATTAAAGTTGTATTTTTAACTAACTGTCAAGCAGTAGTTATTAATAGTTGACTCATATAGTTGAAGGGGTAGCAATTAAATCATTAATTTCTATAATCAAAAAAGCAGGTTTCCAACATTGCTTTATGCTTAATTACAGACTTGACATGTTATCTATCCAGTATACAGGACAGTGACTTAGTAAGGATGGCAGTAGTAAGAAATCGGTGAAATACAGTAAATTGACAGTATTTTCTGCTTGTTGTTCGATGTTTAGGTCTTGGAGTGGATGAGCGCCAGAGTACAGGTGGGAAAGCTTCAGGAGTTATTTTCCCACACTGCACATAAGTCACTGATGTTACAATATCACAATTGATTTTTTTTTCTTTAAATACAATTGATTTTCCTAAGTAGTTGTACAGACACATTGTTGGCTTGCTGAATCCATCTCAGACATTTTTGTTTGTTTACTCCATCTTTTCTCTAGCAATTCATGTTCTAATTTGAAAAACCTCATTATTATATTTCTTCTATACCACTAACACGTTTTGCAGAAACCAGCACTTAATCCATTAAAAAAACAGAGAGTAATTTATTCCTTGTATAGGCAATTGCTGGTTGCAGAGAATCTTGTTTACTGTGGAATTTGTCTATAAGAGTATCAACATCATCATCAACATTATGTGTCATTGGGGGTCATTCCGACCCGATCGCTCGCTGCAGTTTATCACAGCGCAGCGATCAGGTCGGGACTGCGCATGCTGCGCCGGCACATGGCAGCCGTCGGTGCTTAGCGATCGCTTCTGAGACAGAGGCGGTCGCTGGGCGGGAGGGGGCTGAATGGCGGAGTTAAGCCGCCGTTTTGGGGGAGAGGTCCGGACAACTCAGGTGTGGCCGGACCGTTGGGGGGGGGGGGGGGGGCGGTCCATGGCGGCTGCGTGACGTCATACGCAGCCGCTGCGGGCCGAGGAGCGATGAGTAGCTCCCGACCAGCACGCTAAAGCTGCGCTGGCCGAGAGCTACTCTTGAAGTGCAAAGGCATCGCTGCTGTGCGATGTCTTTGCACTTCTGCGAGGGGGAGCCGGACTGACATGCGGGGCGGACTTGCCCTGTGCTGGGCGTCCCCCCGCATGTCAGTGTGAATGATCGTAGCTGTGCTAAATTTACAGGCTATGACTAACAAGTTCCCAAAATACTAAAGTATGGGGACTGTGGAAATTATCGGGGGGATTGTAACCAGGATTTGAAAATGTTAATTTTCACCTGCTTTTATAGAAATTAAAGGATGATGAATAGACCACTATGTTTATAGCTTGATGGTTATGTAACTCTAAGATCTGGGATAATATTTTAGTCACATTGTCACAATACATCTAGTTTTAAATGTCCACGATGGTTCCTTTTATTACTACGCCTTTTGTTTTCCTTCAGTTTTATGTACTATAGCAATTTAGTGCTACATCAGATGAACTTGTCCTTTCTAATGACAATACAAATAAACAAATATTTCTAGATTTGAGTTCTCTTTCAGCCATATATGTGACTTACTATAGTCAGTAGACATATTTAAATAGGGCTGGGTATGATATGCCGGAAGTACGGATGCCAACGGTCAGAATACTGACCGCGGAATCCTGAAGATCGGAATTCCAACAAAGGAAGGTAGGTATACTTACCTCCCCCCTGGCCCCCTAACCCTCCATGCAGCCTTAACCTAACCCTTCCCCCGCCCTGGCAGCCTAACCCTAACCCACCACGGTGGTGCCTAAACCTAGCCCTCCCTTCAGCCTGAACCTAACCCTCTCACCCCACAGCCTAACCGTAACCCTCCTGGGAGAGTGCCTTACCCTAAACAACACCTATGCCCCCTGCGTGGCCCTGCATGGCTTACCTCTCCGGCGGCCCGGTGGCTTGGCGTTCAGAATCTTGGGTGTTGGGATTCCGTCGCAGGGATGTTAAACCTATTTGGGATACCGATGTAAGCATTCAGAATAGTGTTGGGATTCCTGCGTCAGTATTCTGACTGCCGGGATCCCGACAGCCGGGATCCCCTTAAATATGTTTTCTTTGGTGCAAAAGCAATAAATTATATTTTGGTCTCTGTGGTATAAAAAACACAGTGAAGATTACTGTACTTTATGTTTGCATGTCACTGCTTCTGGCCTAGAACTATTACTACAGAGTACTACTACTACAACAGGTACTGTTACTACAGATGTAGCCATGCTCATCTTGCTGCGATGGGGCATGCTGCATGGCATGCCAGACTGTAACTGATCGCAGCTGGTGATCGACGTCTGCGAATAGTCGCAGCCCAGCATGCCATGTAGCATGCCGTGTGTCAGCATGCTGCATTGCAGCAAAGATGAGCATGACTACTTGCTCACTGTTGCCTCAGTTGCACTAAATAGCCCCTCTCGGTGTGCCAGGTCAGCCGCATGTTTTATTTGTTCAAAATGCGCATAGAAGCGACATAAGTAGATTGCTAGGGGATGCTGATCAATTTGGTGTGCAGCATTTCTACATCTGCGTGCATCTGAATCTGTGTAAAAAGGGTACCAATAAAAGTGGCCACGGCTTTTCCTCACACCAAGTTCCATTGTGCTCATCTGCAATTTTACATGAGTGTAAAACCAATTCACTTGGAGCAGCATGTTGAAAATTCTTTCCTGTGATCAATTATCCTCCCCTCAATGTACAGCTCTGAGTAATACGGCAGGCAGTGTAAGCACTACATTCATGTTACATAAGCACTGACATGCTCTATAAATGATGAGGTAAACGTTTCTGGAGTTTGTAGAATGTATCAGTATCCGTCCAACAGGAATTCAGAAATTACTTTGCCGTTTATGTGTGGTCATGAGAAAAATAGTGCATATGAATCCTTGCCTTGCAACATGTTTTTTTTTTTACAGGTGCAAATTTAACCCTTCTGCTAATTTGCTGATAAGTCTATTTAAGAGTGCATAACTGTTATTATAATGTCAGTGGCTCAAGGTACCAGGGGAGACTATCTTGACTGCGATTTAATCTGCCCTGCAGCTTCCACATGTGTCTGTTTACTTTGATCCATTGATGTTATAAGATGCACATGGAAATAATTCAATACGGAAGACCTTATCGCAAAGCAGGCAGATTATTTTCTTTAGATGAAACACTGTGGTCTTGTAGAATATAATATACTCTATGTCTGACTTGATTAAGCATATCAAATAACTCAAGTGCATTTAAGTAAATATTGTAATTTGGATATTTAAAGTGTTTTAATTGTACTGAAGGTAAAATGTATATGAAGAAATGTGTGTTCACTCCACTTCATTTTGTGAATTTAGCTATCTGTGATTCAGCTTTTTATAAGCTTTCTTTGTTGAAGTGGTTACATTTTTACTACCTATGAATGTCCTTTGCATATGAAGAAATTACTGGGAAATGTTAAATCAACATCCTCTCTATGTGTTTGATCTAGGTTGCGTCCTCTGTTAACTTGTACGCTTTGGCTGTGGATGCAAGTTATGCTGGTTTAGGAAGTTCATGATCTTCCACAGTAATTTCCAAAATGGAACAGCTGCAAATCAGGGCAATCTGTTGCCAACAGAGAGACACGTTTTGTTTTCTTGTAGTGGATGGCTTGAGTATTCTGAATATTGTTTTTTATTGTGCTGACGAAAACAATGTCTGATATGTTAAAAATTAGAACAAACTTCCACAAGCTTTAATGTGGTTTTACTGTAAAAATAAGTCAAAATAACCAGTTTTGCTTGATTTAGCATTTTCCAAATATAGATAAAATTATTATCTTAATAAAGACAACTCAGGTTTTTCTTAAATGCCAGCTAGTAGTGCAATGCTCATGTTCTTTTTATTATACACCTGCACTACTTTAGTTTGCAGAGCCAACTAGTACTGGTAAGCTACTGGGCCCTTCCGTGGTATACATATGTTCAGTCGACAATGAATATTTAGTCAGGAGTATGACGACGGCATAAGGCAGATATGATTGTAATGCTAAAGTCCTTATGTGTACAAATTGTCCCCCCCCCCCAACTGTTTTATGTTCACCAGTGCAGCCTACTTATTCCCGTCCTATGCAGGGTGCAAGACAGTCGTCTGTAATAAGCTAGTTGTGGCCGCAAACATACTTGCACTCAACTAAGAATCAGATCCATCATGTTCCTACACTTGTAACTGGAAATTTGTATGTCTGACTTTCTCTAATGGTTTTGCATGAAAATGAACTTAAGTAATGTTCAAAATGATTATGTAATAAAGTTTAAAATATAAAAAAAAATCCCAAATTGTTCTATATTGTAGAGTGCAATGCATACTTTACGTTTTATAGGTGCACTCTGAGAAGCAAAGGTTCTGTATGTAGCTGCTTTTAACTTTTAAATTAAATCCTATTTTGAAATGAACATGTTATAGTGATGAGTAAGGGCTTAGAAAGGTGTGAAGCTATTCTCAGCACTAATGCAAATCTTGCCACATGCTACCAGTAAATGCCAATCAAAAACCCCGGTGAACCAAAACCTTGTCATCAGTTCAAACCCTTACTCAGATCCTAGTTCTAATCGTAACATGTTAACTCATGGATATCACTACAATAACATTTGGCGTTTGTATGCGATTGACACCTAGAACACTGGGGGTAGATGTACTAAGCTGTAGAGAGTGATAAAGTGGAGAGAGAGAAAGTACAAACCAAAATGTGTTTTTTTTTGTGTACATTTGAAGATATCCCAAAAATAATGGAATTCAACTATATCGGATTAGAGGAAGACTGGCATCACTAGGGGTGTGTGCAGGGTACGGCCCACCCTAGGTGTCACCCTCCGAGGGAGTGACACCAGAATGCTGTCACTCGCTTAGTGATCGGCAGCTGGGTGCTGCAGTGTGACATTATTATGCAATGGCCTGGTTCCTGTGACTGTGGAGGACCACAACAGTACATAGCAGTACAGCCAGATTCTCTGGGGGTAGCCCAGCATCTCCCGGACTGCTAGGTATGCCCCCAGAGTGATATAATGTAGTGTTTTTGTTGCTTCGCAATTCATCATTCAAGGGTCCTAGCGAAAACCCTGAAGTTAGCCAAGGATGTTCTCCTCCTTACCGGCAGCTTAATGTGGTGCCGAGGATTTCCTACAGTGTGCACAGGAGCATTAGGCTTTCACTCAGAGGGGATCTTTCCCCAGTCTCCAATGAATGAGTTTAGGTTTAATGCTTTTTGTTGTTTACTAAATTACAGTAAGCCTCATTCCCTATAGAGATCTAAGGGGACAGAGGTTAAAAAGTGGAACACCAGAGAAATCTCTGATTTACCTATTTGTAAATTGAGACAAGTTGAGAAAAGCCCTTTCTCCAGGAAAAAACAATGGAAAAAGGGCTTTTTCAACTTAATAAAAACTCAATAAATAAACCCCTTACTGCCCATCTCCATTAAAAAAGTTGCATTATGGCATGTGTATTCCTGTGAAATGAAACTACTTTCTGTGTGACAGAATTTGAGTTAGCTCGTGTGCAGAAAGAATGGGTATCAGCCTATGGTTTAGCAGTAATGGCTGATGACTTCGTACATTTGCCTTTGTTATTTTATATGCTTACCTATTCATTATATGGTAATGAAATACATTCAAAACAATGTGTTTTTCTCAAATCCTTATACACATACAAAAACCATACAGTTAGTCTAAAATATTCATTACTAAACCAAAACTAGACTCACTTATTGTGTGATGTCAAGTTCACACGTTATTTCTTGGAATGCAAGTTCACAAAGTAGATATATTGACCTCATTGTACAAGAAGATTGTTAAACATCTTTGAGCCATTAAATCACTTAACAATGACCTGAATACCTAAGTAAAATAAACCTGTAAGAAAGAGTGTAATAGATATCCTTCATGTATTTTAAAAGGTATCATATTGGAGATGTAGACATGGCTAAATTATATAAAGAAGTTTATGGTGTACAATTTTTTGTGGGTGTATGACAGATAAAGATTAAAGGGCTACTGAATATTTGTACAATAAAAACCAAAATCATCACATGAGACTGCAGCAGTCACTTTCTACTATTCAGAACATCTGACATAGAAAATATCTATAATAGTGAAACAATACAGACTTAAGGATCTATTTAGCAAATCGACAAGATCCATCAATTCTGCATAAATGTCTGCTTTATATTAATGGTATATCATATAACCGACTATAACTTTACAATGTACATTTATAACCATACATATAAAATAATAATATTTGTATACCCATTGAATTTATTTATTATTAGAGAGAGAGGGACATGGGAAAGAAAGGGAGAGAGAGAATGAGATAAATGTCACATTTAGGGGAGAGGGAAAGCAATAGGGAAGGGACAGATCAAGAATAGAGAGATGGAGTAACAATTCGAGAGCGTGGAGCAAAGAGATGTAAACAAAGAGGCAGAAAGAGAACAAGATAAAAAAAGAGGTTAAGAAAAAAAACTTAGACTACTCAGAGGACAACAGCTACAAGAAGTATCAATTAAATGAAAACAAAAAGTAAACTTATGCCAATAAAAATGGGATAAGGGACAGTAAAAAGGAGGTATATATAGAAATTTAATGAAGAGTAGATGATTAAGGTAGAAGTAGGAACAACAATAATAATAATAATAAATACAGGTTGAGTATCCCATATCCAAATAATCCGAAATACGGAATATTCCGAAAAACTGAATTTTTTGAGTGAGAGTGAGATAGTGTAACCTTTGTTTTCTGATGGCTCAATGTACACAAACTTTGTTTAATACACAAAGTTATTAAAAATATTGTATTAAATGACCTTCAGACTGTGTGTATACGTTGTATATGAAACATAAATGAATTGTGTGAATACAGACACACACTGTTTAATGCACAAAGTTATAAAAAATATTGGCTAAAATTACCTTCAGGCTGTGTGTATAAGGTGTATATGTAACAAAAATGCATTCTGTGCTTAGATTTAGGTCCCATCGCCATGATATCTCATTATAGTATGCAATTATTCCAAAATACGGAAAAATCCCATATCCAAAATACCTCTGGTCCCAAGCATTTTGGATAAGGGATACTCAACCTGTAATAAGAATGGTGGTCAAGCCAATTTAGTGATAGAAGAATGATAATAATTAGTATAACCAGATAATATAGGCAGTCAATAAAATGAATGAAACAATAGTAAAAAATAATAACTAAATTAAAATATGCTTAATAAATAGTACATCAGAAATGTACAATAATAATGCAAACTGTTGGTGTTGATACAAGTACGTGTTGTTCCAAACATGTTTTGCCACCTGTCTTCCACTGTGTGTTCAATGAAAATGGCTGGTATTGTAGGTAATTAACACGTGTGTGCCTAAAATGGAATATTTTTAATTGTTTTCATATTTTTTTTACAATTTTTTGTTAGCTCCTCCTTTTGTATGTGATGGTGTCATCAGCCACACATGATAGTAATCAGAATTCACATTCCTCCCGTCAGTTACTGGGATGCTATAGTCTCACTTTCTTTGGAGGGGAGGGAGCCCAGTCCTGGCTCTGTCCTGTAAGCTCACCCATTGTCTTCTTTTATTCAGTGTATTACGTCCTTACCACATAAAATCATGATGTGCGTCACTTTAGTGGTTTTGGAAGTTTTTAAAATTTTTACATTTTTTTCTGTATGCATTGCCTTGTACGATTATGGTGTGCCACCTTATTCACCTTTGGTATTGTTATTACACTGATCTTTTTTGCTGTGTGATTCATTTATACATTTATTGTTTTGAGCCCATCAAGAAAAATATTTCATAAATAAATTATTATTATTATTATTATTAATAATAATAATAATAATAATAAAAAAGCAATATAATAATATTAGATAGCCATATTTGTGGATGCTGTGGGTGTTTGAGCACCCTCCATATTTGTGCTGCCTCAGTCCCTGAGCATTCTATGCATGCCATTTTTCACTCATGCTGTAGGATTTTCTTTATTTTTTTGTTTTAAGGCTGGCACTAATAATAATAATAATAATAATAATTAAGTGGCTTTATTTTGTCTCAACTTTGCGGATTCCAGAGTTTCGTATTTTACTGTAACTTCAAATAGATTCTGAATCAGCTAGCTGTGCATCAGCTAGGAGCCTAGGACTGGAGAGCAGAGAGATCAGCAATGGATACTGGCAAGGGAGAGAGTTCTGTAGATGAGAAGGATACGATAGAATGGCCATGTCAGTTTCTGTGTTTGTTTTTCTTAGTACATACCTGTAAGAGGTTTTGTGGGTGTCTCACATTATAGCTCTGTACTATTGTGACTGTTATTTGTTCAATTACTAATGGTAATGTAATAAAAAATATAAAAACTTTTGCAGTCAACTTTGAGCTCCATGTATATAGTTGCAGAACTTGACAACTTCTTGTTATTAAAATTCTTATTATAATTTACCTTAGATGGTACATTTTCTGATATCATTTTAACTTGATGAGCTCTAATTTCCTTAGACAGCTATGCAATAAATTGAATTTGGTCCAGCATCAATATGTACAGAGTTTAATCAGAAGTCTTAAGGTTATTACAGTATATGAGCAAAAGTATAGAGGTAATGATTTGTATGTAACTACACTTTATCAACAGGGATAACCCCACTTTTACATGTAGGAGCCTGTTTATCAAATACAGCAGTAGGTACTTGTCACAATGCCTGTGGTTTTAGCAGCACTTCTGGAAAGCGGAATGGAAGAGGTTATCAGGGAGAAAAATGTATATGTTATTTTCAGTAAGCAGATGTATATAATTATTTTTTTAACAGTTACTTTAATAGCCCACACATATTATTCAGCTTTGTTCAGAGAATATGTAGTCATTCAAATAAATCACTGTCCCAGTGGGGCTTACAATTTCCCCTACCACATGCATACACATACACATATGCACAAGGGTTCATTTTCATCAGAGGCAGGGTAACATAATTTATCCATCTTGTGTGAGCCATATTATCGCCTACTAATTTACACATTTGGTGTTGCTCAACCCCACCGCTTCTATCTCTTCCGTTAGAATGTAAGTTCTACCTCCTCTTGTTTATTTCCACCTCACTTTTGTATAGTTAAGTCAATATATGCACTCAGGACTGTAGAGAGCAGGGATGGACCCGGGTAATGTAGGGGGTATAGCCTAATCACAGAGGGGTGTCCACAACCTTTAAACATGCATGAAAAAGCTGCTTTACGGCAATGTGACCTGCACAGGGAGGCCATGCGCCCCTCATCCAGGTGCAGATCCAGAAAGGGGCAGAGGGTCATCAATGTGATCACTTTCAATGCAATCACTCTCCCCCGCAGGACATCGGGCCACTCCAGCAAACCTGAGTATTTAGTACCCGTCCCCACCTCTGCTCCACTGTATGGACTTGCAATTACAGTGTTATGATTCCAGCACTCTGGTCAGAGGAGATCTTATGGCAAGGACCGGAGCACTGGAACGGAATGCTGGGGAAAGGAGCAGGACAGGAAAATAGCCCTGGCGCCCTAACTCTGTTGTCTCACCCGTGTTGTCAGAAATCCCCTGCGAGACTATGGTTTCTTGAGCCCTTGGCAGCCACATTTGAAGGGCGGATTATGTCTGCCCAACTTCGATGCCCCCCGGTCTTAATGAGAGACAAAGGAAAACCCGAGACAGGGTGATAACAAGAGGCCCTCTAACTAAACAACCAGGCCAGGGGCTAAGCAAACTCAAAACTATAATATGTGCGGAGAAACCGCCAGGGAAAAGGACAACCAAAATATCCACTTGTCCAATTCTCCTACCCGGCACCGCCGAGTACCAGAGAGGACTTGTGGAAGCGGAACCCTCCGCAAATGCTCCAAACACAAAATATAAAAGGTAAAGCGGCTGAGCCGCAACACACGGCAGAGCCGAAACTCACGAACACCACTGGATATAAAACGGTGATCAGTCAGGACTCCAGGGAACCAAACGACCTCTTGGGATGAGATGACAACTCCCGAATACCGGACTTCTGAGGACTGGAATGACCGGATACAGCAGGACTGGAAACAGACTCTCAGCAAACAAAGGCAGCATGCAGGAAGCTATTACCGGCGTCTGTGAGAAGGGAGTGTATTTAACAAGGAGTCCTCCAATCAGCGGCTAAAGGCTGATTAGAATAAATGCCGTGCAGCTGCCTTGCTGCACGGCCAGAGAGCAGGTGAATATCTTAATTTCCTAAAGCCTAGCAACGGGGAACGCGGTCCGCCAGTGGCGTCCCCGTTGCTAGGGTCCGTGCGGCTCAGCACGCCCGGCGTCTAGCGTTGCTAGGGAGCCGGCGGCTGTACGTGCACGGCGTCTCTAGTTGCTAGGCGCCGGGCCGCGCAGACCATCAAGCGGACCCCGGCGCCTAACAGTACCCCCCCCTTGAGGAGGGGTCAAGGAACCCCTAAAGCCAGGTTTCTGAGGAAATTCCCGAAAAAATGCCCTCTTGAGCCTCGGGGCATGAAGATCCTTATCCAGGACCCAAGACCTTTCCTCCGGACCATAGCCTTTCCAGTGAACCAGAAAATACAGCCGATCCCGGGACAATTTGGAATCGAGAACCTTCTCTACCAAGAACTCCTGTTGTCCCTGTACATCCACTGGAGATCTACCCTGAGAGATCTTCCCGAGGAAATCTACTGGAAGAAACGTATTGTTTCAACAGGGAACAATGAAACGTATTTCCAATCCTGAGAGATCTTGGTAAACGTAACCGAAAGGCAACTGGGTTGACTCTTTTAATAATAAGAAATGGCCCAATAAATTTGGGTCCCAGTCTAGCCGAGGATTGTCGAAGCCTGATGTTGCGAGTCGACAACCACACCCTATCTCCCACCTTAAAAGTGCAAGGACGTCGGAGCCTGTCAGAAAATTTCTTCTCTCGAAAGGCCGCTTTTCTGAGAGCAAGGTGCACCTTTTTCCAAATGGCTCTGAGATGGGAGGTTAAGGTAAGCGAGGAGACTGAGGAATGATGAAAAAAAGAATTAGCTCTGGGGTGAAAACCAAAAACTGAAAAGAATGGAGACTCTTTAGTGGAGGAATGACAAGAATTATTGTAAGCAAATTCAGCCAACGGAAGAAACTCGGACCAATCATTCTGGAGTTTGGCTGAATACAAGCGCAAATATTGTTTCAATGATTGGTTAACTCGTTCGGTTTGCCCGTTGGATTGTGGGTGGTAACCGGATGTTAACGACAATTTCATCTTCAATGAGGCACAAAAACATTTCCAGAATTGTGCGATGAATTGTGGACCCCGATCAGAAACAATATCAGTAGGCAACCCATGAAGCCTGAATACATGGCGGAGAAACAAAACTGCCAACCCTTGGGCAGAAGGCAATCGGTGAAGAGCAATAAAATGAGCCATTTTACTAAAACGGTCCACTACCACCCATATGACTCGGAATCCGGCTGAAAGGGGAAGGTCAGCCACAAAATCCATGGAAATATGAGACCACGGCCTGAGAGGAACATTTAAGGGCATAAGTTGCCCGATGGGCAAGGAACGGGGAACCTTATGCTGTGCACAAACCTGACATGAATAAACAAATTCCTTGACGTCTTTAGAAAGACCAGGCCACCATACTGAGCGAGAGACTAACTCCAATGTCTTAGAGACTCCTGGATGCCCTGAAACTTTGTTATCATGGAATTCTGTTAAAACAGTAGCTCTCAAAAACTCAGGGACGTAAAGACGACCAGCAGGAGTAATTCTAGGAGCTTGGTGTTGAAGCTGTTTTAACTGGGTAAATAAATCTTGTGTGAGGCCCGCCCAGATGACCGAAGATGGAAGTATGGGGGTAACAGGATTGTTATTGTGAACCGGAAGAAAGCTACGTGACAGGGCATCAGCCTTAGTATTCTTGGAACCAGGCCTGAAAGTGATTATAAATTTGAAACGCGTCAAAAATAAAGCCCAACGTGCCTGCCGGGCATTAAGCCGCTTAGCCGATTCAATGTATTGCAGGTTCTTATGGTCAGTCAATACCGAAATAGTATGTTTTGCTCCCTCCAGCCAATGCCTCCACTCCTCGAAAGCCCACTTTACCGCCAGTAACTCCCGATTACCAACGTCATAGTTGGATTCAGCGGAGGAGAATTTCCTGGACATAAAGGCACAAGGATGTAACTCCAGAGACTCCGGATCCTTTTGAGAAAGGATAGCCCCCACTCCAACCTCCGAGGCATCAACCTCCACCACAAAGGGCAATTCCGGATTAGGATGTCTGAGGACTGGAGCCGAGACAAAGGCTTGTTTCAAGGCCCGGAAGGACAACTCAGCTTCACGCGACCAGTTGGTAGGATCCGCTCCTTTCTTTGTCAGAGCTACAATGGGAGCAACCAGGTCAGAAAAAGAATGAATGAACCTCCTATAATAATTTGCAAACCCTAAAAAGCGCTGAATTGCTTTTAAATTGGTGGGTTGCGCCCAACTAAGGATGGCCTGGAGTTTCTTTGGTTCCATGGAAAATCCCTGAGGGGAAATTATGTACCCTAAAAAAGATACTTCCGTGACATGAAACTCACACTTCTCCAGCTTGGCATATAAATGATTCTCACGTAACTTTTGAAGAACCAGACGTACCTGGGTAACATGTTGTTCCATTGATTCAGAATAAATCAGGTTGTCGTCTAAGTAAACGACCACGAATTTCCCTAGGAAGTCACGGAGCACATCGTTAATGAGGTCTTGAAAAACTGCTGGAGCATTAGACAAGCCGAACGGCATCACCAGGTACTCGTAGTGACCCGACTGAGTACTGAAGGCCGTTTTCCACTCATCTCCAGATTTAATTCGGATGAGGTTGTACGCTCCTCTAAGGTCAATTTTAGAAAAAATCACAGCAGAACGTAACTGATCAAAGAGTACAGAAATCAACGGCAAAGGATAGGTGTTTTTAACTGAGATCTTATTCAGGGCTCTAAAATCAATGCAAGGTCTAAGCGAGCCATCCTTTTTCTCCACAAAGAAGAAGCCTGCACTTAAAGGAGATTTTGATGGTCTAATAAATCCTTTCTCAGGGCTCTCCTTTACATAATCATTCATAGCCGCAGTTTCTGGCCCGGATAATGCATATAATCTTCCCTTTGGCAATGCGGCACCAGGAATTAACTCAATAGCACAATCATAAGGCCGATGGGGAGGCAGAATGTCCGCATTGCCTTTGGAGAAAACATCAGCAAACTCCTGGTATTCCACCGGAATGAGTTCTGGAATGATAGCTGCTACTCTGACTGGAAACGTGATACATTCCTTATCACAAAAAGTACCCCAATGTGAAATCTCCCCCGACCGCCAATCAATGGTGGGATTATGAAAGGCCAGCCAAGGGTGAAATCCATAAAGTTTCCTGCAGCTCCACTGTCAACAAAAGCCGACACCGAAGAACTGAGGCTGCCAAAGGAAACTTTAACTGGGACTAAAAGGGAGTTATTCGAGGAGATAAGCTGCAGACCTAGGTGAACCCCCTCACAATTCACCTGGTCAAAGCGTTTCCCGACTTGTTCGGACAATTACGAGCAAAATGTCCCTTACCCCCACAGTACAGACAAAGACCAGAATTTTGCCTTCTGGCTCTTTCTTCAGGAGACAGCCGGGAGAGACCCATCTGCATGGGCTCCTCTACGTCTTCAGGAATGGAATATACACACGGACTTGACCTTACAGGTGCTCCTTTTTCAGCCCTCCGCTCTCTGAGACGACGATCAATCTTAATAGAAAGCTCCATGAGTTTATCGAGAGTCTCAGGAGCGGGGTACTGAAGGAGACTGTCTTTTATAGACTCGGATAAGCCGAGGCGAAACTGACTGCGCAGGGCTGGGTCATTCCAGCCACAGTCGTTCGACCAACGGCGAAACTCCGTACAATAAACCTCCGCAGGATTTCTACCCTGTCTGAGAGCGCGCAACTGACTTTCAGCGGACGCCTCTTTATCAGGGTCATCATACAAGAGCCATAAAGACTCAAAAAAAGCGTCAACTGACAACAATGCCGGATCCTCTGCTCTTAAACCAAATGCCCAGGTCTGAGGATCCCCCTGGAGCAAAGAAATAATAAACCCGACCCGCTGAGATTCAGTACCCGAGGAAGTCGGTCTTAAACGAAAATAAAGTTTACAGGATTCTTTAAAATTAAAAAAACTCTTTTCTATCACCAGAAAAACGGTCAGGCAAATGCATCTTTGGTTCAGGGACTACCCTTGGGGAAGCTCGCAAAAGATCTTCCTGCGACTTCACCCGAAGAGAAAGATCCTGAACCATCTGAGTAAGTTCTTGAATCTGGCTGACTAAGAGCTGACCAGGATTTGTCCCTAAACCTGTTGGATTCATGAGGCCGATAAACTCTCACAAAACTGAATGAGAAAAAATTAAACCCCGTTTAATTTTAAGTTTTGGTATGGCCGGTAATAATGTTATGATTCCAGCACTCTGGTCAGAGGAGATCTTATGGCAAGGACCGGAGCACTGGAACGGAATGCTGGGGAAAGGAGCAGGACAGGAAAATAGCCCCTGGCGCCCTAACTCTGTTGTCTCACCCGTGTTGTCAGAAATCCCCTGCGAGACTATGGTTTCTTGAGCCCTTGGCAGCCGCATTTGAAGGGCGGATTATGTCTGCCCAACTTCGATGCCCCCCGGTCTTAATGAGAGACAAAGGGAAACCCGAGACAGGGTGATAACAAGAGGCCCTCTAACTAAACAACCAGGCCAGGGGCTAAGCAAACTCAAAACTATAATATGTGCGGAGAAACCGCCAGGGAAAAGGACAACCAAAATATCCACTTGTCCAATTCTCCTACCCGGCACCGCCGAGTACCAGAGAGGACTTGTGGAAGCGGAACCCTCCGCAAATGCTCCAAACACAAAATATAAAAGGTAAAGCGGCTGAGCCGCAACACACGGCAGAGCCGAAACTCACGAACACCACTGGATATAAAACGGTGATCAGTCAGGACTCCAGGGAACCAAACGACCTCTTGGGATGAGATGACAACTCCCGAATACCGGACTTCTGAGGACTGGAATGACCGGATACAGCAGGACTGGAAACAGACTCTCAGCAAACAAAGGCAGCATGCAGGAAGCTATTACCGGCGTCTGTGAGAAGCCCTGGGAGTGTATTTAACAAGGAGTCCTCCAATCAACTGCTAAAGGCTGATTAGAATAAATGCCGTGCAGCTGCCTTGCTGCACGGCCAGAGAGCAGGTGAATATCTTAATTTCCTAAAGCCTAGCAACGGGGAACGCGGTCCGCCAGTGGCGTCCCCGTTGCTAGGGTCCGTGCGGCTCAGCACGCCCGGCGTCTAGCGTTGCTAGGGAGCCGGCGGCTGTACGTGCACGGCGTCTCTAGTTGCTAGGCGCCGGGCCGCGCAGACCATCAAGCGGACCCCGGCGCCTAACATACAGTATGTACATGCTTTTATTTATGCGTGTGTGTGTATAGCAGGGATGTGCGGTGAGCTAAATGGCTCAGGAGGCACTGCCTAGCACTATATATATATATATATATATATATATATATAATATATATATATATATATATAAAAAACACATTGAAACTTGTAGGAACCCACTAATTCTGCAAGTCCTACTCTATCACTCAGAATTGCAAACATGCCAATTACTATCACATTAGAATTAAACTTAAGATATGCTTCCTGCTTTGAACCTCTCTTGTCATCATCTTCTGATGTCAAGAGACAAAGGTGACTATTCAATCTTATTCCTTCTGGATCTCTCTGCAGCATTTGGGACCATGGGCTTCTGATTGAGCACCTGATAAGTTTCACTGGACTGGATGGTACAGTCCTAAGCTGGTTCAAATCATTTCTCATAGGCAGATCACAGAGAGTTTTGTCTGAAGTATACTTATCATCATCAGTGCTATTGCCATGTGGTATCCCACAAGGTTCTATACTATCCCCCATGCTTTTTGCAGTATACATGTTACCACTGGGTGAAATAATCAGACACCATGGCCTGGTCTACCACTGATATGCAGAGGATACACAACTTTACTTGTCCTTTGCTAAGGGCACTGAGAACCCAATTACAACCCTAAATGGCTGTCTAGCTGAGCTCCAGGAGTGGATGAGTGCCAGTTTGCTGTGACTGAATCCGGATAAAACAGAGGTCCTTATGATAGGACCGCAACATCAAAGGATAAGACTGCAGCATAGCCAACCAACTGGACTTACACTTGGGGATTCAGAATTACAAACCACTGATCGTGTGCGGAATCTTGGGATTGTCCTGGATGGTAGCTTGACACTTAAACATCAGATATCAGCCACAATCAAATCCTCATTCTTTCATCTGAGGAACATAGCCAGAATCAAGCACTTAATTCCCTCAGAAGATCTGCCAAAAGTCATACATGCATTTGTATCATCTCATCTGTAATGCCCTCTACCTTGGTCTCCCAGCAAAAGAAGTGCACCGCTTACAGCTGGTACAAAACACAGCTGCCAGGCTGTTAACCTATCAGCCCAGCTCTAGCCACATAACACCCATCCTCTACTCCCTTCACTGGTTGCCTGTAAGATGGTGAATCCTCTTCAAGATTGGCTTACTGAGTTTCCAAGCACTACATGACCAGGGCCCAAGGTACATGAAGCAGCATCTGATTCCATACTGCCCCACTCGATTACTGCGATCTGTAGATGAAGGACTTTTAGCAGAACCTAGAATCTTCCGTAATTCATCTGGGGGTGGAGCTTTTAGTCATGCGGCTCCAACTCTACGGAACTCACTTCCCCACACAGTTTCAGAGGCCCCCACTCTAGAATCCTTCAAAAGTAAACTCAAGACTTTCCTGTTTACTCAAGCATTTCCATAATGTCCCTTTAATATCTACATGCTCTCTGTAATTCATGAAAAGCATTTCTGTACTTTATTGTTTCTGTACTATATTATGTTCATTCTATCTGTTAAGTGCCTTGACACCTGTTGGAGAAAGAGCGCTATATAAATAAAATTAATTGTTGCTGCTGTTATTATTATTATTGCTATTATTATTATTATATTCCGGGTCTTCAAGGCCTCTTGCTTAAGATTAGGCTGATTAACATTCGCACCTGTGTGAGTGTGATATAAGGTTGCCATGCTGGACATTCATTCTCTCACTGCCTTGTGAACTGTAGAGTCTCTGTGAGAAAAAACCTGCTACTTGGTAGTACAAGTGAGCCATGCTTGCTGAAACTGTCAAATGTTTTTGAAGTTGACAGGAACGTTTTCTGTTTAGTTAGTGCCTGACGTTTTATTTTTCTGTTTACTAAAACTGCCAGATGCCAGTTGCACCAGAAACCTTCTGATCTCTCGATTGCTCTTCCGTCTACCCTAGGATATTGTATCTGTTCTGTTCCCCTAACCCTGGTTACCCTGTAATTTTGTTTATATGTACACCTTGTTTGTATTACTGCTCTGTGCGGTGCTACAGAAGTTAGCTATTTATATACTATATATATATATATATATATATATATATATATACCTTCATAGCTTTCCTATCCAATGATTTCCCCACAGTACATTACACACATATCCCCCACATATTTTCTTTCTTCACGCTCCTGTCCTCCTGACCCTGGTTCATCACTGCTGCCCACCAAGAACCTTTGCAATCTGGTGGACAATTACTGTATGCAATAGATAGCACCTATCCTCGTATAGTAATGCCTATTTCCCCATAGATTGTAAACTTGCGAGCCGGGCCCTCCTACCTCTATGACTGTTTGTTTTTACCCATTTTTTTCTTATAATTGTGTCCAGTTGTAAAGTGCAATGGAATTTGCTGCGCTATATCAGACACTGTTAATAAATAAATAACTATACCACCCGGATGCGGTGTACATATAGCTATATATATATATATATATATACTGTATATATATATATATATATATATATACTATATACTATATACCGTCCAGATGTGGACACTCAGATTAGTAAGTAACTGTGTCTGGGAAGGCGTTCTACATAAATGCACCTGTTGTTCCGAATGGTTGCTCCCAAACACTGGAGAATGGACAAGAATGATCGTTCAGACAAATTGGTTAATTATGGTCGATTTAACCAATTTGTCTTAACGCCATGTTTGTCCTTTTTTGCAGAGTTTGCAAGCAAATGGTTGATTGTCATTTGCTCCCATACATTATCAGGTTTTCATTCCAACCAGGAAATTGGTTGGTTGGACAGAAAATCTTAAGGTGTATGACCAACTTAAGTTATAGTATACATATTTACCCACTGATACAAACAGCGCACTTTGTTAGATAACAGTACACCAGCATTCAAATCGTTAACACTGCCTGTCTTGTATGCAAAGAGCTAATACATCAGATTTATAACACAAATCCTCTTCATAAGAGCCCATTAGAGAAACCAAGACAAAACTTATTCAGTTTAACAAGGGTAGGGCCTAAAACAACATAATAAAATGCCATACAAAACTGCAGTTACAGTCATAAACAAAAGGGATTATATTAACAGATAAATATAATTTTCACAATATAATCTCTATGCCATAGACAAGGCAGCATGAAAAATAAACAGTCCTTTTCTGACCAAATCCACTTGTCTGAATTGACATTTTATCCAGAGGGTGTATAAATATTTCAGGGGACAGTATAGATGCTAGTTTGTGTGAGTTAATATCTACTACAGACATAACCACAGAGACATAACTTCCCCATCAATACATCAGGCAAAACATCCTGAACATTTTCATATAAAAATAATTGCACTTAAATAGCATTAATACGTTTTATTCAGAAAGAATGCTTTATGTTCCGTACATGTCACTGTAAATCACATTCTTTCTGCATATCTTTAATTTAAGCCTGAACTGGCAAATACCCTTCCCAAATCATGTAATATGAAGAAATATACTTTGAAGATTCATGTGTTCTTTGATAACTGTGGTTTGTGAATTGATACTAGTAGCATCTCTATTCTATTATTACGCACTAGGGTAACTGATTTACAGGACTGTGGCTGTGCAGAGGAGGAAACTACCATTGGTGCAGCAGGTGCATTGCATTGGGGCTCCTAGGACTAAGGGGTTCACTGCTGCCCATACCAGCAATGAGTTATCCCCTAGTCCCCCCGCAGATTATTTTGAGCAATGTTGGATGAATGACCCAGTTCAGAGAAAAGGGCATTTTGTTTCCCCCAGCACCCTGAATGATACTAGTAACCAGATTTAAATCCTACAAAATATTAGAATTCAGATATCTTGGTTACATATATTTGCACAAATATATGAATAAGCCCCCAAGCCACGTCAAGGCCTCTCTGTATATTTGGGGTCCCTATTGCTATATCTAGGTGCAGGGTGCGGCACTCCAAAAATCAGCATAAGCCAGAAAGCCCAGGGCAGCACACCGGTGAAAAAAACTATAGTGTTAATAGATTAGAGTTAGGAAGCCGAAGCTATATACAGAAAGTGATACAAAAATAATGAGATGTAATTAAAAAATAGTGCTAATAAAGAAATTAGTAAGTGATAAGTGTTAATAGAATGTAATGGTATTCCACACTAGAGCCATCCAGCCCAGCCAATCCAGGGGCACAGCACCCCACACCTCCATTACCCCAATCTAGGTCTATGATTAACCAGCAAGGCGCCACATGATAATTGCTCTTTATTTGCATACAGTATATCTAAACTAAGAGCTACCTACTTTGGAGCAACCCCATAGTGCTCCATATGGCATATCAGGACCTGCATCTCCTTCTAATGCAGGATCCTTTCTGCCTCTCACAACAGACATATATAGTGGCAGATGCTCAATTAGCTTAGTGATATCACTCAGGTGCTTGCAAGGGAGGGGTTACTGGTATCATTTAGGGTGCTGGGGGAAACAAAATGCCTTTTTTTCTTGCTTAGAAATACCCCTCCCTTGCAAGCAGCTGAGTGATATCACCAAGGTAATTGAGCATCTGCCACTATATATGACCTAATGCAGAAAGCAGGGTGGGCCCCACTGCCTGAGGCATCTGCCCCTTTCCTTAGTGAGGCAGGACTGACCTTGTGTCTGCTGGACTGATAGAGAAGTCCTGACACCTATTAGCGCTGATGATCACAGCCTCATACTGCCGCTAATTCACAGACAGCTATACATTATATCTGATACACTGCTGTCTGTGAATTAAAGGCAGCTCTCAACCGATGTAACTGGCACTGTCTGTATCTGCCTGATCGAGTGCCAAACTGAGAAAATACAAGGAGCAGGGGCCACTGTCACAGACAGAGCAGACACCGTTGTGTTCCTGCCGCCACCAAGGTATATGGCCCCTGTCCTCCACGCCTCACAGGAAATTGTGCTTGTACCACTGTCACCCATTTTCTCTTCCTGTCACTCTCTCTCTGTCACCCACTGCCTCCCTCTTTCTTCTGCTGTCACCCTCTTCCTCAACCTGCCTTTCTCTGTCACCCACTGCCATGTTGCATATTGTGAACTTGGGATGGGGTAGAGGAGGGGGGACCCAAATTTTATTTTTGCACCTGGGCCAACCACTCACAAGTCCTGGCACTAGCTGTATGGTAGTCTAAACTGATTACCTGATCAAGCTCACCTTTGAGATGTCTAGTAAAGGACAAGAGGATAAGAAGATATGATGGCTGTTGATAATTATGTCATTCAGACGTTATTTTAACTTCTTAAAACTTAAGGGAGTTCTTTGAGCTTTATTAAGCATGCCATTAATTCAGAGATTGCTGGAAGATAGCTAAAAGAATATCTATGAGATGTAATTAACAGATTTATCTGATGGAAAGGAATAATTTATTACTGAAAATATTTTCGCATTAATTAATTAATTGGACTTTTTGTCACGACAAACTGTTATTGCTCTGTATGGCAAACTTATTGTTCTGATAGAGCCTTTTCTTGTTGCTCACTGTCATCTGTAGAATCAAGAGTGGTTGAGGTGGAAATTGCCGTCTGCTTCCTTTACAACCCTACTAGAATGACTGTTAATCATAAATTGGTTCTTAATAGCCATTTTTTGTTTGCCATATTGATGCATATAAATAACTTGTTTTTGTTACTTCTCTTAATTCTTAACCTCTAAATATATGAATTTTTACATACTGACCCTGCTATAAATTAGCATTTGGATAGCCCCATACAGACAGCTCCCGGGGCGGTAATTAATTCTGTCTTTTGACATTTCATTCTATCTTTCTGCTCTTTCCTATCTATCTGTTTCTCAGCTCACTGTTTTAAGTCTGTTTCAAGCTGTCTTCCACTCCAACTTTTTTTTGTGTTCAAGAGCTCAGTAATAAATCTCCACTACTTGGCTGAACAAGATGCCTGAGGGCTTTCACTTCATCTCTTTTAATTGCTGCAGAAGACTTATGTCATGTTGAAAGGACAAGATCAAGTGATTACTTTTCATCTGCACTTGTCAGTTTGCTCAAAAAGTAATATCATATTACACTATTTATCCTCCAAGCATTCATTTCGTTTTCATGAAGCTTGTCAAGTTAGTGGCACAAACTATTCATGCTGACACTCTTCTCAGTGACATGTTTTCCAATTTAGTGAATGGTTTAGTCAGTTGTAAAACTTCTGTATCACAAGTCATGTAATTAGTAATTCTGTGTGTCAACATGTTAAACTCTTAACTCTTGGTAACAGGTTATCCAACTTGTAGCAGTTCTACTGTAGGTGCAATAATCATGCAGATACACGTTATTATGCCATTAATCACAAGTTTTTATCACATAGGCTGAAAAAGTACACTAATAGTTCATAATGAACTGTCAGATCTGTGTAATTAATTTGCTTCATACTCCTGGAAGTGGATTTCTCCCTCCTATACAGCTTCATCTTCCCATTGATATTCTAGAAGCTGAGGAATACACACAAGATAGCAAAAGTTCTGGCATCGTGGCAGAGTCTTAGCTTTCACTATGCAATGCCATTTTTCTGAAGATATCACGTGGAAGATGGTGCCATATAGGTAGGGGGACCCGCTTGCCTGGCCTCTCGGTGCAGGATGTATTTTGGACACCGGCCTCTTTTCCAGGGTGCCCGTGTGCAGTGCACAGCACACCCTGCAGCCATTATAAATACTCCTATGGTATATATAATGCTTAATTTAGAAATGTAATATTGATTTTTCAAGCTGTTTCTTGTCTTTTGTGCATTTCTAAAAATTATTCATGTAAAACAAGGATGATTATTGTCATAAGCGGTATCATCTGTGTCTTTAATTTATGGCCAACATATATACTAATTACCAAAGAATGAAGTAAAAGAGTATATGTACCTTCCATTATCCCAGGGAAGTACCATGAATAGGGGTATGGGTCGTTGGGTCGACTCAACTTAGGTCAACAGTCATTAGGTCGACCACTGAAGGTCGACGTGGGCATTAGGTCAACATGTATTAGGTTGACAGGTGAAAAGGTTGACATGAGTTTTTGGACTTTTTTGGTGTCGTTTTGTTCATAAAATGATGGGGAACCCCAATTAGTGCACCGTGTTTACTCACCATGCTTCTGGCCAGATTACCGTTCCCAATTGTAGTCCACGTGGATCGTAAAGTATGAAGTCCAAAAAGGGGAAAAAAATGTGAAAAACTCATGTCGACCTTTTGACATGTCAACCTAATACATGTTGACCTAATGCACATGTTGACCTAGTACATGTCGACCTAATGCCCATGTCGACCTTCAGTGGTCGACCTAATGACTGTTGACCTAACGACCGTATCCCCATGAATAGCAGGATTCCTCCTCTTTATTGTTGGGTGACATCTACAATTTGTCCTATACAGTATATCACAGGCTGTCTGTCTCTTGGTTAGTGGGGTTGAATTGGATAGTACCAGGACTCAAGGGCCTGCTTCTGGTATGTTTAATAATTGTCTCTTTTCTTTGTGGCTTATTCTCAAAATAATGGTAATTGGCTAAGAATTAGTTTATAACAAGGGAGTAATTACCATAGGTGTGGGGAATGCCGCTGATATGTGGTCCACAGCTGAGGTGGCCCACCTTCACCGTCAATCTTCAGTCTCTTGCTACAGGGCCATCAAATAGTTATGCCCCTGGCTCATAATCCACTTTAGTTGTCATAATAGAGGAAGTATCCTTTGCCCTTCATACTTGAGAAATTAGACTGTCAGCTCTTGGAATCAGATTGAATGTGACAACAACAAGGACCATTTGTAGTAATTAGGAACTTCCTGGGATAAACCAGACCTGGTTAAAGAGACATTTTACCTATGGACTTTGGACTTTTATGGGTGACTGTAAGTGCACTCCATGTGGGCTGCCCCAGGTGGACATGTGATGCAACTAGGTATTCCCATCTTTAAATCATTTTGTGATCCCTAGATTTTGGGATTACTGGGATCCAATTTTAGGATTTATCTCAGGATTGGGATCAAGGGAAAAAGGAGTAAAAAGCATTATATTTCCTCCCTACTATCCATCAGCCTCCTCTCCTCCTTGCTATCCTTATCCCTTCTCCTGTCCTCCCTGCTATCCATCTCCCTCCTCTTCTCCTCCCTGCTATCCATGTCCCTCCTCTTGTCCTCTATGATTCCAATCTCCCTCCTCCTGTTCTACATGCTATTCATCTCCCTCCTCCTGTACTCCATGCTATCCTTCGTGCTATCCCTTAAATATTCATTAATACTTTAATTAATGTAAAACAGTGAGCAAACATATCTAATCTCCACACCAGACCCCACCAACTCGAGCTCTCAGAAGTAGTGTTACTGTGCCACCTTTCTTCTTAATCTGTGCATTTATTCAGTTACAGTATGTGTTAATCCAACTGAGAAGAACATGGGTGAAGTTGATTTGCTTGATTTTCTGTTATCGAAACTAAATGTACCAGATACCTCTACAGATCAGGTGACAGCAAATCAATGTGTTTATAAAAGGTCACAAAGGCGTATTAAATATATTTTTATTGTGTAATTCCTCGTATAAACTGTAGTTGTTATATGATCCTCTCTTTTGTAATGGAACTGTTACTACTATAGTATGTACTGGAACCACCAGACTAATATTTAAAGTGACAATTAAACTTAGTAGCAGAACTGTATGAGGTTGTTAGTGTTCTGCATAAAATCTGTCATTAAAAAGTAACTGTAAAGTCCAATGCAGTAAATACAGTATGAGTTTTTAATAGCTATGTACATATAAAATGTAATGTTTTTTTTTAACAGAATTGATAGTTCTGTCCTACAGCATGTTTATTTTTATTTTGCGCATTGTAAAACAAATGCTATTGATCAGATTTTTTTGTTATGTTAAAAGGCAAAGACCAGAAAGGTAACATACAAATTATAACAAAATCCTCTGACTATCTGTAAGTAATATATTTAATTAAAAAAAAATTTCAGAAAATATGTGCAGAAACCACCCTTTCAGATGCATATTGGCCCTCATTCCGAGTTGATCGCTCGCTAGCTACTTTTAGCAGCCGTGTAAACGCATAGTCGCTGCCCACGGGGGAGTGTATTTTCGCTGTGCAAGTGTGTGATCACATGAGCAGCCAAGCTGTACAAAAACATTTTGTGCAAAACAAGACCAGCCCTGCAGTTACTTATCCTGTGCAATGATTCTAGCGTCGGAGGTCCCAGAATTGACGTCAGATACCCGCCTTGCAAACGCCTGGTCACGCCTGCGTTTTCACTACCACTCCCAGAAAACGGTCAGTTGACACCTATAAACGCCCTCTTCCTGTTAATCTCCTTGCGATCGGCTGTGCAAATGGATTCGTTGCTAGAACCATTGCACAACATCAATGCTGTTTGTACCCGTACGACGCGCGTGCACATTGCGGTGCATACGCATGCACAGTTTTGCCATATTTTTACCTAATCGCTGCGCTGCAAAAACGGCAGCGTGCGATCAACTCGGAATGACCCCTATTATTTGAAGTTATGCAGATCTTGAAATATGAGTAGGGCTATCATCATCTGTCTGGGATTACTCCAGATAGTCTTGAAATCAGCAGCACTGTCTGAAGTCCGAAGGCTGCCCATTTCCGGATAGTATCCGGGTATCCCTGGACCTGGAACCAGCAACGTCACTGAGTACGCCATAGATGGGCCAGCCGACTCTGCTGAACTGCTCCAAATCCTGTACATCCACGGAGCAGTGCAGCGGCCTGCCATCTGTTCTGTGTGTGGGACCAAAATAATTCCTCCCTAGCAACCCAAACCACCCAGCGGCCCGAAATCCTCACCGCTAAGAATGGCAGCCTCTGTCTCTAGCAGCCTGCACTCCTCCACCCTCCCAGGCAGTCTAAACTCCCTATCCCCGGCAGCCTCCAACACTACCTCCCCGAGCAGCCCAAATCCTGTTTTCCCAGCTGCCCCAGTCCTAATTCCCTCCCTGACAGAACTAATCCTGTCCCCTTCAGCAGCCCAAACACCCCTCAGCTTCCTGGCAGCCTTAACTCCCCCAAAAATACAAAAATACCCTTTCTTTCCTGTATTTCATGTTTCACCTCCCTTTATGCCTGGAAAAGTCTCTTGAGTGAAGTGGGCAGTCCAGGTGACTTAATGACATGATTCATCATAAAACATGTAATCAAGCCAGTAATAGTGGCATTGTATAGCAGGGCCACAATACATCATGCACTCCCTGTACCACCACTTGACTGTGCCACACCTCCCTCATTGCCGGCCTGGCTGTCCCCTACAGAACATACAGATGTGAGTGCATGATGTATTGTGGCCCTGCTATACAATGCCACTATTACTGGCTTGATTACATGTTTTATGATGAATCATGTCATTAAGCCACCTGGACTGCCCACTTCACTCAGGAGACTTTTCCAGGCATCCAGGAGAGCACTTGGGATTCAGAAGTTTTCCGAACTACTTTATACAGGAGAGTAGGAAGTATTCCTCACACCCCAATCTGTTTGTTCTGTACTGTGCTTGCACCCCCCACCTGCATGTTTTTTATTGTTTATCTTCTTTGGTAACATTTCCTAGCTGTTATTGACACTTGAAATTGGATCTCTGTTCCAGTCCCTGTTGGACTTTAAAAGATAAGTACAAGTACACTAAACTGGGAGACAGATCCTGTGACATGACTTCATGTAATATCGGTGAAGTCGATGGCTTCAGATTTTCCTATTTTGAGGTCAGTTAAGCTGGTGAACATATGGTTATTCTCACTCTGACTCCAGCATTCGTTTCATGCTGTAAATCCTTTCATATTATTACAGAGATCCATAACGTTTGTCTCTTGTACACGCATGCTTGTGCTGAGCCTGTTTAGTTAGTCAAATATGCCTGCAAGGTACACAAGTTTTGCATTCTATCTGGTATCACTGAGATGCTCAACTAAAGTCGAATTCTGGTCCAAAAAAAATAGCTTTAGCTCCAAGCCTAAGTAGAACACTCTTCGTATTACAGACCGACAGGAAAGTCAACAAACTTCGGAATGAAGTAGAACCTCCTGATAGTTTTCTATCATTTCATTGCACAAAACAGTAAAAATACAGAAGTACTGGCCTTAATGAAATTCAGCTTCTTTACCACAGACAGTAAAACATTATTTAAGTTAAGGATCAGTTTTTCAGTACTAATGCCTCTCTGTATTAAATACATTACTTCAAAACAGTGTTTGGGGCTACCTGCTTTATTCTCATTGTCAAACTACTCGTACTGCCAGACGGGTATGATACACCATACCGGTGGTCCGGAGGCCGACACTGGATCTTGACAGTAAAAAAGGCAGACAGGGGACGGGGTAATTGTTTTATCACCTGTCCCTAACCTGCCTGGGGTGACGGCTAGGGCTAAGATTCGGGGTTAGCGGCTAGGGCTAAGAATAAAGGGTTTGTGGCCAGGCTAATCCCCCTATCTAGTGCCTTACCCAAACCCTCTCGGACCCTAACCCTAACAGACACCCCGATACTTACATTCGGGATGTCGACCGGGATTTCGAGTGGTGTCGAGATTCCGGCTTCGCTCACCTACTGTAACCCCTGGCAACCCAAGTGCCGAGATGCTAACCGCATCATCCTACCAGACATAGGCCTTGACCTGAAGCTAGATACACTAGCTGGAATGAGGTGATTCCCTTCTTCCAAAGAAGTCTTTAGGTACCTGAATAGAGGAGATAGGGGACTTTCATACTGTAGTCCTCCAATGTTCCCTGCGCTGCAGGTGTTTTTGTAGAATTTGTTTCTTTGTTTTCTTACAAACTGCAATCGAGTGCTGAGGACAAGAGGGCTGACTATGTCTTCAGCATTTTTTATGTACATGCTTAAGACCTATCAGCAGGGGATGCTGTTATGTGACTGACTGCCGGTCACATTACCGACACCGGGATCCCGAACGTTGAATAGCCCGCCGGTTGGCATGCCGACTAACAGGGACTATTCCCACTCCTGGGTGTCCACGATACCCATAGAGTGGGAATAGAACTTGTGGCGAGCACAGTGAGCCATGTGGCGAGCGCAGTGAGCCCGTAGGGGGCTTCGTTGCGCTTACACACATGCACACCCCACCCCCGGCATCTAAAAGTCGGGATCCCAGCGTCGGTATGGTGACCGGCGGTTGGGAGACACCCGAACCCAACCCATCAGCAGTTAGCACTCAGTTACCCTCTATACCATATGTATACTGTTTTGGTAAAAAAAAAAAAAAAGTATTTAGAAAGGGAGTGAATGGTAAATTTGTTGTTACTTGTAGAGGTGTTCAAAAGTTGTACTGTTTTCAAGGCACTGTACGCGTTAATGCAGAATCATTTTTTTCTGCACTATTAGTTCCATTAACATAATAGACCTGTTCATTTCCTGGCTAGGTGTTGTCATCAAAATGACTGTCCTTCCACATCTTTTATATTTCTTTGAGCGCTTACACAGTTAGGTATATTTTAATTAGCAAGAAATAAATGTTATGTTTTATATGTTTTATCCTACCAGTACATGAAGATACAGCAGTTTTTTTTTTTATTTCTATACTTTTATATAAAATTCTGAATATCATGTGCAGCACCCCCTAGATAGATATAATGTGGGGACTTTTTTCCAATATTCTGGTAACCGGAGAAGGTTGGGAAATCCTTAATATTGAAAAATATTATATATATAAAAAACATTTATTTCTGTAATGTAGTCCCTGGTATTTTAGCAACATCAACCATAATCAAAAAATATTACTGTATCAAGCGCAAGTTAATATTGTGAAGTGAAGTGTTATTGCCAAGTGAGTGTTCTCATTGTACCTACTTGTGGGCCTAATTCAGACCTGATCGTAGCCAGGGCTACGTTCAGGCACACTGACATGCTGGGGGACGCCCAGCACAGGGCTAGTCCGCCCCGCATGTCAGGTCCGCTCCCCCCCCCACAGAAGTACAAAAGCACCGCACAGCGGCGATGCTTTTGCACTTCAGGAGTAACTCCCGGCCAGCGCAGCTTTTGCTCGCTGGCCGGGAGCTACTCGTTGCTGCCCGGGTCGCAGCGGCTGCGTTGGCCAGACCACGCCCACAAAACGCCGCTGTGCCGCCCCTCCCGCCCAGCGACCGTCTCTGCCTGTCAATCAGCAGATGCAACGACAGCCGGCGCATGCGCACTTCTGACCAGATCGTTGTGCTGCAATGAACGGCAGCGTGCGATCAGGTCAGAATGACCCCCTGTGTACAATAGCCCTTCTGACGATGAAATGCTTGTTCTGTTTTGACATCTCTGAATGATAAGTAGCGATAAAATAAATAAATAAATAAATAAGTGTTCCACCACATGTTAGTAAATAGTCCTCATGGTGAGAAAGTAATAATTGTTAAATATATCTTGATATAAAAAAACACAGATTTGAAAAACGCATCTTGAAAAACAGGTTTACTCTCTTTTACACTATACAGTATAGTGCTTAATGCAGCTCAGCAATAAACTGCAGAATGGCAGCTACAATACTGCATGTTCATGGGACATATGTTTGACATATTATGCCTAAGTGTTTACACATTATTATTTAGTTTTAGCTAACAAAAAAACAATGAAATAGTTCCTGAACATAGAAGACATACTACTGTATTAAAAAGACTCAAAGTACCAAACCAATCTAATTAAACAATACTTTTAATGCTACATGCAAGTATCTCACTCAGTGGTAATGTTCCCAGCGACCATTCTATTGAGAATGAAAAACAAAAAGCAGTGTAAAGATCACTTCTTTAGTGCTAAGGAAATTGGAAAGCATGAAAGATCCTTTTGGATTCAGCTCCTCTGAGCTATGAGTGTTCTCTGAATTCCTTTTGTCTGGTCAGCTGAATTTGGCTTACTCACAAAATCTTTTTAATTTAGGTAATTGTGTGTGGTATGAATAGGAAACCCATGTCCATGATAAATTTCGATAATGACATACTAAATACATCAAAAAGGAAGGTAGATCTAGTAGCTTGTAGAAGGAGTGTGGGAACAGCACTTGGTGATGTTTTGTCAGATTTAAACGTGGACTGCTTCTGTACAACATCTTTCAAATCATGTTTGGATTTATTGCATACTTGCCTACTCTCCCAGAATGTCTGGGAGACTCCCAAATTTGGTGCAGCTCTCCCAAGATAGCATGCAACCCTCCCCAATCCTGTCCACTTCTGAAGTGAAAAAATTCAGGCCAAGGCCATCGTGTGTTTTATTTGCTGTCAATCATGTCATCATGTCTCATGAATCACAACGTTATGCTGCAGGGGAGGGGGTGGGGCTGTAATGATGTAATTCGCTGTACCACATCACCTACAGTTGCCCTTGGGACTTTCCCACAAGATCTTCCAGAGGAGAGTCACACAAATTCAGCACCCTGTAGCAGTTGACCAGCACACGCGTGCATGAGCAGGAGCAAGCCGGGTGCTGAGAGCAAGGTGCTGAAAGCGGGGGAGCCGGGTACAAGGCGGCAGAGATCCATGGGAGCCGGGAGCAGGTGACGGGAATGGGACGTCGAGGAGCGGCAGGGGTCCGCGACAGAGGCGGGTGCCGGGAGCAGGACATAGGGAACAAGGTGCCATGAGAAGCTGGATAGAACCTGTGAGGGGTGTGGTTCATCAAATCGACAGTATCTAGGTCGACAATGTTTAGGTCGACCACTATAGGCCGACAGTCACTAGGTCGACATGGATGGAAGGTCAACAGGGTTTCTAGGTCGACATGTGCTAGGTCGACAGGTCTAAAGGTCGACATGAGGATTTTTTTTTTGTGTCGTTTTCTTCGTACAGTGACCGGGATCCCAAATGAGTGCACCGCGTCCGCTCGCATGGCTCGCTTCGCTCGCCATGCTTCGGGCATGGTGCCTTAGCTCCGCTACCGCTTCGCTCGGCACAGATTACCATTCCAATCGTAGTCCACGTGGATCGTTAAGTATGAAAAAATTCAAAAAAATATATATAAAAAAAAAAAACTCATGTCGACCTTTAGACCTGTCGACCTAGCACATGTCGACCTAGAAACCCTGTCGACCTTCCATCCATGTCGACCTAGTGACTGACAACCTATAGTGGTCGACCTAAACATTGTCGACCTAGATACTGTCGATCTTCAGACCGGATCCCCCTGTGAGCAGGTGCCGCTGCAGGAGGTCCAGACGCCCCCCGGACACGCAAGTATAATTTACACTGGAAAAAATTATTAACATTTACAGATATATAAGGGGTCAAAACACAGAGCTAGCAGGGGATTTGTGATTTTTGAATTTGCACCTATTCAATTCCAAAATCCCAAAAACAGGATTTGTGCAAAAAGTCTTGCAGTGAAAATGGGGAAATCAGCCTGTACCCAAAAAAATGCCAAATTAACATAGGATAACAGTATAGAAGTGTATTAGAGGTCATATTAAATAGATTTGGGTTATTACATTGCGTCAAGTGGATGTTATATGCATTTATTTTAAATAGAAAAAAATGATCAAAGCTATTTTTTTCAGCAAAATAAATGCTCTCATTAAATTAGGGGTACATACAAATGGGTATAAGTATATATATGGGTCATTTTAGGGGACTTGGGAAAAAAAAGTGGAAAAAGACAGACTACTCCCACCTGCAAGCCTAAAAGCATTTGTTCGACTCATAAAACACCCCAATATACCTGTCCCGAACCTTGAACCCCCAAATTCCATCACTTTGCACTTTTTCACCCCAAAAATTTAATTATTGGCCAGTTAAAAATAAATCAAAGTGCCTACTTAGTCATTTAGGATGGTAGGGGATTTTTGTAGCATGGCGAAATCCCAACATTTTTACCTTGAAATAAAGATTTTCCCCAACTTTCCACCTGCTCAGAGTAGATGAAGTGAAATTCACGGTTAAATTATCGATGATAAATTATTACGGCTTTTACGATTTGCCGTAAATCCACAGTTTCTCTTACGTCCTAGAGGATGCTGGGGACTCCGTAAGGACCATGGGGTATAGACGGGCTCCGCAGGAGACATGGGCACTATAAAGAACTTTTAGTATGGGTGTGCACTGGCTCCTCCCTCTATGCCCCTCCTCCAGACCTCAGTTAGATTTTGTGCCCAGAGTAGATAGGGTGCATTACAGGGGAGCTCTCCTGAGTTTCTCTGAAAAAGAATTTTGTTAGGTTTTTTATTTTCAGGGAGCACTGCTGGCAACAGGCTCCCTGCATCGTGGGACTGAGGAGAGAGAAGCAGACCTACTTAAATGATAGGCTCTGCTTCTTAGGCTACTGCACACCATTAGCTCCAGAGGGAGTCGGAACGCAGGTCTCACCCCGCCGTTCGTCCCAGAGCCGCGCCGCCGTCCTCCTCGCAGAGCCGGAAGATGGAAGCCGGGTGAGTATAAGAAGAAAAGAAGACTACAAGGCGGCAGAAGACTTCAGATTTTCACTGAGGTAAGCCGCTGCGCGCCATTGCTCCCACACACTACACACACACTGAAGGCACTGATGGGTGCAGGGCGCAGGGGGGGCACCCTGGGCAGCAATATAAACCTCTGGACTGGCAACAGGGTACATTAGGCTGCGGAGGCAGTAAATGAAAAAATCCCCCGCCATTTTTTGTATATTGGAGCGGGACCGCAGCCCGCTGCTGGAGGGGGTGGAGCTTGATCCCTCAGCACTAACAGCGCCATTTTCTCCACAGAACGCTGCAGAGAAGCTGGCTCCCCGGACTCTCCCCTGCTGAACACGGTGACAGAGGGCCGAAAAGAAGGGGGGGGGGGGCATTTGTAAGGCGCAGTGAGTGTATACACATTTATTATACATATAAAAAGCGCTATATGTGGGTTTATATTCCAGTGTCAATTGGCGCTGGGTGTGTGCTGGCATACTCTCTCTCTGTCTCTCCAAAGGGCCTTGTTGGGGAATTGTCCCCATATAGATATATCTCTGTGTTTGTGGGGGTGTCGGTACGTGCGTGTCGGCATGTCTGAAGCGGAAGGCTCATCCAAGGAGGAGGTGGAGCAGATGAGTGGTGTGTCTCCGTCGGCAACGCCGACTCATGATTGGATGGACATGTGGCATATGTTAAATGCAAGTGTGACCTCATTACATAAGAGAATGGACAAAGCAGAGTCCAGGGAAAAAGCAGGGAGTCAATCCACGGATTGGACTGGGTCACAGGGCCCTTCTGGGTCTCAAAAACGTCCCCTATCCCAAATAGCAGACACTGGTACCGACACGGATTCTGACTCCCGTGTCGACTACGATGATGTAAAATTACACCCAAGGGTGGCAAAAAGTATTCAGTATATGATTATTGCAATAAAAGATATTTTGCATATCACTGATGACCCCTCTGTCCCTGACATGAGGGTGCGCATGTATAAGGAAAAGAAACCTGAGGTAACCTTTCCCCCATCCCATGAGCTTAACGAGTTATTTGAAAAGGCTTGGGAAACTCCAGATAAAAAACTGCAGATTCCCAAAAGGGTTCTTATGGCTTATCCTTTCCCTGCACAGGACAGGGTACGTTGGGAATCCTCTCCCAGGGTGGACAAGGCTTTAACACGCCTGTCCAAGAAGGTGGCGCTACCGTCTCCGGACACGGCAGCCCTCAAGGATCCTGCTGATCGCAGATAGGAAACTACTTTAAAGTCTATTTATGCGCATACAGGTGCTTTGCTCAGACCGGCAATAGCATCGGCATGGGTGTGTAGTGCAGTTGCAGCGTGGACAGATACCTTGTCAGCTGACCTTGATACCCTGGACAGGGATACCATTTTATTGACCTTAGCCCACATTAAAGACGCAGTCTTATATATGAGGGACGCTCAGAGAGACGTTGGGCTGCTGGGTTCCAGAGCCAGTGCCATGGCTATTTCTGCGAGACGAGCTCTATGGACCCGCCAATGGACGGGTGATGCAGACTCAAAGAAGCATATGGAGGTTTTACCTTACAAGGGTGAAGTGTTGTTTGGGGATGGGCTTGCGGACCTGGTTTCCACAGCTACCGCGGGTAAATCTACCTTTTTACCTTTTGTTCCCCAACAGCGAAAGAAAACTCCACAGTATCAGATGCAGTCCTTTCGGTCGCATAAGTCCAGAAGAGGTCGGGGCTCCTCCTTCCTTGCCAGAGGTAAGGGTAGAGGAAAGAGAACGCCTGCTTCGGCTAGTTCCCATGAGCAGAAGTCCTCCCCGGGTTCTACAAAATCCACCGCATGACGCTGGGGCTCCACTGAGGGAGTCCGCACCAGTGGGGGCACGTCTTCGACGTTTCAGCCAGATCTGGGTTCTTTCAGACGTGGATCCTTGGGCGATGGAAATTGTTTCCCAAGGCTACAAGCTGGAATTCGAAGAGGTGCCCCCTCGCCGATTTTTCAAGTCGGCCTTGCCAGCGTCACCCCCCGGAGAGGGAAGTAGTGTTAGCTGCAATTCAAAAGCTGTGTCAACAGCAAGTGATTGTCAAGGTTCCCCTGGTCCAACAGGAAAAAGGGTACTATTCAACCCTGTTCGTGGTCCCGAAGCCGGATGGTTCGGTCAGACCCATTTTAAATCTAAAATCCCTATACCTGTACTTGAAAAAGTTAAAATTCAAGATGGAATCGCTCCGAGCTGTAATATCCAGCCTGGAAGGGAGGGATTTTATGGTGTCACTAGACATACCTTCATGTCCGCATATATCCCCCTCATCAGGAGTACCTGAGATTCGCTATACAGGACTGTCATTATCAGTTTCAGACGTTGCCGTTTGGGCTTTCCACGGCCCCACGGATTTTCACCAAGGTGATGGCGGAGATGATGGTACTGCTGCGCAGGCAGGGAGTCACAATTATCCCATAATTGGACGATCTCCTGATAAAGGCGAGATTGAGAGATCAATTGCTGAAGAGTGTATCGCTCTCCCTGAGAGTGCTGCAACAGCACGGTTGGATTCTCAATCTACCAAAGTCACAATTGGTTCCAACGACTCGGCTATCATTCCTAGGCATGATTCTGGCCACGGAACAAAAGAGGGTTTTTCTCCCATTGGAAAAAGCCCAGGACCTCCTGAACATGGTCAGAGACCTGCTAAAACCAAAAAGTGTCAGTTCATCAATGCACTCGAGTTCTGGGAAAAATGGTGGCAGCCTACGAGGCCATCCCCTTCGGCAGGTTCCATGCGAGAACATTTCAGTGGGACCTTCTGGACAAGTGGTCCGGGTCCCATCTACAAATACATCAGAAAATAACCCTGTCCCCCAGGGCCAGGGTGTCTCTCCTGTGGTGGCTGCAGAGTGCTCACCTTCTAGAGGGTCGCAGGTTCTGCATTCAAGACTGGGTTCCGGTGACCACGGACGCGAGCCTCCGAGGATGGGGAGCAGTCACACAAGGAAGACATTTTCAGGGACTATGGTCAAGCCAGGAGGCTTGTCTACACATCAACATACTGGAATTGGGGGCCATATACAACGGCCTACGACAAGTGGAAAATCCTCTTCGCGACCTACCGGTTCTGATTCAATCAGACAACGTCACAGCCGTGGCTCATGTAAACCGCCAAGGCGGGACAAGGAGCAGAGTGGCGATGGCGGAAGCCACCAGGATTCTTCGCTTGGCGGAAAATCACGTAAGCGCTCTGTCAGCTGTCTTCATTCCAGGAGTGGACAACTGGGAAGCAGACTTCCTCAGCAGACACGATCTCCATCCAGGAGAGTGGGGACTTCATCAAGAAGTTTTTGCAGAGATAACAAGTCTTTGGGGAATTCATCAAATAGACATGATGGCGTCACGCCTCAACAAGAAGCTTCAGAGGTATTGTGCCAGGTCACAGGACCCTCAGGCAGTAGCGGTGGACGCCCTGGTGACACCATGGCTGTTTCAGTCGATCTATGTGTTCCCTCCTCTTCCTCTTATCTCAAAAATATTGAGAATCATAAGACGAAAAAAAGTGCAGACAATACTTATTGTTCCAGATTGGCCTCAAAGGGCCTGGTACGCAGATCTTCAGGAAATGCTCACAGAAGATCCGTGGCCTCTTCCTCTCAGGGAGGACCTGTTACAGCAGGGGCCCTGCGTGTTCCAAGACTTACCGCGGTTACGTTTGACAGCATGGCGGGTGAACACCGAATCCTAGCTGGGAAAGGTATTCTGGAGGAAGTCATCCCTACTCTGATAAAGGCTAGGAAGGAGGTGACGGCAAAACATTATCACCGTATCTGGAGGAAGTATGTATCTTGGTGTGAAGTCAAGAATGCTCCTACGGAAGATTTCCATCTGGGCCGTTTTCTCCACTTTCTACAGACAGGAGTGGATATGGGCCTGAAGTTAGGCTCCATTAAGGTACAGATTTCGGCCCTATCTATATTCTTCCAGAAGGAATTGGCGTCTCTCCCAGAAGTCCAGACGTTTGTGAAGGGAGTGCTGCACATCCAGCCCCCCTTTGTGCCCCCAGTGGCACCGTGGGACCTTAACGTGGTGTTAAGTTTCCTAAAATCTCACTGGTTTGAACCTCTTCAAACGGTTGAATTAAAATTTCTCACGTGGAAGGTGGTCATGTTATTGGCCTTGGCAGCTGCAAGGCGGGTGTCCGAATTGGCGGCCTTGTCCCACAAGAGCCCCTATTTGATTTTCCATGTGGATAGAGCGGAGTTGAGGACTCGTCCTCAATTTTTGCCTGAGGTGGTTTCTTCATTTCATATGAACCAACCTATTGTGGTGCCTGTGGCTACGGGGAACTTGGAGGACTCCAAGTCCCTGGATGTAGCCAGGGCCTTAAAAATTTATGTAGCCAGGACGGCTAGGGTTAGGGAAACAGAGGCTCTGTTTGTCCTGTATGCAGCCAACAAAGTTGGCGCTCCTGCTTCTAAGCAGACTATTGCTCACTGGATCTGTAACACAAATCAGCAGGCTCAGTCTACGGCTGGATTGCCGTTACCAAATTCGGTCAAGGCCCATTCCACTAGCAAGGTGGGCTCTTCTTGGGCGGCTGCCCGAGGCGTCTCGGCATTACAGCTTTGCCGAGCAGCTACTTGGTCGGGTTCAAACACTTTTGCAAAATTCTACAAGTTTGATACCCTGGCTGATGAGGACCTTGCGTTTGCTCAGTCGGTGCTGCAGAGTCATCCGCACTCTCCCGCCCGGTTTGGAGCTTTGGTATAAACCCCATGGTCCTTACCGAGTCCCCAGCATCCTCTAGGACGTAAGAGAAAATAAGATTTTAAACCTACCGGTAAATCTTTTTCTCCTAGTCCGTAGAGGATGCTGGGCGCCCGTCCCAGTGCGGACTAAATCTGCAAGACTTGTATATAGTTGTTGCTTACATAAGGGTTATGCTACAGTTGGAATCGGTCTTTGACTGATACTGTTTTTTGTTCATACTGTTAACTGGTTGCGTATTTTCCAGGTTATATGGTATGATTGGTGTGGGCTGGTTTGAATCTTGCCCTTAGATTAGCAAAATCCTTTCCTCATGTTGTCCATCTCCTCTGGGCACAGTTTCTCTAACTGAGGTCTGGAGGAGGGGCATAGAGGGAGAAGCCAGTGCACACCCATACTAAAAGTTCTTTATAGTGCCCATGTCTGCTGCGGAGCCCGTCTATACCCCATGGTCCTTACGGAGTCCCCAGCATCCTCTACGGACTAGGAGAAAAAGATTTACCGGTAGGTTTAAAATCGTATTTTTTCTTGCAAAAAACGGGTTATCGCAGCTATTTGAATACTCCCCTATGTGTAATTGAAAATCTGCACATACACATATAAATATACAAATGAAAATACTCCCCTGGCAGGCAAAATGCTACCTAATGCTAATATTCGTTTTTAACGGGATAATTATAATTAAACATTAAAATACTCATACAGGCAATCAAAATCCCATTATGTTTCTTTCATAGCCTTTTAAAGTATACTTTAAGGTTAAATTTAAACAAAAAAGGAACATGATAACTCATCTACCTTCAATTGAAAATGCTAATTGAACCCACTTTTTTTTTTTGCACCAAAAAAAATATTAAGTATGACATAAAGGAATGTATAATGAACTCTCGGAGTTAAGGAAGATTGCTAAAACATTTTTTTCCCAGAATATCCATATTTCAATTGACAAAGGGTCAGCATTTCAAAGTTATACGGGGATCAGGCACTGAGATGTGAATTTTTTTCCAGATACACCTCAGAAAAAATGGAGCATCACGAGCGGCGTTTCCCAGCAATGTTTAAAAAATTTGACCCTCTATATCTCAAAAACTTTGAGGCCTAGAGCAGAAACATTTGACATGGTTTAGTAGCTCTGTGGTATCAAGTGTACAAACTTAATGAAAATCTGAGACGGTGGGTGTCATGCCTGGGTAAACTGGCATGGAATGACCCTGTTGGGAAAATGGTGCTACAGTATGTAAGTAATAATTATTATCAATTTTAAAGTTTAGAGACAGAGTAAGATGAAGACTTTTTTGTGGTGTGAAATTTGCATTTTTGTATTACACATGAGTACAAAAAGTCTCATGCTTCCATATGTGCAGGTCTGGTCGCATCTTGGGGGTCATTCCAAGTTGATCGCTCGCTAGCAACTTTTTGCAGCGCTGCGATCAGGTCAAAACTTGGCAAAACTGCACATGCGTATGCACCGCAATGCGCAGGCGCGTCGTACAGGTACAAAGTGGATCAGTGCTGGGCGATGGATTTAACGAAGAATCCATTCGCACAGCCGATCGCAAGAAGATTGACAGGAAGAAGGCGTTTATGGGTGTCAACTGACCGTTTTCTGGGAGTGTTTGAAAAAAACTGGTGGGTCCTAGCGTTTGCAAGGCGGGTGTCTGACGTCAATTCCGGGACGGGACAGGCTGAAGTGATCGCAAGAGTAAGTTCAGAGCTACTCAGAAACTGCACAAACTGTTTTCGTAGTGCTCGGTTGCAAAAGCGTTCGCACACTTGCAAAGCTAAAATACACTCCCCTGTGGTTGGCGACTATGCATTTGTACGGCTTAAAACTCTTATACCAGATTGGGGAAGAGAGGGGAAATGTAATCATAGGCACAATACTGTAAGCTGGCATGTTCATGCAATGTATGGTACCTTAGCCAGACCACAATACACACGCATATGCACTTGTCATGAGGTGCAGTATTTATCTTGCAGCTGCCCAACTCTAGGTGCAAAGTGTGCACTGATCACGTTGATCGACAGACATTTCTGTGTGGCTGATTGCGTCTTGATTCCTTACATTGATACTGTATAAATAATTATTTAGACGGCTGTTTTTTATTCATATTATTTAAATGATATTTGAATTCAACCCTCAGCAGGAAAAAAATCTATTTGCATTTATTAAAATGTATTAGTACTTGTATTTTCTATTTGCATCTGTATTTAATTGTATTGTACTGTAAATGGCAAATGTGACTTCATTATTTATTAATAACACTGTCCAGACACAGGGGGTCATTCCGACCTGATCGCTAGCAGGCTACTTTTAGCACTGCCGCGATCAGGTAGTCGCCGCCTACAGGGGAGGGGGGGGTCGCTGTGTAGGACTGCGCTCGCTTGTGCAGAAAGCTGCACAAACAAAATTTTGTGCAGTCTCTGCACAGCTCAGGACTTACTCACCTGCTGCGATCATCCAGGACGGAGCTGACGTCAGGATCCCTTTCTGGAAACGGCTGGGCACGCCTGCGTTCTGACGGACACTCCCTGAAAACGGTCAGTTGACACCTCCGGCCGGCCTCTTCGTATCCGTCTTCTTGCGGTCGCGGGTGTGATCGCTGTCTTTGTTAGTTCTGTCGCTCCCTAGGGAGCGACGCGCCTGCGCATTGTGACCCATGCGCAGGTGCACTACAGACCTGATCGCACCACTGGGAAAAATGGCAGCGTGCGATCAGGTCGAAATGAACCCCGCAGTCTGTCTTATGAATATGACGCTGCAATAAGTACTATATTCTATTATATATTGTATAAATTAGGTATTGTAATTTAACATTCACTACTAACACTGTAAAACCACATTTCCTGATATAAAGTTGGTGCTTATTTGCTGTTTTTTCAGTATTCTAGTGTAAACTTGGTACAGTTGGGTCCATATATATTTGGACACTGACACAATGTTCCTAATTTTCACACTAAGCCACCGCAATTGATTTGAAATGAATTAAACAATGGAGAGTGCAGATTTTCAGCATTAGTTCAAGGGGATGAACAAAAATATTGTAAAGGAATTACAACCATTATTATACACAGTTTCCTATTTCAGGGGCTCAAATGTAATTGGACAAATTAACATAATAATAAATTAAATGTTCATCTTTATTACTTTGTTGAGAGTCCTTCGCAGGCAATGATTTCCTGAGGCGTAGAACCTATGGACATCACCAAATGCTTGGTTTCCTATTTTGTTATGCTTTGCCGGGCCTTTACCACAGATTTATTCAGTTGTATGTTTGTGGGTCTTTCTACCTTTAGTTTTGTCTGCAGCAAGTGAAATGCATGCTCGATTGGGTTGAGATCAGGTGATTAACTCGGCTACTGCAGAATATTTCACTTCTTTGCCTTAAAAAAATCAGTATGTTTCGGTTCATTGTCCATCTGTACTATGAAGCACCGTCTAATCAACTCTGCAATATTTGACTGAATCTAAGTAGACATTATATCTCTAAAAACTTAAGAAATTATCCAGCTGCTTCTGTCTTCTGTCACATCATCAAAAAAACCCTAGTGACCAAATGCCATTGGAAGCCATACAGGAACATTGATGTTCCAAAATTGGGCTGCCATTCTTAGATTTTTTTTGGCAAAGTCTAATCTGGCCATTCTATTTTTGAGGTTTATGGATGTTTTGCACCATGTGTTGATCCCTCTATATTTGCTTTTGTTGAAGTCTTCTCTTTATGGTAGACTTGGATAATATCCATTCTCCTAAAGAGTGTTCTTCACTTGGTTGGATGTTGTAAAGTGTTTTTTTCTTGATAGTAGAAAGGATCCTGCAATCATCTACCACTGTTGTCTTCCCTGGATGTCCTGGCCTTTTTGTGTTGCCCGAGTTCACCAGTACACTCTTTTTTTTTCTCAGAGTGGACCAAACTGCTGCTTTGGCCACTCCTAAGGTTCCTGTTATCTTTTGATTTTACAGCCTAAGGATAGTTTGTTTCACTTGAATCGTTAGTTCTTTTGACTACCTGTTGTGGGTTCACAGTAACCTCTTCCAAATGTAAATGTCACACTTGAAATCAACTCCAGACCTTTTGCCTGCTTAATTGATGAAGACGTAATAAAGGAATAGGCCAGACCTTTCCATGAACCATCTTTTGAGTCAATTGTTGAGTCATTTACTTTTGGTCCCTTAAAAAAGAGGGGGCTATATATTACACAGCTGTAATTCCTTAACCCTTACTCCAATTTGGGTGTGAATAGCCTCAAATTACAGCTGTAACTCTGTACTTTATATTCATTATACAGTATAACTGTAACTGAAATATGTTTTGGAAAACAGCTAAAATTGCCAAAATTGAGTCAATGTCCAAATATATATAGACCTACCTGTACTGTACATATACTAATATTTTCTTCTGGTATAAAGCTGCAGCACATACTGTACTGTCTTTGTGGATATGGACACATCTTGAGCTGCCTACTGCTCAACATATAGTAATATATGTACACATGGGGGAGACCAAATGACCAAAATGCATCTCTTTCCCGTGTGCAGTTTACGTCTGCATTTTGTTTTACTGAGCATGCTTCCAACTCTCCATTTGCCCCTTAATGCCAGTACTACCATTTTACAGGAAAGTTTATCTGTTCTCAGATTTTTTTTTGGCAATTTAATGTAACTGTATTGTTCTGGTCTGAGGTTTGTTTTTTGGCATTACGAGAAGTAAAATAAGTTGCCATTGAACACATTTTATGTTAACAAATGCAAGCTGGCATTTTAAAGTCTGCTGCCAGAAATGCTGTTTCTTAGACAAAACAGCAAACATTGGCATTGATCTTTAGGAAAGTCTTTCACATACATTAGATGACCACATCAGTCCCACTCACCCAAATTAAACAATATGCTCCATCAATGACTGCCAAACAGCTCCAATCACTGGGTTGTGTGTAATCCAGTATCACTGGCTTCTTTATTATTCAAGTCGGAAATCCAAATTATTGCATAGCTAATTAGGCAACACAAAGTAAATAATTTGTACTTGGTTAGAGTACAGTAGGTTTAGTTTTTGAGTTGAGTCCTGTCTCAGACATGCCAAGTGAAAACATGTTTTTACAGTGAGATTGTCTGGAACAGGTTAACATGCAATAGAAAGAGGTAACATTTGTACAAAATTAATATTCTAAATTGGAGCAAAACAGTTATTGTAAATGAGCATGCCTTGCAAAAATCATGTATAGTACTTTGCATATTGTCATGTTTGATTCAGAAATATCTGACATGGGAAATTTTTGGAAGTCTATTTGCGGAAGTGTATTCTTTCTCCTGCCCTCTCCTCTCTTTGAGACAGGAAGTTCCAATTATATTGAGCAGCTCTTCAGATAAACAGCATGAAATGGGTTAACGTGATGAGGACTCCTTTTTTACCAAACCCAGGGACATATTTGGCAATGATCAGGTTCTAGACCTGATAATTATAATTTCTGTAAATAAATTATATATTATGGGGATTTTTAAAATAGAAGGTACCAGAGGGTGCAGGAAAATGAGTTTGTTGCTTAGAGCAATTACAGTAATAGCTGGAGAAAGCTGTTTCTAGAGTTTGATTACTGGATGGGTATGAAGTCATTATGTCAACATTCAGAATCTCGACAATCAGAATGTTGACACCAGAATTTCGACATTGTTTGAATGTCAAATGGATAAAATGTTGACAGTGGAGATGTCAACATTCACAATGTCAGCATCAAAATCGGCTGAAAACACTGTTTCGACATGCTGTCAAAATGCATAATGTTGACATTCTTCTAATGTTGATATTATGTCAGCATTGTGAATGTTACCATTCAGACCATATTAAAACGTTGACATTTTGTCCATAGCGATAGCGATGCGCGGTCCCGTGCGCCGATATCGCTGACTCTAGATATGGCTTCCATGCATGCCAATTCTAGTTAGATCGCTCATTTCACCACTGTGTGCTGAGCGGGGGAGGGAGAGATGTGTGCTGACCGGTCCGTGGTAGATTGCTCAGCACACATCTCCCCTGTGTGTACAGGGCTTTAAAGTAAACATTAAACAAAGTCTTGAGAAAACAAATGAAGGCAGTGGCAATCACAATGATAAAAGAATCAGTCACCTGAAAGAGACCAAAAGAGAAAGTTAGAAAGAGTGGTTCATCTCTCATTCAATTTCTGCATCACTTCAGAAAAACTTCCCAAAGCCTAAACTCTTTAACCAAGGGCATCATCTGAAAGTTATCTTCAACTCATATGAAAAGATAATTTGTGTCAATGTCCATGTCTGCAAGACAGTGGCAAAGGTCCACACTGTCTGGTTGGTCAGTTTTATACAAGGGGAAAGTTACTATGCACAGTGGTAATTGCAATAAAAGGTCATAATGACAACACTTCAACCGAATATCATTCTGAATGTCAGAACTTCATTAAAGGTGCAAAAGTTAATGTCACTGGATGCCTGACAATATCCCTGGCAAGGTCTACACCCACCCCCACCCCCATACACACACCCTCTCCTGAATCTGAACTATGTGCAGTCTGTGTAAATGGTTGAGCATTTCTTTTCTAAGGCTGCAGTAAGCATATGGCTGGGACTATAAAGACCGGGCACCCTATACTATTGTCCTTGGAATTCTGTTGGTACCTAGTGGCAAATGCTTCCATTGACTGCCAGAGTTTAACCATTACATACATGAAGTATAAAATGGAAGTTGCTCAGTCAAATTAGTAATACCACTCAGGTGTTCTAAACTAGAAAGATACACAAAACAGACTTTTCCAAGGGGCATTAGCAATAAGATTTGAAAAACGACATGGTAGTAGATAATTTAGAGATCTTAGTTACATATATTTGCAAAAATATTGTAAACTTCCATACCAACATCAAGGCTTCTCTGATATTGGAGGTTCCTGCACTTCATTATAACAGTACCCACTCTGGGCCATATAATTGTCTACTGTAAGGCCATATGATAATAACACACACAAAAATATATCTAAATTGAGAGCCAGCTTACCAGAAATCACCCCTAGGTCCTCCATATGGCCCTACAGGAAAAAGCATGCTCTCCAAATGCGGGTACCATCTATGCCTCTCTAAACTGTATACTATATAAAGGAAGCTGCTCATTCAAATTTGTAATAACCATCTAGTACCTGAGGGGCAATAGCGAGGTGACATTTCTGTAAGTCCCACCAGATACTTGATTTTTGTCTGCTTGTACCTTCTACACTCAGGGGGAATCTACTGTTAAACTAATGAAGCTTAAACTTTAGGGCCCCTAATCCAAGAGGGGCCCTGAAGTAACTTTTTTTTTTAATGAGTGAATATTGCAACAAAATCGTTGTTTTTTAAGTGTGTGTTATTAAAATAAGCTTGTTTTTGTGATAGAAACACCAAATATCAGATTTTTACCTCTTGTTTTTATGTTCTGTGTGGTTATACTGTAACTCATCACCAATAACTGCATGACAATCAGGCTTCTAGTAAAACATAGCTGCTATTACAGCTTGGAAGCACGTCGCTTAGTAGCGCGGGAGCTGCTGGGAGTTGTAGTCTAGCTCTGTGATTTGCGCTCTGTAAATAGTGTGAAACATGTATCTGTTTTAAACTCCAATTCTCGACAGCCTGCAGTACTTCACTTTGTGACATTCCGAGGAATGGCGCGGCCTGATAGGGCCCGTCCTAGGAAGGAGGCTGTGAGCAATGAAAGTTGAGCAGGAGCCCGGGACAAGGAGACATTTAATAAGGTCATTTTGTTGGTGCTGAGTGGTGTGTGCTGTCCTTGCAAGAGCAACAAGGTCCTTTGGACCTTGTTGGATGTTGCCCTGTTGTTGCTGGTTGCAAAGGGGCCCCATAACAGTTCAAGCTTCAGGACCCCAAAAATGTAGGTTTGCCACTGTCTACAATTAAGTTTCACTTGCTTCTGCTGGGAATTTTTCATACTGGCTTATAATATTATTGTGACATAATGGCTTCATCTGTGTAATTCTTGCCCTCTTTTCCGATCACAGTACAGTTCATATTAAAGTTATTTTAAATGAGAAAGCGTTTAATGGTGTTGTGCGACTTGTGTGGGCATGTAGACCTAATGTACTCTTAACTAGGTGAAGAATCTTGGTCAAGCACCTACTGTGATTTGAAAGTTGAGACACCCCTTCTAACGGTGGTCCCACTGTACTGATTAAATACCAAAATATATGACCCTTTGCTAAGTCCCTTCTTCCAAGAAACACTTTTATATCCCCAAATATCTGTGGGCTGTTTATATGCTTTGAGAAAACACTCTCCATCCTCTGTTATTTGAAATAAAACAAAACAACTAGTATTAGTGGTACTGTCAATGGTGATAAAGTAAATATTTACTTTGCAATTATCTTATTGCTTGTAATTATCTTTATTGTTTTTTTTATTGCTTAAAAATGTTATGTCACACGTTATGTTGATTGCCAAAATTCTTAATTGATAACCTTAAATGTATCCACCCAGTTGTAATTGTTCCCGGCATCAAACTGATTAATTCCTATTCTCTACTAATCCTTCAACCAGCCCTGGGATTTCAGTAATGTCCAGGATAATCAATGCTGATTATCATTGCAAAGTCCAAAACTATGGTAATTAGCTCCTAACAAAAATGAATCCGAGTGTTTATGTGTACATGTACGTGTGGTAGGGAATATAGATTGTAAGCTCCACTGGGACAGACTGATGTACAGTAAATGGCCAAATATTCCCTGTAAAGTACTGCGGAATATATCTGGTAATAAATAAGTCCAGCATAAATATGTAATGCTGCATGTTGTGTATTTGGGTTTTGATCATTTTAACGTAAACCTTTGTAAATAAACCTTACAAGCTAATATTGACCTTAACTTAACTCTGCTTTCTGTATCTGCTGTTTGTGTAATTCACTTGGAAAGCAGCAGCAAAGATCATGTTCACATGAGCTCTAATGAGCAAAAAACAAAGAATTATTTTGTATTTAAATATTTCATAGATCATTAATATGTAAAATAAATCATACCTACAATCTGTTTACACATAACAGGTCTTCTCTGCAGGCCTTAGGTGTGTGAACGGGGCAGTGGCTTCATCTCTGCTAGGTGTATGACATTATGGGGGGTGATCGTTTGTTACACCCCCAGTTTCTCATCACACTGGGGGGAACCCAGCACCCAGGCTGCTGCTGTGCTGTTTCCAGCCTCCCACTAAGCGCATGGCATCCAGGGGCAGATGTATTAACCTGGAGAAGGCATAAGGAAGTGATAAACCAGTGACATGTGAAGGTGATAAAGGTACCAGCCAATCAGCTCCAATATGTAAATGAACAGTTAGGATCTGATTGGCTGGTGCCTTTATCACCTTGCACATATCACTGGTTTATCACTTCCTTATGCCTTCTCCAGGTTAATACATCTGCCCCCCAGTCACCAATGTCCTGTCCCCCCAACATTCCCCCAATGCAGGACACTGCGACTCATGGACAGGACGACGGAAGAGAGCCTGAAAACTTTTAATGTCCCACTTGTAAATGAAAACTACAATCTTCAGATAATTACATATATGTTATTTCTGCATATAATATCTGTAAAACAGAGGTGGAACAGTACATCAATGGGCGTATAATAAAATGTGGGTACTGGCTCGGTGGGATGTAGTTATGTGACCGGCGGTCACAATAGCTCCCCCTACATCCCGCCCCCTTACAATCCCGACAGTCGGCATGCCGACTAGCTGGGACTATTCCCACTCTTGGGTGTCCAGGACACCCATAGAATGGTAATATTACCTAGCCTGCAGCGTGGCGAGTGCAATGAGCCCTCAATGGGCTTGTTGTGCTCCCCCCCCCCCCCCCCGCCGGCCATCTCGATGCCGGGATCCTGGCGTCGGTGTGGTGGCCGGCGGTTTCCTGTCCGACGGTCACGCATACCCAACCCGGCTCGGTGATACCAATTTAGCTTGCCAGGCTTGTGTGCTCTCAAAAGGTTGGAGGGCTAAGCTGAGTATACACAGTCCTGCACAAGCTTTGGCGCAGAGAAAGTCACTGCTCTGCTATTTTGAGGGCAAGGCAAGGTCCTTGGAAGGAGTGGTGTCTAGGAGGGAGACCACACCCCTGTTATTTCCACCACTGACATTAAGACAGTAATGAAATTACCTAAAGCTACTTGAGATAGAAACCGTTATTGTGTCCAGCGGCTACTAGGAGGCTTGCGTTATCTCTGTACTTTTAGGGTGTGTACACATGGTGAGATCTTTGCTATGCCCGATTTTCACTTGCGATTTCCCTTGAACTACCCAGAGCCCAGATAGCACAGATTTTGACTAACTTTTCTTGAGATATGGACTGTGTGTGATTTTGGCTTATGTGAGATTTTGGCTTATGTGAGATGTCATTGACGTGTGAGATGAACTAGATAGTACACCGATCTAGCAAGGATTGACTTGCCTGCACAGTCTATCTTTTCTTGCGATGCCGACCTGGCGGGACCGCGCATCGGGATCGAATCGGGATCGCAAGGTGACTTTCTCTGACGTTCTAGTGGATGCTGGGGACTCCGTAAGGACCATGGGGAATAGACAACTCCGCAGGAGACTGGGCACATCTAAGAAAGATTTAGGACTATCTGGTGTGCACTGGCTCCTCCCCCTATGACCCTCCTCCAAGCCTCAGTTAGATTTCTGTGCCCGGCTGAGCTGGATGCACACTAGGGGCTCTCCTGAGCTCCTAGAAGAAAGTATAGTTTAGGTTTTTTATTTTCAGTGAGACCTGCTGGCAACAGGCTCACTGCAACGAGGGACTAAGGGGAGAAGAAGCGAACCTACCTAAGTGGTGGTAGCTTGGGCTTCTTAGGCTACTGGACACCATTAGCTCCAGAGGGATCGAACACAGGACCCGACCTCGTCGTCCGTTCCCGGAGCCGCGCCGCCGTCCCCCTTACAGAGCCAGAAACAAGAAGGTGGTCCGGAAAATCGGTGGCTGAAGACTTCTGTCTTCTCCAAGGTAGCGCACAGCACTGCAGCTGTGCGCCATTGCTCCTCATGCACACCACACACTGCAGTCACTGATGGGTGCAGGGCGCTGGGGGGGGGGGGGGGCGCCCTGAGCAGCAATAATAACACCTTGGCTGGCAAAACTAACACCATATATAGCCCCAGAGGCTATATAGGTGTATATTAACCCCTGCCAGAAACGATAAAATAGCGGGAGAAAGCCCGCCGAAAAAGGGGCGGAGCCAACTCCCTCAGCACACTGGCGCCATTATTTCCTCACAGCTTCGCTGGAAGGAAGCTCCCTGGCTCTCCCCTGCAGTCCTGCACTACAGAAAGGGTAAAAAAGAGAGGGGGGGCACAATTTAGGCGCAATATATATATATTATAGGCAGCTATAGGGGAAAACACTCTGTATAGTGATATCCCTGTGTTATATAGCGCCCTGGTGTGTGCTGGCATACTCTCCCTCTGTCTCCCCAAAGGGCTTTGTGGGGTCCTGTCCTCTGTAAGAGCATTCCCTGTGTGTCTGCTGTGTGTCGGTACTGCTGTGTCGACATGTATGATGAGGATAATGATGTGGAGGCGGAGCAAATGCCTGTGAATGTGATGTCACCCCCTGCGGGGTCGACACCAGTATGGATGGACTTATGGAAGGAATTACGTGACAGTGTCAGCTCCATACATAAAAGGTTTGACGACATAGGACAGCCGGCTACTCAGCTTGTGCCTGTCCAAGCGTCTCAAATGTCATCAGGGGCTATAAAACGCCCGCTACCTCAGATGACAGATACAGATGTCGACACGGATACCGACTCCAGTGTCGACGATGATGAGACGAGTGTACCCTCCAATAGATCCACCCGTTATAGGATTGAGGCTATGAAAAATGTTTTACACATTTCTGATGATACCCCAGGTACCACAAAAAAGGGTATTATGTTTGGTGAGAAAAAACTACCAGTAGTTTTTCCTGTATCTGACGAATTAAATGAGGTGTGTGAGGAAGCGTGGACTTCCCCAGATAAGAAATTGATCATTTCTAAACGGTTAATGGCTGCGTACCCTTTCCCGCCAGAGGATAGGTCACGCTGGGAAACACCCCCTAGGGTAGATAAAGCATTGACACGCTTATCAAAGAAGGTGGCATTACCGTCTCCGGATACGGCCGCCCTAAAAGAACCGTCTGATAGAAAGCTGGAAAGTACCCTAAAGGCTATATACACACACACTGGCATTATATTGAGACCCGCTATTGCATCAGCTTGGATGTGCAGTGCTGCTGCTGCGTGGTCAGACTCCCTGTCGGAAAACATTGATACCATGGATAGGGACAATATTTTGCTAACGATTGACCATATAAAAGACGCGGTCTTATACATGCGTGATGCACAGAGGGATATTTGCCGGCTGGCATCAAAAATAAGCGCTATATCCATTGCCGCCAGACGGGGGTTATGGACTAGGCAATGGTCAGGTGATGCCGACTCCAAGCGGCACATGGAAGTTTTACCCTATAAAGGGGCGGAACTTTTTGGGGAAGGTCTTTCAGACCTCGTTTCCACAGCTACTGCTGGGAAATCGACTTTTTTGCCACAGGCTACCCCACAGCAAAAGAAAGCACCGTATTATCAAGTACAGTCCTTTCGGCCCCAGAAAAATAAGCGGGCTAGAGGCTCATCTTTTCTGCCGAGGGGCAGAGGAAGGGGGAAAAAGCTGCAGCACACAGCTAGTTCCCAGGAGCAGAAGTCCTCCCCTGCGTCCGGTAAGTCCACAGCATGACGCTGGGGCTGCTCAGGCGGAATCGGGAACGGTGGGGGCACGTCTCAGGTTTTTCAGCACACAGTGGGCTCTCTCACAAGTGGATCCCTGGGTCCTTCAAGTAGTATCTCAGGGGTACAGGCTGGAATTCGAGACGTCTCCCCCCCGCCGTTTCCTAAAATCTGCCTTGCCGGCAACTCCCTCTGCCAGGGAGGCAGTGTTGGTGGCTATTCAAAAACTGTATTCACAGAAAGTGATCGTCAAGGTACCCCTCCTTCAGCAAGGAAAGGGTTACTACTCCACAATGTTTGTGGTACCGAAACCGGACGGTTCGGTGAGACCCATCTTAAATTTAAAAACCTTGAACACTTATATCAAAAGGTTCAAGTTCAAGCTGGAATCGCTCAGGGCGGTTATTGCGAGCCTGGAGGAGGGGGATTACATGGTATCCCTGGACATCAAGGATGCGTACCTGCATGTCCCCATTTACCCTCCGCACCAGGAGTACCTCAGATTTGTGGTACAGGACTGTCATTATCAGTTCCAGATGCTGCCGTTCGGGTTATCCACGGCACCGAGGGTCTTTACCAAGGTAATGGCCGAAATGATGATACTCCTTCGCAAGAAGGGAGTTTTCATTATCCCGTACTTGGACGATCTCCTGATAAAGGCGAGGTCCAAAGAACAGTTGATAGTGGGGGTGGCACTTTCTCAGGAAGTGCTACAACAGCACGGCTGGATTCTAAACATTCCAAAGTCACAGCTGGTCCCGACGACACGTCTTCTGTTCCTGGGAATGATTCTGGACACAGACCAGAAAAGAGTGTTTCTTCCACTGGAAAAAGCAGAGGAATTGTCATCTCTGGTCAGAGACATTCTAAAACCAGGAAAAGTGTCGGTACATCAATGCACACGAGTCCTGGGAAAAATGGTAGCTTCGTACGAAGCAATTCCATTCGGAAGGTTCCACGCAAGGACGTTCCAGTGGGACCTGTTGGACAAATGGTCCGGGTCCCATCTCCAGATGCAACAGCGGATAACCCTATCGGCCAGAACCAGGTTGTCGCTGCTGTGGTGGCTGCAGAGGGCTCATCTACTAGAGGGCCGCAGATTCGGAATACAGGACTGGGTCCTGGTGACCACGGATGCCAGCCTTCGGGGCTGGGGGGCAGTCACAAAGGGAAGAAATTTCCAAGGACTGTGGTCAAATCAGGAGATTTCTCTTCACATAAATATCCTGGAGCTAAGGGCCATTTACAATGCCCTAAGCCAGGCAAGACCCCTACTTCAAAACCAGCCGGTACTGATCCAGTCAGACAACATCACGGCGGTCGCCCATGTAAACAGACAGGGCGGCACGAGAAGCAGGATGGCGATGGCAGAAGCCACAAGGATTCTCAGATGGGCAGAGAATCATGTGTTAGCACTGACGGCAGTGTTCAATCCGGGAGTGGACAACTGGGAAGCAGACTTCCTCAGCAGGCACGACCTCCACCCGGGAGAATGGGGACTTCATCCAGAAGTCTTCCAAATGCTGGTCAACCGGTGGGAAAAACCACAGGTAGACATGATGGGGTCCCGCCTCAACAAGAAGTTGAAAAGATATTGCGCCCGGTCAAGAGACCCTCAGGCGATAGCGGTGGATGCTCTAGTGACACCATGGGTGTACCAGTCGGTTTATGTGTTTCCTCCTCTACCTCTCATACCCAAGGTACTGAGAATAATAAGAAGGCGAGGAGTGAAAACCATACTCGTGGTTCCGGATTGGCCAAGAAGAGCTTGGTACCCGGAACTTCAAGAGATGCTTACAGAGGACCCTTGGCCTCTGCCGCTCAGACAAGACCTGCTGCAGCAGGGACCCTGTCTGTTCCAAGACTTACCGCGGCTGCGTTTGACGGCATGGCGGTTGAACACCGGATCCTGAAGGAAAAGGGTATTCCGGAGGAAGTCAACCCTACCCTGATCAAAGCCAGGAAGGATGTCACCGCAAGACATTATCACCGCATTTGGCGAAAATATGTTGCTTGGTGTGAGGCCATGAAGGCCCCGACGGAGGAATTTCAACTGGGTCGATTCCTGCACTTCCTGCAAGCAGGGGTGACGTTGGGCCTCAAATTGGGGTCCATAAAGGTCCAGATTTCGGCTCTGTCGATTTTCTTCCAAAAAGAACTGGCTTCACTGCCCGAAGTTCAGACTTTTGTCAAAGGAGTACTGCATATTCAGCCTCCTTTTGTGCCCCCAGTGGCACCTTGGGATCTCAATGTGGTTTTGGCATTCCTGAAATCACATTGGTTCGAACCACTTAAGACTGGATTTAAAATATCTCACGTGGAAAGTGGTCATGCTGTTGGCCTTGGCGTCGGCCAGGCGGGTTTCAGAATTGGCGGCTTTGTCTTGTAAAAGCCCTTATCTGATTTTCCATATGGATAGGGCAGAATTGAGGACTCGTCCTCAGTTTCGTCCAAAGGTGGTCTCAGCGTTTCACTTGAACCAACCTATTGTGGTGCCTGCGGCTACTAGGGACTTGGAGGATTCCAAGTTGCTGGACGTAGTCAGGGCCCTAAAAATTTATATTTCCAGGACGGCTGGAGTCAGAAAGACTGACTCGCTGTTTATCCTGTATGCACCCACCAAGCTGGGTGCTCCTGTTTCTAAGCAGTCTATTGCGCGCTGGATTTGTAGCACTATTCAGCTGGCGCATTCTGCGGTAGGCTTACCGCAGCCTAAATCTGTAAAAGCCCATTCCACACGGAAGGTGGGCTCATCTTGGGCGGCTGCCCGAGGGGTCTCGGCTTTACAACTTTGCCGAGCAGCTACTTGGTCGGGGGCAAACACGTTTGCAAAATTCTACAAATTTGATACCCTGGCTGAGGAGGACATGGAATTCTCTCATTCGGTGCTGCAGAGTCATCCGCACTCTCCCGCCCGTTTGGGAGCTTTGGTATAATCCCCATGGTCCTTACGGAGTCCCCAGCATCCACTAGGACGTCAGAGAAAATAAGATTTTACTCACCGGTAAATCTATTTCTCGTAGTCCGTAGTGGATGCTGGGCGCCCATCCCAAGTGCGGATTGTCTGCAATACCTGTACATAGTTATTGTTACAAAAATCGGGTTTTGTTGTGAGCCATCTCTTTAGAGGCTCCATTTTGTTATCATACTGTTAACCGGGGTTCCTATCACGTGTTATATGGTGTGATTGGTGTGGCTGGTATGAGTCTTACCCGGGATTCAAATATCCTTCCTTATTGTGTCAGCTCTTCCGGGCACAGTTCCTAACTGAGGCTTGGAGGAGGGTCATAGGGGGAGGAGCCAGTGCACACCAGATAGTCCTAAATCTTTCTTAGATGTGCCTAGTCTCCTGCGGAGCCGTCTATTCCCCATGGTCCTTACGGAGTCCCCAGCATCCACTACGGACTGCGAGAAATAGATTTACCGGTGAGTAAAATCTTATTTTCACCTTGCGATCTGAACTAACTTTTCTTGCGATTTTGACTATAGTCAATATCGAAAGAAAATATCTCACCGTGTGTACACACCCTAAGTATTACCAATGTTTATTTGCAAACGCAAATATACAAATGTAACATTTGCAAACATCATAGGCAGCATAAGTGCTGACCTCCTGACACACAAGCACTGCTTTGCTCAGCATTCACAGAATTTAACAAGTGGGCCTGATTTTGAGTTGGGAATAAAGCAAGAAAGCACAAGTAACTGTGTACCTGGACAAGCCATGTTGCACCGCAAGGTGTCGTAATACATACTGTTTTTTTTCAGTCCCACCTGCAGTGCTACATGGTTTTACCGGGGTACCGGGTTACTTGCGTTTTCTTGTTATATTCCCCACTCAGAATCTGGACCACTGGAACTTCAATCCTGCCCTGCCTGCTACGTATGTGCAGGAAAACAACATAGAGGCACAGGGTTGCCTACCACAGAGTAGTGCAATGTTACTCATTGTGCCCCAATTATAACATTTTAATGGTCATATTATTTTCAAATGACCTATGATACATAGTGTGAACATAAGTACATTTTACACAAAGTTCCTTCCGTGGTACAATTGATTCATATCAGAGACCTAAATTGAAGACTTAGGTAATGAAGGCTGTGGCTAATAAGAGAGCCAGTGTGATTGTGAGCAGGAGAGAGAACATGCTGCCAGTGAGCCTCCGTTCAATCATCTCACTAATGAGGTTAAGTGCATGGATGAGTTAAGAGTGAACTCATTAACGTTTTGTTGCAGTTTTATAAGATCAGATTCTGAGAAATAGTATGATATGCTTATGTTAATTTGCTGTCAGTTGATGTCTTTTTCATTTGAAAGAAATAGTTTTTTCCTTGGATTTTGTTGGAATGCAGGCCTATGGTGAAGGCTCTAGGAGCACGTGCAGAAAAATTACATCAAACAGCAGATTCTCAATCATCTCATATTATGAATTCAAAAATAGAACCAAATCCTTGGTGCCCTTAATAGGGAAAATTGTTTTGTCAAACAAAACCAAATGTATTATTTAAAGGTAAAATATGATACCTCAATTAATATCTGCAGTCAAGCAATCTGACTATAACTGTATAAGCGTACTAATAAATTATTATATAAATATCATTCCCCATAATATTTTACAGCAGTATTTTAACCATTTGAAGTAAAGTATGTAGCCTATAAAGCACAAGAAAGACCAAATATAGGAAATGTAAATGTACTGCATAAAGTTATTAAACTGATCACTTATACCCATGGCTGTGTTAATAAAATGCTCACCTTCATTCAATTTTTTTGTCAGTGCAGGTGGGGGTTATTTAGGTTTGTTAGCAAACCAAAAAAAGCACACTAATGGGCAAAACCATGTTGCACTGCAGGCAGTGGCGTCACAGGGTGGGTGCGGGGGGTGTGGCCCGCACCCGGGTGTCATCCACCAAGGGGTGACACCAAAGTGCCGGCTCCTACTCAGTGACAGGAGCCGGGTGCTGCACTGTAACATTACGTGCAGCAACCCTGCCCCTGTCACCATATAGGAGCTGGTACTGCTGATACGCCAGTCTCCGGGGGCAGGCAGCAACTCCCGGACCCCCGGAGTGATGAAAACGCGGATCAGGCGCTTAGCCTCGCCCCTCCCATGAAGCCATACCCCTCCAACTGGTTGCCGCACTGGGTACATAAGAGGTGAGTGACGTCTCTGACTGCAGGTGAGGAAAATGTAACATGTGCAGAGAGATTTAGCTTTGGATGGGTTATATTGTTTCTGTGCAGGGTAAATACTGGCTATTTTGACACTGCAATTTAGATTTCAGTTTGAACACACCCCACCCAAATCTAACTGTCTCTCTGCAGATGTTATATCTGCCCCACCTGCAGTGCACATAGTTTTGCCCATTAGTGTGCTTCTTTGGTTTGCTAACAAACCTGAATATGGCCCATGGTGCCGGACTGAAGCTGTCAGACCAAAACATGTTCTATTTTCCCACATCCTGCCCTGTCCCTGTCTTATTTATTATTATTTATTAACAGTTTCTTATATAGCGCAGCATATTCTGTTGTGCTTTATAATTGGAACAACAGTAATAGAACAAAACTGGGTAAAAACAGACAGACATAAAGGTAGGTAGGCCCGCACACACACACTTTGCACAGCAATTTGCAGAGAATATTTGGTCATTCACATCAGTTACTGTCCCAGTGGAACTTACAATCTATGTTCCCTAATACACACACACACACAGTATACACTAGTTATTTATTTATTTATTATCAGAATCCAATATTTTGGATTGTGTGAGGAAACCAGATTACCTGGAGAAAACCCATGCAAACATAGGACAGAATATTCAAACTCCACACACCTATGGCCTTGGTAGGAATCCAATTCAATTCCTCAGTGTTGTGAGATAGTGATGCTAATCACTACACTAACAATGACTGACTTCAATATGCTTATGATTTCTCTATAACATTAGTAGGAGGGCATGGATCCCATTGTTGCCAATGTCGCCATATTTTACTGAAGTCAGGGCCTGATTAAGTGTCCCAGCCACCCTAAGCCAGGGCATAGCCAGAAAGTTTTTAGGCCCCAGAGCAACATTTTAAAGGCATCCCAGTGCTTCTAGAGAGACACCTCTTTCAGCAGTTGTTAATGTTATGACCCTTAATAGTGCTTTAGTTAATGTTATGCCACGTAGTAGTGCCTAGTTTATTTTATGAGCCATAATAGTGCCCTAGTTTACTCTATGTTATATTGTATGGTTGCCAGTACGTATTATGCCACACAGTGCCCCCAATTCACATCATGACATACAGTGTTCCCAGTTCATATTATGCCACATACAGTGCCCCCTGTTTATATTATCAGGACCGTAACTAGGGTGGTGAAGACGTTGCCTTGCACACCGTTCATTTTCCATGTGGGTGCACCGTCCGCATTCACGCCAATTGTCCTCTGCTGTTTGTGGTCGCTGTATAGCAACGCTGGGCAGACAGTGTGAGTGTGTCCCCTGAGTGGTCCCCCCTCCCCTCCTGTAGTGCAAGTAGAGTATCTTCCCCATATGCTGCACCTTCCCACTCTCGTCTCCTGTAGTGCACGCAGAGTGTCTTCCCCGTGTGCTGCGCCTCCCATCCTATTGTGTGCACAGAGGGACTTCCTCGTGTGCTGTGTCTCCCCTCCTTCCTGTCCTTTTGTGCACGCAGAGGGATTTCTAGGTACAGGTGCCGGGCAAGGGAAAATACATGTAAGTGAAAGAATCATTGGTCAGGGAACGAACAAACACACAGACACACACACACACACACACACACACATACAACATACAGACACGCACACACACACACCCCTGTGGGGTGAGAGAAATTATAACAAGGAATAGGGGCTCTACCTGGCATAAGGTGTAGGGGCTGCACTGTGGAGTAATGTGTGTAAGGGGCTCTACCATGCAAGAAGGTGTATAAGGGGCTCCTCTGAGGTGGAACGTGTATAAGGGGTACTACTGTGTGGCAAAGCGTGTATAAAGGGTTCCACTGTGTGGTGTAATGTGTATAAGGTTTACTACTGTATTGTGTAATGTGTATAAGGGGTACTACTGTTTGGTGTAATTTGAATAACAGACACTACTGTGCGGTGTCATTCGAATAACGGCCACTACTATGTGGTGTAATTTGGGTAACGGACACTACTTTGTGGTATAATGTGGCTAACGAATATATTACTGTACAGTGTAATGTTAATTGGTACTATTCTGTGTCCATGAACACCTTCATTGTGTACTGTGCCTATTTTAAATATGGAGGAAGAAGGGTGCACCAATTCTCTTTCCGGCACAGGGCACCAAAATGCCTAGTTACGGTACTGCATATTATGCCACACTATAGTGCCTCTAGTTTATATTGTGACACATTAAAGTGTCTTCCTGTTTAAATTATGCCACATCACAGCGCCCTCCAGTTCAAATAATGTCACATTACAGTGCCCTGATTTCAAATTGTGTCGTATTACAGCGTTATTTAGTTCAGTTTATGCCACAATACAGTGCCCAGAAAAAAAGACAAAATGCAGGTGCACACTCTAAGCATTAAGAAAACTAGTAATCAGAAAAATTATAATAAACTCTACAGTACAATTTAATATGGAGTCAAATTGAGGTTCTTGAGGCACCCATCCACTAGCGAGATATATGTCAGCAATGAGTTGGATCCTTTTTTCCTGCGATCTGGCTGGCAGCTTCCCGGGAGCCCTGCGATTGCGATTTGCTTCTTGAATGTATTTTTTACATCTGATTTATCGCATGCGATCTAATGTTTTGCACCTATTTCCGTGCGATTGCGATAAATATAATGGTCAACCCATATGATCTGTGACTGCGATGGGAGGCACATGGGAACACGCCTCGCATCACAATCGCACAAAAAGGACATGCGATGTGACACTTTTCATTTGATCCATCGCAGCAATTCGTAACAATCGCATAAAAAGAACCCATATAGCACTAGTGGATGGGGCCTTTAGCATCATTTTTGACCAAAAATATGGGCCCACCTAACAAAACCAGGTGACCTCATCACGTGGCTCCCTAACATTCCTAAGGTTCAAGTCCAGAGCATGGGACCCCCTGGGCCAGCACAAGCCAACTGCCCCAGGGTATCACACTATTGAGAAGTAGCAATTTAAGTGTTAAAAGATGTTACATTAATAAGAAGTAGTAGCTAGAAGTAATTAGTGATAAAAAAATGTACATTATAAAAAAAAGTTAAGGTGCTAAAAAGTGTAAGATTACCAAAGCAGCCCGACTACACCAACCCAGGGGTTCCCACGCCCCTAACCCAATCTTAATGCTGACATAGTATATACATTTACTGAGGACTTGAAATCCATAGTGCCTATTCCAATATGTGTTCTGAGAAATTGTCTGAGAAAATGTTATCTTGGAAATTGGTATATAACTATATAACCTGGGTCCGGGACCCTATGCCTCTGGGCCCCATAGCAGTGGCACTCGCTGCACCCACTATAACTATACCCATGCCCTAGGTTAAAACACTTTTAGCGCCCTCTGTAATACTGCTAAACAAAGACCACACTGTGTATGCATGCCCAAGATAAATGATTAAGTTCTCTTGTGGCATGACACGCTCCAGTGGTTCCTGGTGACAGGGTATGCTGGTGCTGAGATTGTTTCATGCACAAATGATTAAAACTATTGTATAAATATTCCTTCAGACTAAGGGGGTCTATTCAATTTTCACTTTTCGACAGAAATAGGAAAAACCAGTACCTGTCGATAAACACGTAGATCGGCGGATTAGCCGCAGATCCACGTGTTTTGTCGCATTAGCGGCCAATTCCGTCAGGATTTTGGCCCGTTTTCGACAATGCTGGTTTGACTTAAAAAAAAAAGTAAAATCAGCATTAACGCCGGTATATACCTGGAAATGCACAAAGGACAGCCCTCCCGATAAGAGCTGTCCTTTGTGATAAAAAGTCTTCTGAGATTAGGATCCAGGTGTCCTTCTGCTCATGCCCATTGACATGTGCCGCTGCAGGGTGAGATCCAATTGGATCCCTCTCACGGAAAAGCAGCCCATAGGTTTCTATGGGGTAACACCACATAAAGATGGCGTTATCCACCAGGACAAAGCTCCGGAATGTATCACATTCTGGAACTTGGTACATATGATAAATGTGTCCAAATTCATAAAATTTCAGTTTTGGGATTTTTGCCCACATTTTCCCTTTAGCACATCCCACCCTTTGTGTTTAGACTTGGGCCCAACCCCAAGATATCTTATTATGGTATGCACATATTCCAAAATTCAGAAAAATGTGATATCCAAAGACCTTCTGGTCCCAAGCATGTTGTATATTGGAGACTCAACTGTGCTTCTTTATGCAAACTTAGAAGTGATACTGTACACACATTTAGTTAATTATTCTCCTGTGTTTAATGATCTGACAGCTGTTCATACTGTCTCATACATAAAATTCTGGCTGTTCACAACAGGGGCACTTTAAGAGAGGATGAGGCCCAAGTGCTGCCTCCACCATTCGGTCCCCCTCCTCTCTGCCGGCAGCGCTGGAGAGTCTGAGCACTAAAGGGCTCAGGCTCTATTGCGCATGCGCAGATCACTGGGGAATGGCGCGGTGGCCATTTTCCCAGTGATATCTCTACTGCGTATGCGCAGAACACCGTGAAAATGCCCGCTGCGCCACTTTCACCGTGATCCCAGAGTGCTGGGAGGGGTAAGTATTTAAAAAATGGGTGCAGCGTGTGCGATGGTGGCCCCCTCTGGACTCAGGGGCTCGTGTGCACCGCACACACTGCACCCATTATAGATACGCCAGTGGTTCACAACAATGTTTACAGCCTTATTGTCTATGAGATTATTTAACTACTTAAAAGTGTAATAAATGCTACACTAAACAAAAAGTAATACAATCTGGTATCCATGCAGTTTAAAGCTAACTAAACTTATATGTTTTTACTGCACTGGCTTCTTAATCAACAATTTTGTTCTATCCAACCATTAATTAGCCACAAGGTTAAAGGGCAGAGAATAGAGTGCCTTTTGTTTTCATGTTTACAGAGAATTTAGTGGAAATTGGAATTTTGGAATTCTTCTAATAACTTGCTTATCCTCCTAAATGCAGTGTAATCTGTGAGTAGTAAGCTTTTAACACATTAGTGTAAATTAGATCGCTTACACAAGCAATTATGAGTCTTTTAGTTCGGTAACAGTTTTGCTGACATTGCTCTAGTAGACCAGAGATAGTTAAGTTTAGCTCCCATGTGTTCTAGTTTGACAGGACAGTCCCGGGTTTTTCCAAATGGAAATTAATTGTCCCCCACATTTCAAACCCCCGATGCTCTTAGATTAACTGAATATGATAGCATATAAATATACAAAATTCAAATTGTAGTAGTAATTGTTCATATGTCCAAACAGATGGAATAATTAATTGACCGTAAGTAGAAAACAATTACAAATACTAAGCATGGCACTTATTGACAGAGATGGGCAATGCGCTCTGTCCCAGGGCAAAATATCTAGTGACAGCTTTGTATGGCGATATTGGCGGAGGGATTTATTTAATAAGGGTGATGTTGGTACAATTTCTGCAGCCATCCATGATCTGTATTTTTTCACATGGGAACTCTTCTAAAAAAAAAAATTGTGTTGTATTTTTTCAACTATTATTTTTTATTTATTTTCAACCAGTGTAAATGAAAGCCAAAGTCCCTTCTTTCAGTTCTCCTACACATGTGTGAACCTGCATGTGCATATTCATGGAGTCTGGACCAGCAAAGATGATAAATTGATGGATAAATTATGGCAATAAATGGCTTTTTATTGCTATGGTAAGCTGCCATAGAAAACCAGCAGTATTATCAAATATTAAATATTAACAGGCTTGAATGTCACATTGTCTTTGTATTTGTAAAGTAGACCCCAAATCCTATATGCAAATAATACAAGCCTTTGAAACTGGTAATAGTGTTATAGATCTTTGAAACACATTTCTTTGAAATGTTTTGTTGGCCCCCGTGGGCTATATAGGTTGTATTGATAACATCCGTAGTTTCAGTAGAATGCCTTTGAAAATTCACATACAGCTCTCATAGGAAATATATACCTGATAAGTTGTGATGAATATCCCTCAGTACACGTTTTGCTGTCGTAAATCCATTAATCATTGGTTGCTATCCTTTAGACTGCTTTGATTTGTAGGCTGTATTAGAAAGGCAAAAGTAGTTGAAAATGTGAAGCAGATGTGCCTGGGAAATGCCAGGTTTACAACAGTGGCAAAGTACTTATCAAAGCCAATATTTCTCAATTTCTCCTGCGAAAGGTTTCCTTGTGTCTTCACCTCCATGAAGACCCATTTAAATCTGTTAACCTTTTTTTCCTTCAGAATCAGCACTTACCAGTGACATCACCTACGTTTACCAAAGCTTTGAAACAGAAAGACAGACATTAATATTATCCAGTGAGGACGTTTCATTGATTTTAAGTCCCTTTATTCCACAAGATAGTGAATAATGTATAGTACCATATGTTTAACATTATCACCACTGCTTTGTAGATGGTATAAAAGGAAACTGTGTTTTTATGTCCTACAAACATAAGATTATGTTTATAAAGTATTCAGTGGGGTGCAGTATCGGTATGCGATTTATTAGATTAGGGTTACAGTGTTCTGTAGTATCCACTTTTAATCTCAGAGTTTGTTTTCGTTGACAGAATCAGAGGCATGTACTCTGTTGTAAGACTTCCTAGGGCAAACTTTATGTATATTCACAGCTGCGGTGATAAAATATAGGCTGCGACCTGCTCGCAGGATGGGATTTATTACACAGTGTATCCTATGATTATCGGAGCCAACAGCAATTACATGCCGGGTTGTTCTTTTCATCGTTTTTATTTTCATTCATTATAATACTGTTTCTTTAGCCATATACTAGCATTTAGCATTAGGCATGATAAATATGCAGATGTACCATTTCTTTTATGGAAATTCCCGCCCACAATCATTATCTTACAGGTTTACCACTGATATTTTTATTTTGTTGTTGTATAAAATAGAAAGAAAACCAACAACTACTTTGAAGAGCCACAACTGTGTCTAGTGTTTATAGTTCTTGTGTTCTCTCTTCAACCATCTCATATCTTCACAATACAACATAGTTAATTGCTGAATTATTCTGCTGGTTCAAGTAGGATGTCCGGTGGGGAGTGTATCCCAGAGCTATGCCCCAGTAGTTACCACTATTGTAAACTGTAGTCTCCCTTCGCAGAAATGGGGTGAACAGTCACGCCGCAGGCTCCTGAAGAAAGAAGGGATGTGATTGCATTAGCGATCACTTCCCTTCTTCAACGCTGCAGGTGTGTCGCTCATTTTTGGAACTCCTATCCATGGTTTTTAAACATTAATGATTCTTAATTTCATATTTACGCAATAGGCTGCGTTGTAATATATTTTAATTATCGCGTCTAGAACCAATCAATATGCCCGATTGTCTCTACTAATTATTATTCCCAGTGTTTCCTCCATGGGGCTCCACCCACAGCTTGTCTGCCCTGGCTTCAGAGAGATTGCCATAGTCTCATGGGAGTCTGTAGGTCATCTACTATTCTGGTAGATTCGGAAAGTGTGTCACATACTAGCTACAGTACATAAAATAACTTTTTCTTATTGTGCTATTCAGAAAAGGAATGCATTTATTGGAATACTACGACGATGTAAGAAACCTAAAGGCTTACAATAAGCAGAATACTGTGCACTAGATCTACTCCTCTAAATGTAAATATGCCAAATAAAGCACAATGCCAATCAGATAAACACATGCCCAGCATGCTACTGTGCGTACGTCAGATTAGTAGTTTTCATATGTAGGCTTTGGCTTACTGTTTTGGCAGGCTTCATTTCAGTTGCTAGAGTATTTCTACTTTTTTTTATCAGCCAGATAATTAATCAGAAGAACTCATTATTGTAACTCAGGATCCCAGCCATACTTCTATAAATATCTGCAGACTGAGCAGTGATATCTAACATGACCACACAGACAAAGGTTAACACTGAAGGATTGAAGACCTCTTTGTAAAATAATAATAGCTACAATAACTTAAAAAAGAAAGTAGACAATAGTCACAGATGTAGGAATGTGTAATGCAGCATGCCCCAGGTTTATATTATTTTCTACTATACTATTTTTTAATACATCATTTACTACTGAGAGCAGATATTTAATCATTAGTTATGCTTCAGTGCTTACTTTCTAATATTAACAGTGAAAGCTGCATGCAGAGAGATAAGAAAAGATTGCTTAAGTTGTACATGAAGTGACAAAATGGAGTCAATCATCATGGATGGATCAAGAGAGGGGAGCGTCCATATGCAGTTTATGTGCGAGCTCTCCCTCTCTCATTGGGTAAGCACCACACACCCCATGGGCCCATGTGCATGACCAGTGTCGGACTGAGGCAAGAAGGACCTTCCAGGGAAATTCAACAGAAGGGGCCCACTGAAGGGGGGTGGCTACCCATTAGGTAGGTGTGGTAATCAACTGGAAGGGTGTGGCCAGATAACTTTAAAGTTAAAGAAGTTGAAGATGAAGAACTTATGGTGGTCAGTTTGTTGCAGATGGATCTAATATTCCAAAAAGTGCACAAAAATGGGGCAGAGAGCAGTCAGGATGTGGCAGGATTACTGGCAATCAAGAGAAGGAGCAGGGTTAGTAGAAGCAGTGAGTCCTGACTCCCCAACAACAACTACTAACGGCTTAAGTTAAGGCGTTTACTACTCTATTTACTCTGCTGGGTGAGGCTGATGCTCCCTGCATCCTCCTCCGTATTCTCTTCCTCCATGGACTTGCTCCTCTGTAATGTGTGACATCATCGCTGATTCCGTGAATGTGCAACACTGATTCCTGACTCAGTGACGATTCACAGACAGGTGCACACATGTATAACCTCATGTACGCATAGAAAGGTGCACAAACGAGTAACCACATGCTTGCACACACAGGTAACTACATGGGCACACAACACAAGTAACCACATGCCTGCACATACAGGTGCTCACACAGGTAATCACATGCCCGCAAATACAGGTGCACACATAGGTTACCTCATACCCCCAACACAGACAGGAGCGCACACAAGTAACCATATGCCTGAACAGGCAGGGGCACATATAGGCCCACCCAGACAGGTGCACACACAGGGAACCTCATGCCAACACAGACAGGTGCACACATAAGTAACATCATGCCTGCACAGACAGGTGAAAACACAGACAACCATATGCCCACACATTCAGGAGCACACATAGACAGGTGTGCATATAGATAAACTTATGCCCGCACAGACAGGTGTACACACAAGTAACTGCATGCCCACACATACAGGTGCACACAAAGGTAACCACATGCCCACACAGACAGGTGCACACACAAGTAACCTCATGCCCACACAGACAGGTGCACACATCATGCAGTCTCACAACACATACACACATACAGTCTCAGCACACATACTGCACACACACATGCTGTCTCAGCACATATAAACATCTCAGCACACATACATACACACATGCACACAACAGGCAGTCTCAGATCACATAGTATTATTATTATTATTATTATTATTATTATTATCCTTTATATGGCTCCACAAGGGATCCGCAGCGCCCAATTGCAGAGTACATAAACGAATATTCAAAACTGGAAAATAGTGACTTACAGTTGAAGACAATTTAGGACAAGTACAGGGCAAACTAACATAGCTACAGCAGCAGATGACAGTGACATAAGCATCAGGGTGGCAGAAAACCGCAGGATTTATTGCAGTCAAAGATGGTTAAAGTAAGAAAAGGATAAGCACATGATGGAAGAGGGCCCTACTCATGAGAGCTTACATACATACACACATGCATATGTAACCTCAGCACATGCACGCAAATTACATAAGTTTGCCAGGTGAAGGGGGAGGGGGTTGTGGAGATATGAGTCACTTATTTACGTGCAGGAAAAACCTATAAGGGCTGCCATGAGAAATTGTGAGGACCAGGTCTGACAATGTGGGTAGAACTACAGCGGGGAGGAGGCATCAAGGGGATACAGGAAATGCTGAACCAAGGGGGGGGGGGGGGGGGGGGGCATGGGACAGGGTGGACTGTACCTTGGCTGGGTGGTGAAGGGCATCCACTGAAGCACGCCCTGGGGCAGGAGGACTGGATGATTGTGGTAGGTGTCAGCCCCTGCTGGTGTTTCTGTTGCCTTCAAGGATCCTCTGCTTGCCGGGAACACCAAGTTGCCTGCCTGATCACGGACCACAGGCAGCCATGGAAATACAGTGGCCGCCAACACCATCTAAAATTGACAATCACTGCTCACAGACTGACAGCCAATCAGGAGCCAATCCTGGATTACTCCACCCCACCCATTCACATCCTACTCACACTGCCCAGCCATTTTGATGGTTGTTGGCTTGTTTCACATCAGGCAATGTTGGGGCAAATTTAATTTTGAGACTCAGAAATCTACTATATGTAAAATTGGAGTAAGCAAGAGTGCAACATGGAACAATATAAAAGGTGGCATTGAGCATTTTTTCCTACATACAGATGGGCACTTATGCTCTCTGTTTTATATGTCGACTACTGATTCTCTCTGTATTGTATGGCGGTCACTGATGCTCTCTGTATTATATGGTGGTCAGTGATGCTAATTGTGTTAACTGGAGATCACCATGATGCTGTATGTATTATGGGGCAGATGTGGTTGGACTTGCTGTTGACATTTGAAGAACCATTTCTGGGAGTTGAAGATGCAGGTGGACAGGATAGGGATGGGGTGTAGTAAACTGCATCATTGTGGAGCACTGTGTATGTGATAAAGAAAGGCAATAGAACATTAATAACTGCAGGGTAGAGGCAGAGGGATATCGCAGTAAATCTGATTATTTAATCAGTGCATAGCTGAGATGTCATAAGTATTGTCTTGCAGCAGCATAGCATTTGTAATTGGATCTCTGCCTGTTAGTTATAGATCCTTCATTAATTCTTACAGTTTAAGAAATCACAATTTGTTAGAAACCCAAAAAACATTATCACCATACCAATGACACACTACTGTATATCCAAAAGTAACCTTACAGTGAACAAAGCAGTGAACCCCACTTTATAACAGAAGTGACCCCTGCATATCTGTATACCAGTACCTTCACCTCATGCAGATTCCATTCTGCTTGCCAATATACATATACAGACCCACATTATTTGGTATGTAGCATACATTACACACTCATTAGATATTGCGCATGACACAGTGTATTACAAAACAATACAAGCCCCATTCTTTCTGGCTTGTGTATAATATAAAAGCAATTTCCTAGTGACTAGTGTACAATACAAAGATCATTTAATGTGTGCTCATTATATTCGAATACATCCCTTTCTTTTTTTTTCTTTTGAATGCTCTGACAGAGGACAGGACCCACTAGCCCTTTGGGGAGACAGAGGGAGAGTCTGCCAGCACACACCAAAAACGCTATAATTATATAGGGACAACCTTATATAAGTGTTTCTCCCTTATAGCATCTTTTATATATATACAATATCGCCAAAATCAGTGCCCCCCCTCTCTGTTTTAACCCTGTTTCTGTAGTGCAGTGCAGGGGAGAGCCTGGGAGCCTTCTCTCCAGCTTTTCTGTGAGAGAAAATGGCGCTGTGTGCTGAGGAGATAGGCCCCGCCCCTTTTACGGCGGGCTCGTCTCCCGCTATTTTTGAAGTTAGGCAGGGGTTAAATATCTCCATATAGCCTCTGTGGGCTATATGTGAGGTATTTTTTGCCTCTAATAAGGTTTTTATTTGCCTCTCAGAGCGCCCCCCCCAGCGCTCTGCACCCTCAGTGACTGTTGTGTGAAGTGTGCTGAGAGGAAAATGGCGCACAGCTGCAGTGCTGTGCGCTACCTTTATGAAGACTCAGGAGTCTTCAGCCGCCGATTTTGGACCTCTTCTCTCTTCAGCGTCTGCAAGGGGGCCGGCGGCGCGGCTCCGGTGACCATCCAGGCTGTACCTGTGATCGTCCCTCTGGAGCTAGTGTCCAGTAGCCAAGCAGCAAATCCACTCTGCACGCAGGTGAGTTCACTACTTCTCCCCTAAGTCCCTCGTTGCAGTGATCCTGTTGCCAGCAGGACTCACTGTAAAGTAAAAAACCTAAGCTAAACTTTCTCTAAGCAGCTCTTTAGGAGAGCCACCTAGATTGCACCCTTCTCGTTCGGGCACAAAATCTAACTGGAGTCTGGAGGAGGGTCATAGGGGGAGGAGCCAGTGCACACCACCTGATCTGGTAAAAGCTTTACTTTTTTGTGCCCTGTCTCCTGCGGAGCCGCTATTCCCCGTGGTCCTTTCAGGAACCCCAGCATCCACTACGGACTCCGAGAAATAGAATTATCGGTAAGTAAATTCTTATTTTAAGTACTGTTTATTGAAAAGTTTTGTCAATATACAATGAAAACTTATAAAGAAATTGCATAATACCAAGGAAAAAAGTAACAACAATAAAGACGAAAAGAAAAAAATGAGGGGAAAGAAGGAGAGAAGGGGAAAAAGAAAAAAGAAAAAGAAAGTGCAGCATCACTCTAGACACAATCGGAGAATTTGCAGATATAAATCGACATATTACCTCGTCATTGGTTCACAGTACGGTTACCGTGTAAGATATTCCAATATACATACAGAGAAAAACATACCACATAGAGACTTAGTAACCCAGGGACGTAGTACTCAAAATCCATAGGTAAGAGTGGGAGGAGCTTTATAGTACGCCAACCAGGGGGCCCACGTTTTCGAGAAAGATAGCAAACTATTTTCTACAATGCTGGCCAGGAATTCCATATGGTATGTATTCCAGATTGCCGTTAATATAGCTGCTATAGAAGGGATAGTATGGGATTTCCAATGAAATGCAATCTTACACTTCACCGCGCTAATGATATGCCAGATGAGCTTCTGATCTGATTTAGCTGCATCACAAATTGAGCGAGGAAATAGAAAAAAGGATGGGGAGAAAAAAATCTCCACTTCCGTGATACTGAGAATCAGCTTACGTATAAACAACCACAAAGGGGAGATTTTGGGACACTCCAAGAAAACATGGAGCAAGATGCCTTCCGATCCACATCCCTCCAACAAAGACTAGAAGCCGACAGATAAATGCGGTTCAGTCGGTGCGGGACTAAGTACCACCGCACATAAATTTTAAATGAGTTTTCCCTATGTCTGATTGCAGCAGAGGAGGCCACTAAATTTTGTCTTATTTGTACCCATGTGTCAGGGCCTAACTGTTCATGTAAGTCTGTCTCCCAGGCGTTCTCATGTGCTGATACATAATAGAAATAAGGCCTTTTGAGGTGGAGCGAAGAAAACAAAGCGATTCAAGGGTAGACTTGACTACTGTCCTACACCAATGAAACCTGGTAGCGTGGAAGCTCCGCAGTTGCAAGTATTGATAAAAGCAGTGACTTGGCAAATTGTACTTGTCTTGTAGCATGGCAAACGTTGGGAACGAACGCGTGGGAGCTACATCGCTTATGAAGAGTAGATTAAGCCTGTGCCAGTATTTGAAAGCATAATTATTTATACCTTCTTTGAAGGCCGAGTTATCCCATATTGGATACAGTGCAGCGGGGGAGGAGAGCAGCGAATATACTTTTCATAGTCTATCCCAAAGACTAAGAGTAAATGTTATAGTTGGGATTCGCGAGTGTATAGTGGGTTGTTGAGAGCGAGGGATCCACAACAAGGAGGAGACTGAGCCCATCTGTGCTAATGTAGATTCTTTTTGAACAACAGAACAAGTAGGCTGAGCGCTCGGTGAATGGTGATGTAAACGATTGTCAGCAGCAGCTGGAAAAGGGGAAAGCCAATCCCTAGGAAATACAATATGAGCAACAAAAACCAGGTTGCGCTTGACAATCGAAATAATATGAAAATTTATTGTAGTAAAGTATTTACAACAATTCTCCCGGGAGTATAATAAAAACAATTCAATATGACATAATAATCTGCTCAAATAGAATACCCCTGAGCTTTGGTAATTAATTAATTAAAAAATAAAACAAGGTAAATGGGCGCCCGTAGCCTTCAACCCTATGGGAACTTCCTACTGCTGCACAATTTGGCAAAAAGGGGAAAGTTGCTGACCCCCAAAAAATAAGCAGAAAAAAACAATCTGTGCGCAACAGGATCACATTTAGATATAAATTGTTACATTAATAATCCAAAATATGGATGAGAAAAATAAAATATAATATATATTCTTCCGGAGTGACCACACAATATAATAAAACAATTATCACAAATAAATTTTAAACCATCTAAAACTCATAAATAAACCCGCAAAGATAACACAGTCTCTCTGAAATAGAACTAATCTGAACTGATGTTGGTATAGTAATTCAGAATATATTCCCCAAATGATAATCACAATACAGTGCACTGATTCATTGGTTATGAACTGTCCACATAGGCTGGCCAGCCTGTATTTAAATGAGATGTAATTCACCAAAGAGTTCATCCAAAGAAGTCAGTTAATTTGTATGAATAGTGTCTGTGACACAATACTGATTTTAGAGTAACGAAGAAAAGGTCACCGTGCAATTGGACCGCTTACATACCAACCAATTGAGTAGCGTAGGTATATAACGAGTGTCCCATCCAGCCGAGCGGTATTTATCCTCCCGGTGCCGCTGATGTATGGAGCTGTTTGTTGGGGATAATTATGTCAGGCAACCGTCTCGTGCTGCCTCTTACCGACACCCGCACTGGTTCGCTTGCTGGGATCACTTGAGATCTCCGCTGTCTGTACTCCACGTATCGGCATTCACCGCGCTGCCTGGGTGCTAGCCAGATAGCGCGGCTGGGTAATCCTTTAGAGCCGAAATCCAATGTACAGAAATATACGGAGTCCCTTGCAACGGCTTTTGATATTATAATTACCCAGCAATAGGGCAGTAGTAGATGATCCAAATGAAGAGGTCACTCCAAAGCTGTCACTTAACGCGTTTCTCGACCATTAGCCCCGGTCGTTTCATCAGAGGTAGGTATCTGCCTTTTGGAAAAAGACACCCTGCTGGCGTTGAAACGCGTTAAGGATACAGGTTATTCTCCCTCATTCCTGTATACCCCTGAGACTATTCTATCACTAAGGATAAGCTGCAGCACAAGCACGGCCACAGAGGCTGCTCATAATTCAGCTCACAGCTAGACACCGGCTATTGGAGTCATCTCATTACGGCAGCTGTGCTCCTTAGCAAAATCCACCTAGAGCTCTGTGTGAAATTTCAGTCACCACAGCATCACTACCAGAGTGTTTGACTGCAGTTTACAAACACTGCAGATACCCTGTGACTCCATCATCATCTCACCTTTGCACAGGTGAACAACAGAGAGGCTCCTTCTGAGCTGCCCGTGGGAGTCCCGTCGTGCCGATATTGGTGAGAGCCCGCTGACATCGGGCCGCACAGGTAACAGCTTAGCCGTCCGGGAATTACCAGCATCAGCCGCCAGCATTTAGGGCTGCATTCCATCTTGGCCCGGCGGCTTAGTGCGGACCCTGCTCTCCCGTCCCCATGCAGGGGCATAGCGGCTGACCGAGAAGACATCACTCCGGGCTCTCTCTGCTGTCATCATCACAGTGGGTAATTGTGTATTTGCATAGTCTCATTCTATATCACTTGGACCCTGTTTATTTACTTATTCAAGATTCCACATCATTTAAAGATCATTGGAACTGTCACGTGCAGCTATAGATGTAAGACCTTTTTTTGGGACTTTGTTTTCACGGATTAAGTGAGTTCATTTTTATTTTTCTGTATACAGACCTGCAGTTCACTTTTTAGTTCACTATTAGTGGTACCGAATACCGATTCCTTTCTAATCATTGGTAGTCCGCATCAAACAGCATTAGGCACTCTTTGCATAGAAAGCACCTTCTAATTAATTAATTACCAAAGTTTAGGGGTATTCTATTTGAGCAGATTATTATGTCATATTGAATTGTTTTTATTATACTCCCGGGAGAATTGTTGTAAATACTTTTATTACAATAAATTTTCATATTTTTTCGATTGTCAAGCGCAACCTGGTTTTTGTTGTTCATATTAGATTCTATTTGTACCCATCTACGTGTAGAGGCGTCAGCATGCCATTGGATGGCTTGAGAAAGGTGTGCAGCATAAAAATATAATTTTAGATTTGGAACCCCCAGTCCCCCCTCCTTCGACCTACTATAAAGAGTTTTAAGGCGGACCCGGGGTCGTTTGCCAGACCACAAGAATAAAGACAGTTTTTTCTGCAAAGTCGTGAAAACATGTGAGGGTATCGTAATCGGGAGAGCTTGGAAAATATATAAAAGATGGGGCAAAATATTAATTTTCAAGGCGTTCGCTCTGCCTGTCCACGAAATAAATTGCCTGAATACATCCCTTTCTATGGTACAGTTATGCATACATACTTCCTAACTTCAGCTGGGAGGTAAGAAGTACACGGCGCGCCAGAGTTGTGGCAGCGCCCAAAAAGGGTGTGGTACCTCGGGTGTAGGGGCGGGGCCTCGCAACACGTCCCAGCAGAGTGTCTATGGTCAAAGGCTCTCTCAATTGCTCCCTCCTCCCCCCTGGCAGCCTGCAGGTGGGACACTGGGACAGTGAACAAATAGCGGGACTGTCAAGCTGGGATCAGGACAGTTGGGACGTATGTATATACATTATATGTGTCTAGGCCACTAACCCGTTAAAGGACTGCATTTTACCCTTCATTTCAGAAATGAGTTAAACCTACAGTACATGAAAGGAAAGTAAGTGCACAGAGGTGAGGCAGGCCTAGCAGTGTTGGTACACCCGTATGATGCCCTCTTCTGAGCATGTACATTGTACAAAAATGTGATGAGTCACATATTAAGTGTAAGATGAACATTTCACTGAGTCTCATTTCACTGGATTTACGGTTGAGAGTTTTCCGTGCATTAACCTGTTGCCCCATGAAAGAATGATACATCAAAGGGCCTGTCTAAAAATGTCTTACCTTGCTTTAATGAAGTAAGCATCATCATACAGCTTTTTCCCATAGAGGTAGGAGGGAAGTCATGTAGTACAGACCTATCACAGTGCTACTTCTGGTGCTGTGTGGCCTCCTCTTGATGTGTGGAGGAGGTCACATGATGCAAAAGTTCACTGCAAAGAATAATATCAAAGCTGTCTTATTATATACTTTATGGCATGGTAATTTACTTCCTGGCTCCCATTTGGTCAATAAACGCTTGTAGCCTAAAATTTGCTTGTAACGAGTATAGAGAACAGTGTCCATTCTTTTGTTGAGATTGCGCTCAATGGGCCTTATTCAGTTTCTGACAGACCAGCGGCGCATAAGGCAAAGTACCAATCTTCTGTACTTTGCACATGCACCAGACCTGTACTACGACAGCAGATGCAGGAAGACATCAGAATGTCAGTGATTAACAGTCTGATGTCATTTGAAAGTGAAGAGGAGAGCAGTGATGGCCTTCATTTTTACCGCAGTTGCAGGCTAGTGACAAGTCTGGGATCTCCATCAGAGGCAGGAAATGTAATATTTGTGCTGGCTTGCCTTAACGACGGATCAGCAGCCGCCACTGTGTGTATCACTGACCTGCCACAGCTGCATGGGAGACATCACTCTGCTTGTCTGTTATGTGTTATAAGCCTGCCCCCAACTCCCATTGGCTCACAGGGGGCTTATATAAAATTATAGGTGCTGGTGTTGCTATCTCCAAGATACTGTAGTGCGCCGATGTCCCAGCCCATATAGGAACGATTAATGGCACTGAACATAACTTGACCCGCATCTATCGATTTTGACAGCTGCTGGTGTCGTTAGCCCATTCGCAGCCACTGTAATGGCTGCCTAGGCTGGGATCCAGGCTAAAAAGAATGCCCACTGGAGCCGGCCGGGAGGTGATACATAGCTCATCGGCACTAGCTCAGTAGCCCCACACTCACCTTCTTTCTCAAATGCTTCTGTGTCATCCTCCTAGCGGCAGAGTGTTCTGGTGTATGTAGACCTTTTGGATTTGATAAGCAAAATAAATAAAAGGAGATATAAAAGGGAGAACAGTAGTGTACACTGCTTGATTATATATATATATATAGTACAATGGTTGTAAGGGGAACACTCAATGTAGCTTATCAGTTTTCAAATAGTCCTTTTGATTAATTTCTCTTGGAGATCAGACGGAGACTGGACTGATGGTTCTGAAAAAATTCCTTGTACCAAATCACACATCAACGAATACCACTCATTCATCCATACTTTTTCAAATAATTTATTAAAATATTTCTTGCTAAAATTAGTATAGAACTCTTACATTCATCTCAACATTCATGGGTCATTTGGTTGCAAATGGGACTTGCTGTCTACCCCAGACGGGGAGGAGCTCCTATGACAGCTAGTCCACCCACTTATATCTAAGATAGTCACCCAATGCATTTCATCTAAAAGACTTCCTCAGGGGTGTTTTCTAAATGTAAGAGATAAAGAAGCATCCTAGTAATAGCTTTGGAGAGCTTCCGTGACTAAAGATATTAAAACCAAAAATTGACAGTCCAAAGGATCACAATAATGACATTCCGAAGGGTGGGGGTCTTTATTTTCAATATGGCCTTTAGTGAGCTGTGAACTAGTGCAAGTGGTCCCAATGCTGTCCTGGCTATTTATCTATCTATTTATCTATCTATCTATCTATCTATCTATCTATCTATCTATCTATCTATCTAGTGGATTTCATGAAATACACTTACTTGTGGTGTCAACTTCTCTTGTTCCAGTGGTTATGTCATTAAAAAACAAATAGAAAGGTGACAATAGTGTACACTGTGTGATGGCCAAAAAACACAGTTAATTGGTGTCACAGTCTTACACCGATAATTAGGTACATGGGAGCTCCGTAGTGATATTTAAAAAAAAAAAAATCTATTTACAAAAAAAAAGAGGTTTGTTTCCCCTCCCCCCAAACACTACTAGCCATGTACAGTACCAGTCAAAAGTTTGGACACACCTTCTCATTCAATGGTTTTTATTTATTTATTTTAATTATTTTCTACATTGTAGATTAATACTGAAGACATCAAAACTATGAAAGAACACATGGAATTATGTTGTAAACAAAAAAGTGTTAAACAAATCAAAATATGTTTCATATTTTAGATTCCTCAAAGTAGCCCCCTTTTGCTTTGATGACAGCTTTGCACACTCTTGGCATTCTCTCAGTCAGCTTCATGAGGTTGTCTCCTGGAATGGTTTTGAATTAACAGGTGTGCCTTGTCAAGAGTCATTCTGTGGAATTACTTGCCTTCTTAATGTGTTTGAGACCATCAGTTGTGTTGTGCAGAGGTAAGGTTAGTACACAGTGGACACCCCTATTTGACTACTGTTGTAATCCATATTATAGCACGAACCACTCAATTTAGCAAAGAGAAACAACAGTCCATCATTACTTTAAGACAGGGGTGGGGAATCTCTGGCCGCGGGTCATATAAGGCCTGCAAAGCCGTTTGTTCAGTCCCACCCGCTTGTGTGTCAGCGAGACACACTGCTGCTCAGTCCAACGGCGGCGTGTCTCAGCTGTCAGGGCAGGGAGGAGAGCGCAGCTATATGTCCGGCGGCGGATAGGATCTCAAACCAGCCGCCGGTTCGTGAGCCAATCAGAGCTCGCAGACTGGCAGCCAATCAGGAGCCGCCGCTGCTGGTCCACGAGCTCTGAATGGCTCACGAACCGGCGGCTGGTTTGAGATCCTACCCACCGCTGCCGCTTGACATATAGCTGCGCTCTCCTCCCTGCCCTGACAACTGACACACAAGCGGGTGGGCCTGAACAAACGGCTTTGCGGGCCTTATACAGCCCGCGGGCCGGAGGTTGCCCACCCCTGTCTTGAAGTAATGATGGACTGTTGTTTCTCTTTGCTGAGTTGAGTAGTTTGTGCTATAATATGGATTACAACAGTAGTCAAATAGTGGTGTCCACTGTGTACTAACCCTACCTCTGCGCAACACAACTGATGGTCTCAAACACATTAAGAAGGCAAGTAATTCCACATAATGACTCTTGACAAGGCACACCTGTTAATTTAAAACCATTCCAGGAGACAACCTCATGAAGCTGATTAAGAGAATGCCAAGAGTGTGCAAAGCTGTCATCAAAGCAAAAGGGGGCTACTTTGAGGAATCTAAAATATGAGACACACCACCGCCAGACAGAGCAGCAGCAATGGGGTTGGGGGCATTTGTGTATCTGGCACTGTGGGCCATTTGTGTATCTGACACTGTGGGGGCATTTGTACTGTATATCTGGCACCGTGGGGGAATTTGTGTATCTGACACCGTGGGGGCATTTGTGTATCTGGCACTGTGGGGCATTTGTATATCTGGCACTGTGGGGGCATTTGTGTATCTGGCACTGCACTGGCATATGTGTACCTGGCACTGCACTGTTGGGGGTATACGTGTATTACGTCCCATTTTAATTGTCCACACCCATTTTTTGTTGCATGCACCTTCGGCGCACGCACTCAGTTCCTCTAAGGGGCATAACTACTGGGGGGCAGGCTAATTTTTAAGTTGATAATTTTTGTATGGCCCCCGAAGGATTTTAGAAATATCCAAATGGCCCTTGGTAGAAAAAAGGTTCCCCACCCCTGCTTTAAGATATGAAGGTCAGTCAATATGGAACATTTCAAGAACTTTGAATGTAACCTCAAGTGCAGTTGCAGAAACCATCAAACGTTATAATGAAACAGCTCTCATGAGGACCGCCCCAGGAAAGGAAGACCAAGAGTAACCTCTGCTGCAGAGGAAAAATTCATTAGAAATTCCAGCCTCAGAAACCGCTACTTAACAGCACCTCAGATTAGAGCCCACATAAATTCTTCACAGAGTTCAAGTAGCAGACAAATCTCAATATCAACTGTTCAGAGGGGACTGTGTGAATCTGGCCTTCATGGTCGGATTGCTGAAAAGAAGCCACTACTGAGGATGAACAACAAGAAGAAGAGAATTGTTTGGGCCAAGAAACACAAGGAATGGACATTAGACCAGTGGAAATCTGTACTTTGGTCTGATGAGTCCAAATTTGAGATTTTGGTTCCAACCACCGTGTCTTTGTGAGACGCAGAGAAGGTGAGTGGATGGCTTCTACATGTGTGTTCCCACTGTGAAGCATGGAGGAGGAGGTGTGATGGTGTGGGGGTGCTTTGCTGGTGACACTGTTGGTGATTTATTCAAAATTCAAGGCACATTTAACCAGCATGGCTACTACAGAATTCTGCAGCGCCATGCCATCCCATCCCATCCCATCTGGTTTGCGCTTACTGGGACCATCATTTGTTTTTCAACAAGACAATGACCCCCAAACACACCTCCAGGCTATGTAAGGGCTACTTGACCAAGAAGGAAAATGATGGAGTGCTGCGTCAGATGACCTAGCATCCACAATCACCCGACCTAAAAGCCAATTGAGATGGTTTGGGATGAGTTGGACCGCAGAGTGAAGGAAAAGCAGCCAACAAGTGCTCAGCACCTCTGGGAACGCCTTCAAGACTGTTGCCATTCTCAAATCAGCTTCATGAGGTAGTCTCCTGGAATGAAGAGTGTACAAAGCTGTCATCAAAGCAAAAGGGGGCTACTTTGAGGAATCTAAAATATAAAACATATTTTGATTTGTTTAACACTTTTTTGTTTACAACATAATTCCATATGTGTTCTTTCACAGTTTTGATGTTTTCAGTATTAATCTACAATGTAGAAAATAATTAAAATAAATAAGAACCATTGAATGAGAAGGTGTGTCCAAACTTTTGACTGGTACTGTACATAAACTCATTGGACATTTCCCAACCACTCCTGAGCTGTGTTCGGGAAGAGATGGTGCCCATTATTGTCATTGATGCAAGAAAGACATGGGACTTCTTTTGGCTGACAATTAATTACAAGCAGCATCCCCTACTAGACTTGAGATTGGCTGGTAGTGAGGGTGATACCAGGTACACTCTGCTTTAATTCCACATCAATAGAAACTAATTGAAGAATATTTTTATTATTTATCTATATTGCACCAATAATATTATGTAACAGTCCCTGACTCAGAGGAACTTACATTTCTAAATTTCCAACCACATATAGAACCTTTGGGTCCATTTTGTTAAATGTCAATTAACATATGTTTCTCTAACGTCCTAGTGGATGCTGGGGACTCCGTCAGGACCATGGGGATTAGCGGCTCCGCAGGAGACAGGGCACAAAAAGTAAGCTTTTAGGATCACATGGTGTGTACTGGCTCCTCCCCCTATGACCCTCCTCCAAGCCTCAGTTAGGTTTTTGTGCCCGTCCGAGCAGGGTGCAATCTAGGTGGCTCTCTTAAAGAGTTGCTTAGAAAAAGTTTTTAGGTTCTTTATTTTCAGTGAGTCCTGCTGGCAACAGGCTCACTGCTACGAGGGACTTAGGGGAGAGAAGTGAACTCACCTGCGTGCAGGATGGATTGGCTTCTTAGGCTACTGGACACCATTAGCTCCAGAGGGAGTCGGAACACAGGTCTCGCCCTGGGGTTCGTCCCGGAGCCGCGCCGCCGACCCCCCTTGCAGATGCTGAAGATTGAAGAGGTCCGGAACCAGGCGGCAGAAGACTTTCAGTCTTCATCAGGTAGCGCACAGCACTGCAGCTGTGCGCCATTGTTGTCAGCACACTTCACACAGCGGTCACGGAGGGTGCAGGGCGCGGGGGGGGGGGCGCCCTGGGCAGCAATGTATAATACCTGTATGGCGAAAAATACATCACATATAGCCCTTGAGGCTATATGGATGTATTTAACCCCTGCCAGATATCACAAACTCCGGAGAAGAAGCCCGCCGAAAAGGGGGCGGGGCCTATTCTCCTCAGCACACAGCGCCATTTTCCCTCACAGAAATGCTGGTGGGAAGGCTCCCATGCTCTCCCCTGCACTGCACTACAGAAACAGGGTTAAAACAGAGAGGGGGGGCACTGATTTGGCGATATGAATATATATTAAATGCTATAAGGGAGGAACACTTATATAAAGGTTGTCCCTGTATAATTATAGCGTTTTGGTGTGTGCTGGCAAACTCTCCCTCTGTCTCCCCAAAGGGCTAGTGGGTCCTGTCCTCTATCAGAGCATTCCCTATGTGTGTGCTGTATGTCGGTACGTGTGTGTCGACATGTATGAGGAAAATGTTGGTGAGGAGGCGGAGCAAATTGCCTGTAATGGTGATGTCACTCTCTAGGGAGTCGACACCGGAATGGATGGCTTATTTATGGAATTACGTGATAATGTCAACACGCTGCAAGCCGGTTGACGACATGAGACGGCCGGCGATCAAATTAGTACCTGTCCAGGCGTCTCAAACACCGTCAGGGGCTGTAAAACGCCCATTTACCTCAGTCGGTCGACACAGACCCAGACACGGACACTGATTTCAGTGTCGACGGTGAAGAAACAAACGTATTTTCCTTTAGGGCCACACGTTAAGGGCAATGAAGGAGGTGTTACATATTTCTGATACTACAAGTACCACAAAAAAGGGTATTATGTGGGATGTGAAAAAACTACCTGTAGTTTTTCCTGAATCAGATAAATTAAATGAAGTGTGTGATGATGCGTGGGTTTCCCCCGATAGAAAATTATTGGCGGTATACCCTTTCCCGCCAGAAGTTAGGGCGCGTTGGGAAACACCCCTTAGGGTGGATAAGGCGCTCACATGCTTATCAGAACAAGTGGCGGTACCATCTACAGATAGGGCCGTACTTAAGGAGCCAGCTGATAGGAGGCTGGAAAATATCCTAAAAAGTATACACACACATGCTGGTGTTATACTGCGACCAGCGATCGCCTCAGCCTGGATGTGCAGAGCTGAGGTGGCTTGGTCGGATTCCCTGACTAAAAATATTGATACCCTTGACAGGGACAGTATTTTATTGACTATAGAGCATTTAAAGGATGCATTTCTATATATGCGAGATGCGCAGAGAGATATTTGCACTCTGGCATCAAGAGTAAATGCGATGTCCATATCTGCAAGAAGATGTTTATGGACACGACAGTGGTCAGGTGATGCAGATTCCAAACGGCACAAAGATGTATTGCCGTATAAAGGGGAGGAGTTATTTGGGGTCGGTCCATGGGACCTGGTGGCCACGGCAACTGCTGGAAAATCCACCGTTTTTTACCCTAAGTCACATCTCTGCAGAAAAAGACACCGTCTTTTCAGCCTCAGTCCTTTCGTCCCTATAAGAGTCATATCTGCCCAGGGATAGAGGAAAGGGAAGAAGACTGCAGCAGGCAGCCCATTCCCAGGAACAGAAGCCCTCCACCGCTTCTACCAAGTTCTCAGCATGACGCTAGGACCGTACAGGACCCCTGGATCCTACAAGTAGTATCCAAGGGGTACAGATTGGAATGTCGAGACGTTTCCCCCTCGCAGGTTCCTGTAGTCTGCTGTACCAATGTCTCCCTCCGACAGGGAGGCAGTATTGAAAACAATTCACAAGCTGTATTCCCAGCAGGTGATAATAAAATTACCCCTCCTACAACAGGGAAAGGGGTATTATTCCACACTATATTGTGGTACTGAAGCCAGAAGGCTAGGTGAGACCTATTCTAAATCTGAAATATTTGAACACTTACAAAGGTTCAAATCCAGATGGAGTCACTCAGAGCAGTGATAGCGAACCGGGAAGAAGGGGACTATATGGTGTCCCGGGACATCAGGGATGCTTACCTCCATGTCCCAAAATTTGCCTTTCTCACCAAGGGTATCTCAGGTTCGTGGTACAGAACTGTCACTATCAGTTTCAGACGATGCCGTTGGATTGTCCAAGGCACCCCGGGTCCTTACCAAGGTAATGACCGAAATGAGGATTCGTCTTCAAAGAAAATGGACGACCTCCTGATAAGAACAAGGTCCAGAGAACAGTTGGAGGTCGGAGTAGCACTATCTCAAGTAGTTCTACGACAACACGGGTGGATTCTAAATATTCCAAAACCGCAGTTGTTCCGACGACACGTCTGCTGGTCCTAGGGATGATTCTGGACACAGTCCAGAAAAAGGTGTTTCTCCCAGAGGAGAAAGCCAGGGAGTTATCCGAGCTAATCGGGATCCTCCTAAAACCAGGAAAAGTGTCAGTGCATCATTGCACAAGAGTCCTGGTAAAAATGGTGGCTTATTACGAAGCGATTCCATTCGGCAGATTTCACGCAAGAACTCTTCAGTGGGATCTGCTGGACAAATGGTCCGGATCGCATCTTCAGATGCATCAGCGGATAACCCTATATCCAAGGACAAGGGTGTCTCTCCTGTGGTGATTACAGAGTGCTCATCTTCTAGAGGGCCGTAGATTCGGCATTCAGGATTGGATGCTGGTGACCACGGAGGCCAGCCTGAGAGGCTGGGGAGCAGTCACACAGGGAAAAAATTTCCAGGGAGTGTGATCAAGTCTGGAGAATTCTCTCCACATAAATATACTGGAGCTAAGAGCAAATTTATAATGCTCTAAACTTAGCAAGACCTCTGCTTCAAGGTCAGCCGGTATTGATCCAGTGGGATAACATCACGGCAGTCGCCCACGTAAACAGAAAGGGCGGCACAAGAAGCAGGAGGGCAGTGGCAAAACTGCAAGGATTTTTCGCTAGGCGGAAAATCATGTGATAGCACTGTCAGCAGTGTTCATTCCGGGAGTGGACGACTGGGAAGCAGACTTCCTCAGCAGGCACGACCTCCACCCGGGAGAGTGGGAACTTCATAGGGAAGTTTTCCGCATGATTGTGAACCGTTGGGAAAGACCAAAGGTGGACATGATGGCGTCCCGCCCGAACAAAAAACGGGACAGGTATTGCGCCAGGTCACGAGACCTTCAGGCGATAGCTGTGGATGTCCTGGTAACACCGTGGGTGTAACAGTCGGTGTATGTGTTCCCTCCTCTGCTTCTCATAACCAAGGTATTGAGAATTATAAGACGTAGAGGAGTAAGAACTATACTCGTGGCTCCGGATTGGCCAAGAGGGACTTGGTACCCGGAACTTCAAGAGATGCTCATAGAGGACTAATGGCCTCAGGAGCTAAGAAGGGACTTGCTTCAGCAAGTACCATGTCTGTTCCAAGACTTACCGCGGCTGCTTTTGACGGCATGGCGTTTGAACGCCGGATTCTAAGGGAAAAGGCATTCCGGAAGAGGTCATACCTACCCTGGTCAAAGCCAGGAAGGAGGTGACCACACAACGTTATCACCACATGTGGTGAAAATATGTTGCGTGGGTGAGGCCAGGAAGGCCCCACGAAGAAATTTCAACTAGGTCGATTTCTGCACTTCCTGAAAACAGGAGTGTCTATGAGCCTCAAATTGGGGTCCATTAAGGTTCAAGTTTCGGCCCTGTAGATTTTCTTCCAGAAAGAATTGGCTTCAGTTCCTGAAGTCCAGACATTTGTCAAGGGAGTATTGCATATACAGCCCCTTTTGTGCCTCCAGTGGCACCGTGGGATCTCAAAGTAGTGTTGGGATTCCTCAAATCATATTGGTTTGAACCGCTCAAATCTGTGGATTTGAAATATCTCACATGGAAAGTGACCATGCTGTTGGCCCTGGCCTCGGCCAGGCGATTGTCAGAATTGGCGGCTTTGTCTTACAAAAGCCCATATTTGATTTTCCATTCGGACGGGGTAGAACTGGGACTCGTCCCCAGTTTCTTCCTAAGGTGGTGTCAGCGTTTCACCTGAAACAACCTATTGTGGTGCCTGCGGCTACTAGGGACTTGGAGGACTTCAAGTTGCTAGACGTTGTCAGGGCCCTGAAAATATATATATATATATATATATATATATATAATTCCAGGACGGCTGGAGTCAGAAAGTCTGACTTACTGTTTATATTGTATGCACCCAAAAAGCTGGGTGCTCCTGCTTCTAAGCAGACTATTGCTCGTTGGATTTGTAGTACAATTCAACTTGCACATTCTGTGGCAGGCCTGCCACAGCCAAAATCTGTAAATGCCCATTCCACAAGGAAGGTGGGCTCATCTTGGGCGGCTGCCCGAGGGGTCTCGGCTTTACAACTTTGCCGAGCAGCTACGTGGTCAGGCGGGAACACGTTTGTAAAATTCTACAAATTTGATACCCTGGCTGAGGAGGACCTGGAGTTCTCTCATTCGGTGCTGCAGAGTCATCCGCACTCTCCCGCCCGTTTGGGAGCTTTGGTATAATCCCCATGGTCCTGACGGAGTCCCCAGCATCCACTAGGACGTTAGAGAAAATAAGATTTTACTTACCGATAAATCTATTTCTCATAGTCCGTAGTGGATGCTGGGCGCCCATCCCAAGTGCGGATTGTCTGCATTACTTGTACATAATTATTGTTACAAAAATCGGGTTATTATTGTTGTGGGCCATCTTTTCAGAGGCTCCTTCGTTGTTATCATACTGTTAACTGGGTTCAAATCACAGGTTGTACGGTGTGATTGGTGTGGCTGGTATGAGTCTTACCCGGGATTCAAGATCCTTCCTTATTGTGTACGCTCGTCCGGGCACAGTACCTAACTGAGGCTTGGAGGAGGGTCATAGGGGGAGGAGCCAGTACACACCATGTGATCCTAAAAGCTTACTTTTTGTGCCCTGTCTCCTGCGGAGCCGCTAATCCCCATGGTCCTGACGGAGTCCCCAGCATCCACTACGGACTATGAGAAATAGATTTATCGGTAAGTAAAATCTTATTTTTTGGACTGTGGGAACAAACTGGAACATATGGGGGGGGGGGGGGGGGGGGAAACACACAGAGAACATGCAAACTCCACCCAAAAAAGGACCTGGTTGGAATAAAACTCTTGACCACAGCACTCAAAGGCAGCAGTGCTACCCTTTGTTCCACTGCATTACCTGATGTAGAGGAAAAACAATTAACAATGCTACATTTCATTTATTTCCATGGCCTCTTTATTTTGATGGGGTTTCTACATGTAGCATAATGGACCATTGACATAAATGGGAAAGCTCCTTTAGGCATCAAACGTTCCTTTTATAAATCATTCAAAACTCAAACAGTTCTCTTGGTTTTAGGAGAGATTAGAGCCTAAAGACAATTAAATCACAGATTTTCTGACTTCAAATTTGTGGGGGGGGGGAATAGATTTGCGTTAATTTCCTGCTTACATACTATCCTGTCCCAACAGTTGTTTTTATGATTGTACAGTATATAATGGTTTCTGTAGCTTAGAGAAGCAAGCTTCTTAAAGTACATATATTAGTCCAGAGGTTTTCAAACGCGGTCCTCAAGGCACCCCAACGGTCCAGGTTTTAAATGTACCCATGCTTGGCCACAGGTGACTTACTTAGCACCTCAGTCAATTTGATTTAACCATCTGTGCTGAGCCATGGATATACCTAAATCCTGGACTGTTGGGGTGTCTTGAGGACCGCATTTGGGAACCTCTGTATTAGTCCATTCAAAAAGATGAAAGTATAGTAACTGCACAAACAAAATAATGAAAAGAATATGTATTTACATTTCTGCTGCGGGGTACACTGGGCTCCACAAGTCTGGACAATGGGGTGTAGAGTAGGATCTTGATCCGAGGCACCAACAGGCTCAAAGCTTTGACTGTTCCCAGAATGCACAGCGCCGCCTCCTATATCACCCCGCCTCCCAGCACAGGAGCTCAGTTTGTTAGTTGGTGCTGCAGTAAGCAGGCACTTAACAGAGGCGCTGCTCCATGCGAAGACTTCAGGGCAGCAGCAGGGGTAAATGTCTTCTGACATTCTCTGCTGCAGCTCCAGCTCTCCCCAGCGGCGCTGTACACTCTCGAGCCCTGGTTGCCGGGTACCTACAGCGGAGGCTCCGGGTTACTTCACGTTAGGCACACACGGCTGGGGCTCTCCAGGATCGCGTGGGCGCGCTTCGGGAGGTGGTAAGTGGGTCCCGCTCGCGGGACCCGGTCTTTATAGCGATCCGGCGCGGTCAGTGGGAGGCGGGCCGCGTGCGCTGGCGGTGGACACTGTGGATACAGGCGATCCCACTAGATCACAAGGGCATGGGCGCAGGTCAGGTTTTCTCTTAAAACCAATTTTACAGTCGCCCACAGTACCCGGTGGTTTTGCCAGCAAGGGGGATAAGGCTTAGACCTGAAGCCCCTCCCCCAGCCCCAGAGCGCCATTTCCAGCAAGTGTTCCCACCCTGGAGCTGCATCTCTGTCTTTTCCTCACTCCCTGTCAGTGTCTGCGGCGCCATTACTCCTCAGTTCACTGTTCCTGGGACTGCTTGGGCAAATCCTCCTATGTAAAGCCGCCTGGTTGTCAGTGCTGTGCCTTTACATGACACTTAAGTATTCTACCTGCCTTTTTAGTCAGTGCTAGTTAAGAAAGAGTGCATTTAGTCAGGGTTTTCTAGTACAATTACCCTGTGATATACATCCAGTTTCTTACTGTGGGGTGTAGTACTGGTGACCGGCGGTCTCCTGACCGCCGGTCACCTTACCGACACCGGGATCCCAGCAGCATACCGACGCCGGGATCCCGGCGGGGAGGGGCGAGTGCAGCAAGCCCCTTGAGGGCTCGCTGCGCTCGCCACGCTGCGGGCTCGGTGGCGACCTGCGGTCGCCACGGGTTCTATTCCCACTCTATGGGTGTCGTGGACACCCACAAGTGGAAATAGTCCCTGTTGGTCGGCATGCCAACCATCGGGATAGTGAGCCGTCGGGCTCACGGAGGAGGTCATGTGACTGTCGGTCAGCTGACCGGCGGTCACATGAATACCACCCCTTACTGTGTAGTGTTATATCTATTGACTATATAGCTGCGTAAGCTAGTCCAGTGCAGTATTATTGTCTGTAATAACCTCTGCATTGTACAAACTGTGACTATTTGTGTGTGCATTGATAGCTGAGTGGTGTCCATCTCGTGTCTTTCACTCAACTTGCTATCCCTATATTCTATAACCTGAGGGGGCTTGGTGCGTCAGGTGTTATTTAATATAGGATTTTCACAAAGATATACTGTATTACGTATTTTTCTCTGTGATTTGGTCACCATATCTCTCCTTTATCTCTGCTGGTGCTGACTACACTGTGCAGGGGTTTGGGTTTAGAGATATAGTGCTGCTAATAATTGTACTGTGTTACCTCATACTGCAAGTTATATCATGTCTGCATCTGAGGGTAACGGTTCTGGGGCGGAACACACTGCTGGTGTTGCTGAAGTCACAGGCACAAATGGGGAGAATATAGCAGCTGTGGGCTCTGGTTCCGGGGGCTCCTTGCCCCCCAGTGGGACTGTGGCAACTGAGGCACATACTGACCCTCCGTGGGCCGCTTTCTCCACACTTCTGCATACGGTAGTTCATAAACTAACACCCCCTATGGGACCCCTTATGCCGGTACAACCGTCTGTGGTCCCTGCAACTAACCCGCCGTGGGCGGACGATTTATCTGCTCAATTAAAGAAGTTGAACCAGTCCCTGACTACTAAAAAGTCTGACCAACGCTCGCCTAAGTCCAAGAGGTCCTCAAATGCGAGCGCTCGTCTCCACTGCTGTCACTGACACCTCATCTGATGAAGACAGCACATACACTGACCCCACAGGTTCTGACTCAGATACGGCTGATGGGGAGGGTAGTTCACATGTGGATGTTCCTGATCTTTTGGAGGCTATCAAGTTAATTCTGCAGATTACGGATGATCCCGAGCCATCCGTTCCTCCTAAGAAACCAGATAGGTTCAAGCGTCAGAAGGTGATTAAACAAGTTTTACCTCACTCTGACCACCTAGTGGATATACGTCAGGAACCCTGGCAAAGCCTGGGTACGAAGTTTATGCCTCAAAAGAAGATGCTGGCTCGCTATTCCAGCGCCAGAGCTGTCTAAGAATTGGGAAACACCTCCTCCAGTGGACTCACATGTGGCTAGGATTGTGGTTTCCTCAGCTCTACCTGTCACTACCGTCACGTCTCTGAAAGAGCCAACTGATAAACGTGTGGAGGGTTGTCTAAAAGCAATTTACACCCCCACGGGTGCTGCACAAAGGCCTACTATTGCAGCTTCATGGGCTGCTGCGGCTATTAAAGCATGGGCCTTGGAGTTAGAAGCTGAAATCTCCTCTGACCATGCTATACAATGCTTATCATATATTGTCACAGCTTCTCGCTATATTAAAGAGACGGCTTCTGATGCCGGTATTCTAGCAGCCAAGGCCTCTCCTACGTCAGTCCTGGCTCGCAGGATATTGTGGCTGAGATCCTGGTCTGTGGATCTGGACACTAGAAAATCCCTGGAGGTACTCCCTTTCAAGGGAGATATTCTGTTTGGGGAGGACTTAAATAAGATAGTAGCTGACTTGGCTCCTGCCAAAACTGCCTGTCTGCCTAAAACAGCTCCTTCTGTGTCGAAGGCCAAAGGCACGTCTTTTCGCCCCCTTTCATCCTTCAGGTAAAGCAAAAGGTCTCGCGTACAATAAGCAGGCCCGCACTTCCAAACCTGGTAAGCCGAAGCCCAAAAGAGCCTGGGCTGCCCGTCAGCCAGCAGCCAAGACCGATAAGCCTGCCGCATGACGGGGTGGGCCTCCCCCTGGGGGATCCCAGGGTGGGGGGCCGGCTTCTAGGGTATACCCAGGAATGGTTGAAGACGACTTCAGATGCCTGGGTATGGGAAGTCGTCACTCGAGGTTACGCCATAGCCTTCAAAAACCGCCCCCCTCATCGATTTTGCCTGACAGATGTCCTGTCGGACCAGACAAAGGCAAACACTCTGCATTCGGTGGTACAGACCCTCCTGGATACAGGAGTCGTAGTACAGGTGCCTCTTGCTCAGAGGGGCCGGGGGTACTAATCTCCGCTGTTTCTAGTCCCGAAACCGAATGGGTCCTCCCGGCCCATTCTCAACCTCAAGGCACTGAACAGGTTTGTGAGGGTTTCCAAGTTACTTATGGAAACCCTTCACTCTATAGTTCTGGCCTTGGAACCTGGGGACTACATGGTCTCCCTGGACATACAGGAGGCTTACCTGCATATTCCTATAGCAGTGTCACATCAACAATACCTGAGGTTCGCTATTGGCAACCTCCATTACCAGTTTCGGCATTACCTTTTGGTTTGACAACGGCTCCGCGAGTCTTCACCAAAGTTATGGCGGTGATGACGGTGGTACACCGCCGTCAAGGGGTCAGGATACTGCCGTATCTGGACGACTTGTTAATCCTGGCAAATTCCCCAGATCTTCTCCTGCGTCATCTGGAAATGACGGTTCGGTTTCTACAAGCCCACGGGTGGCTCATCAACTGGAAGAAATCCACCCTGGTCCCTGCTCAGAGCATGGTGCACCTGGGAGCGCTGTTGGACACTCACAACCAAAGGTTGTTTTTGTCTCAGGAGAAAGTCCTGAAGCTTCAGGACAGGATTCGTTGCTTCCTTTCTCGTCCGCAAGTGTCGATACATTCGGCGATGCAGGTGCTGGGCCTCATGGTGTCAGCATTCGACATGGTGGAGTATGCTCAATTCCATTCTCGCCCCCTCCAGAAGCTGATTCTAGCCAAGTGGGACGGCCTGCCTCACCGGATCAGGTCTCAAATGATCTCTTTGACTCCGGAGGTCCGTCTGTCGCTGCTCTGGTGGCTCCAGGACCAACAATTGTGCAGGGGCCGTCCCTACTGGATATCCAACTGGGTTCTGTTGACGACAGATGCCAGTCTAAGAGGTTGGGGCGCGGTCCTGGAGCAGCACTCCTTGCAGGGTCAGTGGACCAAGGAGGAATCTTTCCTCTCGATCAATATTCTGGAATTGCGGGCGGTCTTCAATGCGTTGAACCTAGCCCAGCATTTGATTCAGAACCATCCTGTTCAAGTACAGTCGGACAACGCCACCACAGTGGCTTACATAAATCATCAAGGCGGCACTCGAAGCCGTTTGGCAATGAAGGAAGCCTCACGGATTCTACGTTGGGCAGAACGCCATCTACCGGCAATATCGGCAATATTCATTCCGGGAGTCCTGAATTGGGAAGCGGACTTTCTAAGTCATCAGGACGTGCATGCCGGCGAGTGGGGCCTCCATCCAGAAGTGTTTCAACTCCTCGTGGAAAGGTGGGGTCTTCCAGATGTGGATCTGATGGCGTCTCGACACAATCACAAGGTTCCGGTCTTCGGAGCAAGGACAAGGGATCCTCAAGCAGCATTCGTGGATGCGCTGGCGGTGCCATGGAGGTTTCAGCTGCTGTACATGTTCCCTCCGGTGTCACTCCTGCCCAGGATAATTCGGAAGTTCAAGCAAGAAAAAGGAAATCTGCTTCTCATAGCTCCAGCGTGGCCCAGGCGGCACTGGTTCTCAGACCTGCAAGGCCTATCGTCAGAGCGTCCACTTCTACTTCCGCAACCACCAGACCTTCTCGTACAGGGCCCTTGTGTCTACCAGGACCTAGCCCGGCTATCTATGACGGCGTGGCTCTTGAAGCTTCTGTCTTGAGGGCTAAGGGTTTTTCTGAAGAGGTCATTAAAACTATGTTGCGGGCTCGGAAACCGGCTTCTGCTCGGATTTACCATAGGGTCTGGCATTCATACTTTGTTTGGTGCGCATCTAACAATTATGACGCTTCCAAGTTTAGTACAGCCAAACTGTTGGCTTTTCTGCAGCAGGGCCTAGATTTAGGCCTGCGTCTGGCCTCCCTCAAGGTTCATTTTTCTGCTTTGTCGGTGTGGTTTCAGAGAAAAATTGCGACTTTACCTGATGTTCATACTTTCACTCAGGTTGTGTTGCGTATTCAACCTTCCTATGTCCCGCCTGTGGCTCCTTGGGACTTGTCGGTGGTTTTGGAGGCGTTGCAGGAGCCTCCATTTGAACCTCTTGGTTCAGCTGACCTTAAGTGGCTTTCACTTAAGGTGATGTTATTGGTGGCTATTGCCTCTGCTAGAAGAGTGTCGGATCTGGGTGCCTTGTCTTGTTGTTCCCCATATCTGATTTATCACCGTGACCGGGCGGTTCTTAGGACTCGTCCCGGAAATTTACCTAAGGTGGTTTCTTCGTTCCACCTTAATCAGGAGATTGTGGTTCCAGCCTTTGTCTCTCCTGATTTGTCTCCCAAAGAGCGGTCTTTGGATGTGGTACGGGCTCTCCGTATCTATGTGAAGAGAACTGCTTCTATTCGAAAATCTGATTCTCTCTTTGTTTTGTTTGGATTTCACAAACGTGGCTGGCCTGCTCACAAGCAGGCCCTGGCCAGATGGATTAGAATGGTGATTGCACATGCTTATGTGAAGGCTGGTCTGTCAGCTCCTGCTCACATTACGGCCCATTCTACTCGGTCTGTTGGACCTTCTTGTGCGGCCCAACGCGGTGCGTCCCTTGACCAATTGTGCAAGGCGGCTACGTGGTCCTCCGGGAACACGTTCATAAGGTTCTATGCCTTCGATACTGCCGCTTCCCAGGATGCTTCCTTTGTACGCCGGGTTCTTGTGCCCGCTACAGTGCGTCCCCTCCCATAAGGAACTGCTTTAGGACATCCCCATTGTCCAGACTTGTGGAGCCCAGTGTACCCCGCAGCAGAAAACGAGTTTTATGGTAAGAACTTACCTTTGTTAAAACTCTTTCTGTGAGGTACACTGGGCTCCACAAGGCGCCCACCCTGACGCACTTAGCTTCTTTGGGTTCATATGGCATTAGCCGCTGACACTTCTCCTGTCGTGAGTATGCGGTGTTGTGGCTACTAACCGTTGTCGTCTCTTTTCCTGCTACTGCATTGGGCTGGTTAACTAAACTGAGCTCCTGTGCTGGGAGGCGGGGTGATATAGGAGGCGGCGCTGTGCATTCTGGGAACAGTCAAAGCTTTGAGCCTGTTGGTGCCTCGGATCAAGATCCTACTCTACACCCCATTGTCCAGACTTGTGGAGCCCAGTGTACCTTGCAGAAAGAGTTTTAACAAAGGTAAGTTCTTACCATAAAACTCATTTTATCAGTTAATCAAAACCTGTAAAGGAATTTGCTGTGTTTATACAATTACATTGTATTGCAGAGTCACTAAACAATGCCTTTACAAATCTCTGGCTAATTAACAGCAGTATTTTTTTCCATATTCTTTTAATATTTGTAAAGATTATGTTGTCATGAGTTCCTCTGCTTAGACATGACATCATTATTCCATTTGTTATTGGCATCTACTGTAAGTGAAGCAATCTCACCAGACAATATTCAATGTATGTATCTTATTCAGTGTTATTATTGTCTCCTGTAACCTGATACACAGTATTTAATTTCAAATATCAGTGCAGAAATGCCTGTTATTATTTTGTCTTAGTCTTGTGGAAACTGTGTTCTCACAAGACATTCTATTTTTTACAGTTTTGTTCTGATATTTAGCAAGTTAGCTAATTGTTCACCAAAACATTGGTGGTCATTCCGAGTTGTTCGCTCGCTGCTATTTTTAGCAGAATTGCTAATCGGCTAAAATCCGGCAGTTCTGCGCATGCGTATGCACAGCAGGGCGCACGCGCTAAGCCATTTTACACAAAACTATGCTATTTTACTCACGGGCGAACAAGGCTTTTCAATCGCTCTGCTGATCGTAGTGTGATTTACAGGAAGTGGGTGTTTCTGGGCGGAAACTGGCTGTTTTCAGGGAGTGTGCTAAAAAACGCAGGAGTGCCAGGTAAAAACGCAGGAGTGGCGGAGAAACGGGGGAGTGGCTGGCCAAACGCAGGGCGTGTTTGTGACGTCAAACCAGGAACTAAACGGACTGAGGTGATCGCAATCTAGGAGTAGGTCTGGAGCTACTCAGAAACTGCAAGGAAATACTTAATAGCAGAATTGCTAATCTTTCGTTAGCAATTCTGCTAAGCTAAGATACACCCCCATAGGGCGGCGGCCTAGCGTGTGCAATGCTGCTAAAAGTAGCTAGCGAGCGAACAACTCGGAATGAGGGCCATTATCCCTTAATACTGTATTGTGTTTTACTTCTGCTTTGTCCGTCTTGCTTCCCAATTATGGAGTCATATTGTACATACTGTATATATTCTTTTGGACACCAAAGATAGTCTAAGGCAAAAATAATTGTTATAAACAGAAAAACAGGAAAAAAAGAACAGTCTCACTTACATGAATCTATTTACGGGATAATACAAGAAGGTCGAGTAGTTCACAATTTTATATTGGCTCCCAAGAATCTACAAAGTTCTGCTTGTGGAACAGGGTGGAACTGGCACGCAGGGGTATCCCTGGATGGTCCCCACTGACTAAGGGCCTACCCCCTCCTCTAGGGATCAGGTTCAAGATTATACACTTAAATTATACATTATACATATGTTACCTTATATTGCACAGGACTATGGTGTAAGCTCTACAGTGCAATCCTGTTATTTACTATATTTATTTATCAAGGGACACAGACCATGCACTTGCTAATGGTTAGCCAAGCATCTGTGGTGGATGGCCACACTACCTCTGGAGACTGGCCACACCCCTAAGTATGGTCCCCTGCCACTGCATTGCCCCAGTGGGCCCTTCATGCCCCAGTCTGACACTGGTGTAGAATATGATTCATATTGCTGAGTGTCAGGTGTCCCCCCTCTTTCTGTGGCGTTCTATTGCAATGCAAATCAGCCAAGGTTGACAGCTCAACATTCTTTTGGTACGTGTGTGTGTCTGGGGGAGGGGGGAATGCCACTCCCCAGACCAATCTCATGTTGGTGAGAAGGGCAATCCTTATCTGTATGTTGGGTCATTTGCTGGCAGTCCTAATTTGCTATAGATAAAGCTCCCGGGCTTGCCCTCATCTGGAATCTTCTCAGACACATAATTCACCCTGCAGTTGGACATTACACATCAAAGGCAATTAAAGAAATACGGTTAAAGGGTTACATGTTTCCCAATAACTAGTTAATAACATGATCACGACAAACAAGTCGACATTTCGGAATATTGACACCAGAAAATTGACACGTCAGATGTTGTCATTTACAATGTCAACACTGACATAATGACGACATTGTGATCAACTTTGTGGATTTGCGTTGCAGAGGTGAGGATGTCATACCCTAAACCTAACCGCTGCCTAACGCCAATCACAGCCTATGTCTAACCAGAGGTGTCACAACGGGGGTGCGGCCTGCACCCGGGTGTCACCCGCCAAGGGGTAACACCAAAGTGCTGACTCCTCTTCAGTGACAGGAGCAGGGTGCTGCACTGTCCACGTCCCCTACCTGTGAGGCTACGCCGCCTTTTCAGTGGGGCCATGACTTGCTTTTACTGTTTCTCCCCGTGCCGGTTATCACTGGAAACAGTGACGCCTCTGAGCCTAACCACAGCCGAAGCCTAACCTTAATCACAGTCTAACCCTAACCCCAAACCACTAACCTTAAAAATTGTAGAAACAATTGTTTGCTATCATTAACTGACAGTGTTATAGCATGTAGTTGTCAACATTGTTAATGTCAACATGTTGACTATTGACATTCTAAATATCGACATTATGAACATATATGCCGACTCGTACCTCGCCACCAACAGCAGGGTAGGTATTCTTTCATGTTTTTTTGTTTTTTGAACAATAAAATGAGATCATTTTTATCTTGCCGCATTATTAAGTTACAGCATTGTGACTGTGCGATGATGTATGGAAGTGTGTATTCCAGTGACACAGCACTTTATCCATTCGCTGTGAGTAGATCATATAAGAAGATCCTTGGTGCCATTAACTACTCCATTGTTTTGCTTAGTTGAGTAAAATATTTATTGTTGGAGGTTTTATACTTTATCATAGATTGTACTATGAATCTTATTTCTGTTTTTAATTGAGCATTACAAATTACAAAGAACATGAGCACTTTGGGCTGTTGACTTGAGATCCATTTATCATTCTCAACTGCCCATACATACGGAGTACACTGTTGTGTTACAGTACTTCGTTTTTCCTTTTTCAAACTCACATATGGAATGGATATTCCCATAACACGTAAAAAGGATTAAGATTATTTATAAAGCCTTGGAATCACCTTATCTGGGTGACTGTATTTTATTTTTGAAATCTTTTTATTTATAGCAGCATACATTATGCAGTGATGATACAGCGTTTAAACCTTATTCCACAGTATATTACCTTATATAGCACAGACAGAGAAAAAAATATAGTACTGCATGGGTAAGCCAACCTTTAGACCTTGTCGACCTCTACTACTTTTCATGTCGACCTAAAGACCCTGTGAACCTAATTGTAATCCATGCAATCCATGCTGAATTATGCCCTCAGTGCACCAAAGGCCATGGTTATACATAAGTGGCCATACAGTAATGTAGTGGTAGATTTGGGAGCTCTACAAGATAAATCACTTATCACTCATTAAAAGGGGCCCCTTGTTTGATACACAGGAGAGATTAAATGCCACATCGGTCTAGCACTGAAAATGTTCACAGGTCTATACTCAGGAGGGGAGAAGCTGTGACCATTGCATTGTGAGTGTGTACACTTCTGCACTATTAGCCCCACTATCTCCCTAAACTAAAAAATGATTGCATAATTTTGTGAGAAAACTAAAAATACAGTTTAATACTTATAATTTATGATGACTGTGCAGTGGCGTCATGAGGTGGGTGCGATCCGCACCTGGGTGTCACCCGCAGAGGGGGTGACACCGAAGTGCCTGCTCCTCCGCAGTGACAGGAGCCAGGTGCTGCAGTGTGACAGCCTCCTACAACACCAGCGAAAAAAGAGTGTCTCCGGGGCTGCCCAGTACAGTCCACAGTCCAGCATCTCCGGAGATGCTGGGCACGCCCCAGAGTTACGAGCTTGGCATCCCCGTGAGGCCACGCCCCTATGCACGTGGCCATGCCCCTTATATGTGGCCACGTCTCCTTACCACAGCGAGCATGCCTCCGGCGCGCAGTAAGATTCAGGGTGTGCACCGGGTGTCACCACACCTGGTCACGCCTCTGCCTGTGTGGGAAGATAGACAGCTGCTTATCATTATGCATATGGGCCTATTTTTGTGTGGAGACCTGGTGTTGTAGCTCCTACCGCCCCTTTGTTAATCAGTCCCTGCTGATACATGATACACTAGAAAATACAGCAGTTAGAGTAGCATTGGTCACAATTGAATAGATGCAACAAGATAGTTACTGTGAGGAGGTCTTATTGTTAGAATTTTTATTTAATGGGGAAGGGGACACTCTAGAGCACAAATAGCCAGCTGAACAAGGATCCAGAGGAGGAAGTCCATGTGCAGTCTCTGTCGAGGCCCATCCTCTATAGCCAGTGGCGTAGTCAGAACTTTGTGGGCTCTGTAGCAACATTTTAAGGGGGTCCTGTCCCAATGATTAGAGAGACAGACCACTGGAGTTGTTTTATTATGCCTCATAATAGTGCCCTTGTTCATTTTCTGAACCATAGTAGTGTCTTAGTTAATGTTATGCCTCATAGTAATGCCCTAGTTCACATTATGTCACATTGTAGAACCACCAGTGCACATCATGCAACACCATATCACCAATTCATATAATCACATACAGTGTCCCCAGTTCATATTATACTATATTACAGTGCCCCAGTTCATATTATGTGATACTTTAATGCCCTCAGTCCAGTTAATTTTATACCATATTACAATGAGCAGGTCCAGGGGCATAACTAGATATACTGTATTGTAGGCCCCAAGGCAAACCTTCTTATCACCCAATGGTGATAAATGTATATAACACATATAACTTTGACAGGGAATGTGGGCCCCTCTCAGCCCTGGACCCCATAGCAGCTGCACTCCCTGCACCTATGGAAGCTACGCCCTTGTCTATAGCCAGCAAAGCAAGTAACTGCTGGTCTAGTGCGTATGCGCAGGTCTCCGGGCGGCCATTTTCCCAGTGATTTTTCTACTGTGCATGTGTGAAAAGCTAAAGGAATGGCCACTGACCATTTTCCCAGTATTTTCTGCAATGCTGCTTGTGCCGATGTTAGACTCCGGAAGGTTGTTATTGAAAAAAATGAGTGCAGAGTATGCTGTGTTGGCTCCCCGGACCCCAGGGGCCCTTGTGTACCACACAGACTGCACCCATAATAGGTACGCCAGTGGTCCAGAGAGGATCTAAGGGAGTAAAGAAAGGAATCATCACTGCGTCCATTTTTGCATAAGGCCCATAATTCTTACAGTCACAGTAAACTACAGTACATGAGCAGGTCCTTTTTATTAGAGACGTGCAGACCCTCAAGTGTTTTGGTTTTTGTTCTGGATTTCTTTAAAAATTTCTAAAACACAGCTAATATCATGTCATTTGGACCTGTTTTTGTTCCTACAGTGTTATTAACATTGGTTCATTGATGGAGGCTATAGTGATCACAGCTATGATTGTGTGCATTGAAGATTTGCACAATTATAAAAAATAAAAAAAAAGACACCATAAAAAGTACAGAAGTGCCCACTGGAGCCATTGCAAAGGCATAGCAACTGCATAATCACCTTGAGCGCATACGCAGATCTTTCGATAATTGATAGTTTAAGTAAGTCAATGGCCATGCAGCATGGCAGCCAGAACTGAGACATCGGAGCCATGCTGTTTGCATGTGGGTTCGCCGATGCAGCCAGTGACATATCCCAATAACAGCTGCGACGTGCTTGCATTTTTGTTACCAATGCCCCCTCAACGCCCCCCTAACAATGCCTTACTGTCAATCACTCTGCTTGAAGGTAAGTGCTGCAAGCAGCATCGCTATCAGATTACGAAAACATCGACATACAGTAACATCTGTCAATGAGTCAGGCCCATCAAATAATATTGATTTCCCGTTGTTTCCAGTGTGAAATGGAACCTGCAATGACGAGGGAAGGACTTACATGCACTCCAAAAATAGGCGTCATAATGAGGATATGTTGGTCATTCTGAGTTGTTCGCTCGTTGCCGATTTTCGCAACGGAGCGATTAAGGCAAAAATGCGCATGTGCATGGTACGCAGTGCGCATGCGGTAAGTATTTTAGCACAAAACTTAGTAGATTAACTCACGTCCGAAGAATTTCCATCGTTGAAGTGATCGGAGTGTGATTGACAGGAAGTGGGTGTTTCTGGGCGGAAACTGGCCGTTTTCTGGGAGTGTGCGGAAAAACGCAGGCGTGCCAGGAAAAAACGCGGGAGTGTCTGGAGAAACGCGGGAGCGTCTGGAGAAACGGGGGAGTGGCTGGCCGAACGCAGGGCGTGTTTGTGACGTCAAACCAGGAACGAAACGGCCTGAGCTGATCGCAATCTGTGAGTAGGTCTGGAGCTACTCAGAAACTGCTAAGAATTTTCTACTCGCAATTCTGCTAATCTTTCGTTCGCTATTCTGCTAAGCTAAGATACACTCCCAGAGGGCGGCGGCCTAGCGTGTGCAATGCTGCTAAAATCTGCTAGTGAGCGAACAACTCGGAATGACCCCCATAGGCAATAAAATGTGTTTTAGAAGTGAAAAACACCTGTCACTTATTAGTCTATTGTATCAATTTTCATTTAATTTTTTTCTCGATTTTGGTCTTTTTTCAAACCAATTCTTAGTAAATCTCCAATCCCCAATTTCCACCATGAGAAAATATCAATATTTTCCAGTGAACGATTTTTTAATCAATTTTTTTTTTATTATTATTTTGAATTTTTTTTGTGAAAAATCCACACAAAAAAATCGATCTTTGGAAATATACTCTGTGCAAATTACTTGCTATTTTGCTTTGGTCACTACTCTGCTCCGTAATGCAGTAGGTTTTCTAGATTAAACATTAGTAGGCCTTGTGGGACTACCATTTTATTCCTACACATAAAATGTGTTACATTGTTGCTTGCAGTGCGCTGCAACATTGCAATTTCCATGCGTGTGCCCGATACAATACGCCACGCTGTGGCACCGTTTGCACCATATGATCCTATGGTATTGTGGGTGTGAATGCCACACCCACCAGTCAGCAGGCCCCTTTATCACAGCATATATGCTGTAGCGCGAGCAAAGATGTAAAAGGACACATCTGTAAGTGTGTGAATCAAGAGGGTAAAAATGAACCAAAAAGTGCAGATGTTTGGGGGGAAATGTACATGTAGAATCCTGCTTTTTAATATTTCTGTTTTTCTTTAAATGTTTGCTTCACTTTTTTAAAAAAATTAATTAAAAACAAATTTTTGACCATTAGAAAAAAAGACAAATGGTATTTTCTGAAAGTCTGAGGTCAAAGTCTTCTGGAAAAAAAAGGGATAACGAGAGTACTACAGAAAATATCAGGGGTATTCATGTGATGAGCACAAACGATGGTCTCATAACGGGTGAGAAAACGCTCAGTAGCAAAGGGTTTAAAGAACGCTACTGTCACTTATTCTACATCAGTTTATTGATTTATTTATTTTTGAACTCACCACTCATTTCAGATTTACTTGCTCTTCTGTGTTTTGTCATTAATGTTGAGAAGTTTCCACCTCTGTCAGGGCTAATGGGCACCTTCATGCCATCCTGTCATAACATACTGTAGTGTGTGATTACTTACTTACTTCCTTGTATGGCAGGGCTCTGTTTAGTGTAAAACTTGTGCCTCTGTAGAGGCAGAAAGGGTCAGCAGTTGTGGAGACAAATTAGTTTTGACAAGCTTAATGATCCCAAGGAGAAAAAAAAGTGTTGCAACTTTGATAGCAAGTGGAGTATAATTGGTTGGCTCAATCAAACAGGCAATGTGTTAAATCCACCAAATCCTCTTTAGTGGTCCAAATACCCTATTCAGAAAAGATTGGAAGATTGCCACAATTTTCTGTAGAATTACAAAAGCATCAACAAGCTGTGTTTAATAGACACAACTTTGGCGGGCTTTGAGGAAATCAACAGAATCTTTCAGGAAATAAATTACCATAATACAGTCTTGGCTAATGGGAGAATATATTTTGCAACAATAATTCACCATAGGACTTCTGCTTCAGGGATTATTTATAACTAAGCATCTAGCAAGGATTTCATTCTGTAGGTATTTGTTTTTTTCCAAAATGTTAACAATAAATTTACAGGCATTTAATAGTCTGGCATTATACTTTCCCCTATTTAGGAAATATAACAAGTGAGGCTGGTGCCATACTTGGCATAGAACAGTTGGGCTACATAATTTCTTGTATAACTGTTATGTTCTAGTACACAGTAAATAAGCTTATTCAATGCTAAAAAAATTATATTGAATTTTACTCTGAAAAAGGGGTACAGAAGAAAAAAGGCGTCATAAAGAAAGCGTAGGAAAGTAAAAAAGGGCGAGGGCAGGGTGGAAAAGATTTATAAAAAAACCAAGAAGGAATAGCAAAGGCAGAATGTAAATGAGAGAATAGCAAACTTTTATCAGACATAAACTGCCCTAGAGTAGACAAGCCATTGCCAATGCAATTAGTAACTGTAAATTTGGAATCAATTGGGCTATCCCAGCCAGAGAAAGAGTTGGGGAAGGTAGCTGTGTGTCCTCCAAATTATTCATGGATGTATGCCATGCCATAATGGTTGTAAACCAATCCTTTTTGTGTGACTTAATAAGCATGCATTCAGATAACTCCCCAAACTAGGCAATGCCTGACCCAAGCCTCCTCCTCTGGCTTAGGACATGATATATCTAGCCAATCAAGGTTTACAAGACTTCAACGCATATTTGGAAATCAGTGAGTAGAATCTGAGACAGAGAATTGAGGATCTTGGCGCATCAAACGGGTTCTGCCTGTTGTATACACTCTGGCCCCCCTGACCCCTGAAAATCAATGAGATAAAAGCAAGTGGTGTATACTACATGGCGCTCTTTTTTTGGCTCAGGTTGAAAAAATTCGGCAATAAGGGAATACAGAAAAGTGCAAAGGATTCAGTAGGACATGAGTAATTAAAATCATACAGATGTAGCCACACTCATTGTGGCTTTGCCTAGGCGCGGAAGCACCTCATTTGCCATGTTGCGCACACAAGCCCAGCATACAAGTGCATCTTATGCGCCCTACACACTCGGCGTTGTGCCGCCGAGCTGCCCGACCGCCGATACAGCCGACAGGTGACCTGGCGGCGGGGGGGCAGTGACGGGGGAAGTGAAGTTTCTTCACTCCCCCCATCACCCGGCTCCGTAGACGTGCAGGCAAATATGGACGATCTCGTCCATATTGGCCTGCATGCACAGCCAACAGGGCACCAGCGATGAACGAGCGCGGGGCCGTGCATCGTTCATCGCTGGTGCCTCCACACTGCACGATATGAACGTTATCTCGTTCATTAATGAACGAGATCGTTCATATCGTGCAGTGATGTCGGCCAGTGTGTAGGGCCAATTAGTCTCACCTGTAGCCATTAGCTCTCCATTGGTGTGCCAATAGTCGCAGCCCGGCGCAGCCAGGCACATGTGCGCCTAGCCGTGCTGTGAGTGCACGTGTGGCTGCTTCCCAGACACGATGATTGTGACTACATCTGTACATCCCTTTTAAAATCATTTGTTCAGTGAATCTTTTCTTCATTGGATCGTTGGTTCGGAGAGGAACATCCCAATGAACCAAAGATCCAAGCTGCAAGCCTTTCCCAGTCTTGAGCCTCATGAAACATCCAATCCTTTGTGAGTTTGTATATTTTACTTTAAAGGGAATTGTAATAAGGAAATAATTCTTGCTCACATACAGGAATTTGTGACCCCAAATAGCTAAAACTGCTACATTGGAAAGCATACTCATAGTTACAGTTAGGTCCATATATATTTTGACATTGGGCCTAATTCAGACCTGATTGCAGCAGCAAATTTGTTCTCTAATGGGCAAAACCATGTGCACTGCAGGGGGGAAGGGAAGCAGATATAACATGTGCAGAGAGAGTTAGATTTGGGTGGGTTATATTGTTTCTGTGCAGGGTAAACACTGGCTGCTTTATTTTTACACTGCAATTTAGATTTCAGCTTGAACACACCCCACCCAAATCTAACACTCTCTGCACATGTTATATCTGCCCCCCTGCAGTGCACATGGTTTTGCCCATTAGAGAACAAATTTGCTGCTGCGATCAGGTCTGAACTAGGTCCATTGACATAATTTTCCTAATTTTGGCTCTGCAAGCAACCACAATGGATTTGAAATGAAACTATGGAGATGTAATTGCCGTTCATACTTTTAGCACTAATTTAGGGTGTTGAACAAAAATATTGTACCATTAGGAATTGCAACCATTTTTATACACAGTCCGCTGTTTTCTGGGGCTCAAATGTAACTGGACAAATTAACATAATCAGGAATAAAATGTTCATTGTTTGTTTGTTGAGAATCTGCCTGAAGTCTAGAACGCATGGCATCACCAAATGGTTTCTGATTTTGTTATGCTTTGCCAAGCCTTTACTACAAATTTATTCCGTTGTATGTGTGTCTACCTTAGTTTTATCTTCAGCAAGTGACATGCGTGCACAGCAACAGCTTCCAAATACAAATGCCGCACCTTTTGCCTACTTAAATTATAAAAAAAAAGTAATAGCCCACATTTTTCCATAACACAGCTTTTAAGTAAACTGTTCACTTAATTTTGGTCCCTTGAGAAAGACGGGGCTACATATCAAACAGCTGTAGTTCCTAAACCTTTCCTCTAATTCCGAAGTGAATACCTGATATTCTGCACTGAAAAGATAGAGATAGATAGATAGATAGATAGATAGATAGATAGATAGATAGATAGATAGATAGATAGATTGATAGATAGATATTTGTTATTGTCATTGCTTAAAAAACACAATGAAAGCCATAGTATATAAACTGTAACTTGAATATGTTTGGGGTAAACAACTAAGATAACAAAAATTGTATCAGTGTCCAAATTTATTTGGACCTAACTGTATCTTGCAATTTGGACAGCGATGCAGGGGCAATGTAGAGAGGAAGTGCTTCAGATTTAGTAGTATTTAATGACACCCTCGGGTTTTGCGCGACACAATAGAATATCACCAGCAGACAAACAAAGCTAATTGTATCAGCTAATGACTACTGCTAGCCGTAAAATCAAAGGGAAAGTAGGCATCCTTGGCATATACCATTAGAAATGTTAAAAGCGGAGGAGAGAAACTCACTGGAAAATATTCTTGCAGAAGGGGAAGAGTATAACTCTAAAACAGAGTTAGAAAACCTGCCCTGTATTCCAAAACACTGCAGAATTGCAGTTAAGTAACCTCAGTGTAGCCTATGAAATTACTTTTTGGCACTGAGTGACAGCAACAACAAAGGCTCTTTCCGTGCCTTACACCTCTCCAAAATGCTAAACACTCAGCAGGTGATATATGGGGCCTGTCTGCCCATTACAAATCCCACTTGGGCAGGTTGAACCAAGGAGGGAAGCAAAGGACCCAGTCTATTGGCAACTAATTTAGCATATAGCTTGATGTCTGTGTTCAACAAAGAAATAGGGCAATAATTCTGAACAGAAGTAGGGCTATAGCCTGGTTTGGGAAGGGCAACAATTTGGCCTTCAGGCATTTTCCAAGGAAAGCGTCCCATTGCAGTGGATTGTTGAGCACAGTCACCAAAACAGGGGTCAGATCAGATTTGAAGATTTTGAAAAAATTATTAATGTAACCACCTGAGCCTGGAGCTCACTTTGAATTTGCGGCCTCCTCCCCACCCTTCAGCTTCAGGTGACGCGGGACCCGAACATGCAGCTTGTGAAGATATTGTCAGATTGAGCTGCATGTACAGCCGTCAGCGAGGATCGTTAACGACCCCTAGGAGTGTGCATCGGGCGTCGCTCGTAGCATACACACTGCGCGATATTGTAAACGATATCGCTCAGGAGAGTAAGAATAAGCAATACTATATACAATATCACCTAGTGTGTATGCACCTTAAGATTTCTTATTGGTCCTTTTATTTACATCCACTCCACAGCTATTTTAAAAGGATGAAGAGAAATAACTTGCCTGGCTATTTTGGAGTGCATTTTCAATTGAATTGATTACAAAGAGTAGTAGAACCCCTTTAAAAAAAAAAAATATCTAATTAAAACCGTGCTGGGTACCAGAGCGAAACACATGGTTGCTGCCATATGACATTGTTCTTGTTTCCATGGTAATAGATCTAGAAGAATTGTTTCTAAACAGGCTACCTTAAAGATGTCAGTAACAGTGTGGGCAATTCCAAGAAGTAGTTCTATATCAAGTATCAGGAACTATTTCAGTTGGTTAGATGTAGTTGGAACCCAACAATATTTTTGAGTGAAATTACAGTACCATCTAACAGTAATGTGTATAGAGAAGCTATAACCCCAAAGTATTACATTAGTGCATTTTGATGCTAATATTATCAAATAATTTCCACCTGTCAGCAAACCGTGTTGTCATAGAACTTCCATATGGGGCGTTTTCTGGATCTAATTGCCACTGTCACTGACACCTCATAGACTTTTCTGATGCAACATTATCTTGTTTAGTACCACAAAAATAACATGAAACTGTCATATAACTGAAATTGTAAAACTATATATACAAGATATACAAGTGTTGCATAGCAAATTAATCAGCACAGTCTCTGGTGCGTCCTAGCTGCATCGCTTTGAGACTAAGACATATTTTCACCTGAAACTGCAGAGTCTCATGGGACCTGGCTCACCGAGAGGGGCTGATGGCGCAACTGCAGCAATGCTGTATGAGGATACATTATGCCATATACCACCATATACAGCTCTGTCATACATTACCATATGCAGAGCCCAGGGACGTGGAGGCAGGGGAGGCAGTGCCTCCCCTGTCATTAATGATTAAGATAATACAAAGAAGATGCATATGACACATATTCTGTGTCATATGTATCCTCTTAATATTATTCTTATCATTGCTCCCCTCCTTATGTGTTTGGGAGGCACCGATCGTGGTGCCTCCCGTTGTCTCTGGGGAAAGGAATGGGGGCGGGGGGGGCGGGCATGGGTGGGGACTAGCCATGGGCAGTAAAAGCCCATTGAAAATATATGGGAAAGCGGCACCAAGAGGTGCCGCTTTCATACAGGGACGTGCTTTCAACCTATGAAAGCCCGTCCCTGTCAGTGAGGCTACAGTGATTGGCCAGCGGATCGTCACTGGATCCGCTGTCAATCACTGTGTGGGCGACGCTGGCGGAGGAGGTGCGGGCGGCTGGATGCGGCGGTGGTGCGGGCAGCGGGATGCGGCGGTGGTGCGGGCGGCGGTATGCGGCGGTGGTGCGGGCAGCGGTGAAGCGGGCGGCGGGTTGCGGCGGCGGTGCGGGCAATGGAGGTTTACCTTTAGCCTGCAGAGTTTGGCAGCGGAGCGGTACCAGTTTCAAAAATGGCCCCTCAGTGTCACTTTTGAAATTCAAGATGGCCGCCGCGAGCCGATCACGGCTCGCCGCGTTATCGCCCCGCCCCCTCCGGCTGACTTATATAAGTCAGCGCGAGGCAGAGGAGCGTCAGTCCGACGGCGGAGGAGGAGCTGTGAAAAGCTCCTGAAGAAAGAAGACGCCGGAAGTCCTGGATGGACGGCGGCTATGCAAAAGAGCTTAGCAGCCGCCGCCCACCAGGTGAAGACGCTGGAAGCCCTGGGGAGGTGGCGCCCCCCCAGGTGAAGACGCAGGAAGCCCTGGGAAGGCGGCAGCCACGCAAAAGAGCTTAAAGGCCGCCGCCCCCAGGTGAAGATCCAGTTTAATAAAACTTATTTTTAAGACCGTGTGGTGTTTTATTTTAATATTTTCTTTACAGGTGGACTACAGGTGCCAGCGGGCCCTTTATGTCCGGGCATGCTGGCACTTGTGGTTCTCCAAGTGCCAGCATGCTGGGGCAGGCTTGCTGGGACCTGTAGGCCACCTGTAAAGAACAATATTACTATTCTTTGCAGGTGGACTACAGGTGCCAGCGGGCCCTTTATGTCCGGGCATGCTGGCACTTGTGGTTCTCCAAGTGCCAGCATGCTGGGGCAGGCTTGCTGGGACCTGTAGGCCACCTGTAAAGAACAATATTACTATTCTTTGCAGGTGGACTACAGGTGCCAGCGGGCCCTTTATGTCCGGGCATGCTGGCACTTGTGGTTCTCCAAGTGCCAGCATGCTGGGGCAGGCTTGCTGGGACCTGTAGGCCACCTGTAAAGAACAATATTAACACACAATGAACCCCGCACCCACCGCCACCAGGGGTGCGGGGCATAGCACTGGGCTATCAGCCCAGTGCTGGTTATTGCTCGGGAGGGGGGACCCCATTTTTATTTTTTGGGGTTCCCACTTTCCGAGGAATTCCAACCCTGGGCTGACTGGCTGGGGGGATGATTAATGTTATGGCAGGGAGACCCCACACTGAGTGTCTCCCCTGCTATGGCATTACTCCCCCTGGCTGGTTCTGCCTAGCTCTGGTTTAATTGATGTATCGGGGGACCACACTTTTTTTTCTTGGGGATGGGGGGGGGGGGGGGGGGCTTGTTAGCTGCCAGTGCCTCCCCAGCCAGTGACCTCACCGCACATCACTGGCAGAGCCATCATGTCCGATGCCTCCATATATTGTGCTGTTATACCCAGGGACGTGCGCTGAAGTAAATGGCTCAGTAGGCACTGGATAGCACCAGAGCAAGATTTACAAACAATATATGAGCCTGAGGGGTCATGTGGGCATTAACACAGGTACAGAGGTATAAACTTCTAGACATTTGGTGAGATTTGATCAGAGATGTGGGGAAAAGATAGGCACGGGAGCCACTGCCTCACCTGCCATAGACTTTTTACTCCAAAGTTTTGACTATAAAAATGATTAGAATAATACAAAAAAATATATATTTTAACTTATTCTTTGTATTTTTCATATACTTTATACAGTCAAAGCTCTGGCACAAACGTTAGTATGACAGGAGAGGCTCTGCCTCATCTCACAGCACATCACCGGTTATACCTAAGGCTCTAGGTCGACCATGTAAAGGTTGACATTAATGGTCGACATGCAGTAGATCGACATGGTCAAAATGTCGACGTGGACAATAAGTCAACAGTGCTTATGGTCAACAGGTATAAAGGGTTGCTAGGTGCATATGATCAACACACATATGGTTGACGCAGCTTTTTTTGGGTTTTTAACATTTTACACAACTTTTTCATACTTTACCATCCATGTGGACTACGACTGGAAATAACCTGTGTCGAGCGCAGCGATAGCGAAGCGAATCATGCGAGGGTAGTACACTAATTGGGGTTCTACATCCTTTGACGGCGCAAACAACACGAAAAACCTTTTAAATTTTGTGTCAATCTTTTTTTTTCAAGTCGCCTTTTCATGTGATGACTATTTGATCCTGTCAACCTTTTCTATTGTCTACTTTTTGTCATGTCAACCTTTTCATGTGACTGTAGACATTTGTAATTTATATTTGATGATCCATACCCTACATACCTGTCCCCTGTCACTACAGTCCCCAGACCCCTGTCTTTCCAGTATCCTGCCCTGTCACTCTAGCCTCCTGTATCAACTTAAGAGCTAACCCCCATCCCGCTATAACTTACTTTCTTCTTATCAGCCTGCATGTTCCTCTACCCGTCAGCACCGATGTGTGGTGGAAAGATGCACGACAGCGAAGAGACACGCATGTGCAGAAGGCGCATGCCTGAGGATGCGCCTCCATGGAGAGTCGCTGGGTCGTAGTGCCCACGAGCTGTTCATGTGATGATGAGGGCACTGGCGAGTGACTGCAGCAGCGCTCCAGGCGATACCCCTGCTAGCCTGTCTGCTGAGCTTCTGGTTGGCGTGCAAAATACCTTTCCCACGTATTAAAAAATAGTGGGGTTAGGTGCTCCTTATTCCAAGAATTTTCTATCCAGTCAATGTAAAAACATGGAATAATTTATTCTGAAACATTTGAAGAGGGTGAAAAAGTTGAAATCCAATTCTGCAAAATTACTTTTTCAGGCAGCAGCACTAATGGCTAAAAAGCAATTTCCTATATCCCTTAGCAGTCCTTTGCATAGTCAGCATCATCCCGGATATAGCCCATTTTGCTGCGAAAGTAATGTAATTTACTAGATGTTCCAGAGCAAAGGTACTCACTGGAAGCCAATATTAATGTAATAGTGGGCAAGACCAGAAACAATGTAGGAAATCTGCTTGTGGAATCTGACATAGTAGACAATTATGTGAAGAAGTCATCCCTGCTAGATATTGCCAATGAGGTGTAAAGTAGGACCTGTGAAAAATATTTATAAACATTTCTTGGTGTTTTACTGAAGGCAGGGCCGGACTGCCCATCTGACACTTCTGGCAAATGCCAGGTGGGCCAGTCCGGTCCACAGTAATCCGGAAAGGCCGTGCGCAGCGCAGCTCCCGGCCCGTCACCTCCGCCCGTAGTGCCCAGTTTCTAAGCAATATAGGGGCGTGCCATGAGTACATGACCCCTGACTCGCGGCACGCCCCAATTTGCAGTGTCTGCGCGCGCCTCCTTTCATGTACGCGCACACGAATGCCAGGGCCGGAAAGAGGCCCCAGTCAGTCCCTGGCATCTAATATATTACATAAGAGACGCAGATGTTTTTGCAAAGTCTCACACGTTAATGAAAAAAGGACAACTATTGACTGACGCCTGATGCAGGGCCGTAACTAGGTGTGTGCTTAGTGTGCCTGGCACACAGCGCACTTGCAGAGGGAGCGCATTTGTGCTGTGTGCTCCCGATTGGCCGCCCTAGCAGATGCAGAGCTGTTCGGCACTGTGGGAGTAACTGCTGAAGGCATCTGACTTCTGCCGCTGGTGCTGGTCAGTAGATCCTGACTCCAGTGCCACCTCCTCCTCCTCTCCCGGGACAGCTCCGCCTCCAGCCCAAGTGCCCCTGCTGCATGCTGTTCGGGGTTTTTTTATTAAAGGAGCGCGATCACGGAGGTCCGTGATTAGGCCACGCCCCTGACGTGTGTGTGTGTGTCTGTGTGTCTCAGCTCCCTCACCTGCCAGCTGCCCTGTCAACTCCGAAGCAGCCTACCAAAGTTCCGTCCAGCCCATGCCCTCTCCGAAAATCTTCCCCCAGCCCCTGATTATGGCAGAGGCTCCGCCCCCTGACCCGTCCATGGCTCCGCCCCCATACCACACGAAGCTCCGCCCCTAGCATCTGATGTGGCAATAGCAGCACATAAGCCTCTTCATTACTGTGTGGTGTGTATTCTGGAGCAGTCGGCTAGCACATGATAAACAGGACAGTACAACCATGAGGTAGGAAGCTCCAGTTATATTATTATATAAGGCAGGCTAGTGTGCAGGGGTCAGGAGGCACAACTTCAAAATAAAAGGGGACATAGGGAAACAGCATAAATAAATATATATATATATATATATATATATATATAATTGGGGGATGTGACGGCATAAATATGTAAGGGGGCATGTGGCATACAGTAAATTAATACAAGCACACATTAATATATTAATTGAGATGATATAGAGGCATAAGTTAAATTAATATATAAGGGGACGCAGGTGGCAGAACAATATTATCTAAGGGGGGGGGGGGGCTGGAGCAGTATATGGGGATAACTGCATAGTCACATATTGTGTGTTTCTTTCACATGTTTTATGGTGATTTTCTTTAAACCAGGCTGTTGTTGCTGTTGATTAATGTAGGATGTGCTTGGTATGGGATGTAGTTGATTTGCTAGCGGTCAGGATACCGACGCCGGAATCCCAACCGCTGACAATGCCAACAGTCGGCATGCCAACTTACATGGACTATTTCCACTCTTGGGTGTCCATGACACCCATCGAGTGGGAATAGAAACTTGGCGAGCATAGCATGCCACCGAGCCCACTGCGTGGTGCAAGTGGCTCCATTGACAATGACATTCTGCCGATCGGGATCCCAGGGGTGGAATGTGTCTATTTATCTATTTTTTAATGTGTAAAAGGTGTTGTCTGTCTGCCATAATGTGTAAAAGGTGGACTCTGCCGTAATGTGTAAAAAGGGGACGCTGGCTGCCATAATGTGTAAAAAGGGGAGGCTGTCTGCCGTATTGTGTAAAAAGGGGACGCTGTCTGCCGTAATGTGTAAAAAGTGGATGCTGTCTGCCGTAATGTGTAAAAAGGGGACGCTGTCTGTTGTAATGTGTAAAAAGGGGGACTGTCTGCCGTAATGTGTAAAAAGGGGACGCTGGCTGCCGTAATGTGTAAAAAGGGGACGCTGTCTGCCGTAATTTGTAAAAAGGGGACGCTGTCTGCTGTAATGTGTAAAAAGGGGACTCTGTCTGTTGTAATGTGTGAAAAGGGGGACTGTCTGCCGTAATGTGTAAAAAGGGGACGCTGGCTGCCGTAATGTGTAAAAAGGGGACGCTGTCTGCAGTAATGTGTAAAAAGGGGACGCTGTCTGTTGTAATGTGTAAAAAGGGGACGCTCTCTGTCGTAATGTGTAAAAAGGGGACGCTGTCTGACGTAATGTGTAAAAAGGGGACGCTGTCTGCCGTAATGTGTAAAAAGGGGACGCTGTCTGTTATAATGTGTAAAAATTGGGGACTGTCTGCCGTAATGTGTAAAAAGGGGACGCTGTCTGCCGTAATGTGTAAAAAGGGGACGCTGTCTGCCGTAATGTGTAAAAGGTGGACTCTGACGTAATGTGTAAAAAGGAGACGCTGTCTACCGTAATGTGTAAAAAGGGGAATCTGTCCGCCGTAAGGTGTAAAAGGGTCTCCACCTGGTGTAGTGGCACTACTGTGCAGCGTAGTTTGAATAATGGAGACTACTATGCACCGTAATATGAATTGGTATTATTTTGTGGCCACACCTAATCCCCATGAAGCCACGCCCCTATGTTTTTGACGCGCACCTACCGCGTGCACGTCCCCTATATTACATAATGGGGGGGGGGGGCGATGCCATTTCTTGCACACAGCGCTAAAATGTCTAGTTACGGCACTGCCCTGATGTAACCTGCTCATGATTTATCTGCTTCCTCAGGATAGTGTAATGTAACAATATAGCCTTCTTAGCAGGTTGAGGACACCTGGCCTTCTTTAAACAACAAGATAAAATGATTTTGTTACTGCAGAAAATCATTACTGATATTGATGTGGGACTCTGACCAGCCCAAAAAGTGAGTAAATAGGTTTAGCACACAGGTGAGAAAAGGCACAGTGGTGAAGTGGTTAATAGGACACATGGAAAATGCATTTGTCGACATAGGAAATATAATGTTTTATACACAAAGCAAAAGGCCTCCATATAAAGTTATTCTTCTGTTTCAGAGATAATTCTCATTTAATAGCAAAGGGAATTAAGCCAAGTCTTTGCAAATGATGTGCCAAATATAGATTATTCTAAGTTTTATAGCAGAGCATAAAGACTAAAAATAGTTTAAAGAAAACTAATTAATGCACTTCATTTGTATTTGACATCTATGTACTTCACAGTAAAATTGGCATGTGCAAAATATACCCTCCAACACTCCAAATGTATTTTATTTCTCAGTAAGATAATGAGCTAATCCTTTTACAGACAGTTTTTTTTTTTAAATAAACAAAATCTAATTGAAAAAAGCTGAGACAGCTTAGGAGCAAAAGAATGGAAAACAATTACTGATCTTGAATGTGCATATTGAATTCCACACCAAATTTGCATACGGCTTATTTGTAGAAAAGGAACACTTTCTGCACATTTGTTTGTATGATGGACTCCTACAGCCTGGATTCCAGTGTACTTCTCATTCTTTTTCCCCCGACTGTTCTTTTATTTGTTATTTACTTTGCATTCAAAAGGATTATTGAGAGGAAAAAAAAGTAACTGTTGAATAAATCTAAAGTCTATAACATCTGGTGAGATTTGGCTGTGGGTGACTCATTCATGAATCGTATCACATATTGGGAACACTAAAGGGAATTGTATGATACATCACACACTGACATATTATTTTAACTCACAATGCTTGATAGGTTCACAGTGTTCTCATGGCAAAGCATAGTCACCTGACTGGCACAGACACAATATGGATATAGGTTTGCTGACTCCAGCAGTTATTCATCTTTATTGAGACAAAAAAATTGTTTCCCAAGGAAATATCATGTGAAATCTTGATATTGTAGTATTTCTAAAACCAAACTATCATTGTAGGTGTATCATGCTGTACCTGTCTTAGTGGGAAGATTTATGAATGTCATAGTAGTTGAACTAAAGAGCTACAGTTCACATGCTAGTAATGAGTGTAATGAAATGGTCACAACCCTAACCATGCTTGCCAGTGCCAGCTTCCATCTGTATCTGTGCCATGAAAGCCTGTTGGAGCTCTGGGTTTTATGAGCCCAGTTAGTTTACAGTAGTGTTTCCCTAACTCGGGGTTCTATTTACTAAGCCATGGATGGAGATAAAGTGTACGGTGATAAAGTACCAGCCAATCAGTTCCTAACTGCCATGTCACAGGCTGACTTTGGGGCCTGACCCTCCCCATGCACTATACTGACACAATACTACTGTGTATGGCAGACGCTCACTTCCAGATCCCCATAGGTGGCTTCACCTTTCCAAGCACTGTGCTGCTGATACAGGCTGTGCTATCTTCTGACCTGGCTGGCTCTGACTCTCCTCACCAATGCATTACTGGGATGAGGCGTGGCCATGCAGAGTCATCCCAAGACCACAGCCACACCTCCTACCAGTAATCAATGAGTGAGGAGAGACAGAGGTGGCCAGAACATAAGATGTGACAGCATCCTGCAGCCGCACACTACTAGGAAAAGTGGAGACACCCCCAGGGATCAGGAGGTGAGAGCTCACTCCACACATTGAGTAGAGCACAGCTGGGGGGGGGGGCATGAAAATTATTCTATGGGGCCCCCACATGTTTAGCTACAGTATGGCCCTGGGTACTGCACTCAAACTTTTCCTACGATGAGTTTTCATTAGAACAGTTGTTACTATAAGCTTCTGTCAGCACTGCAGCTATCATAATCAGTCGAGCACATACAATCTTAATGGTCTTTCTCAGTGCTCTACAACTGTCGCACCCCTACGCAGGCTCCCCATGTCCTTCAGAATCCATGACCCCCACTTACAGAGCTTTTAACAACACCACTATTTAATACATGACAAATTTTATCTCACAATATTTGATTATATACTGTAGCTGTACAAGATTTGTTTTTTTTGTTCCACACATACAGGTAGGGGAGTTATACCTGCTGAATTCAAGATGTTTTTTTTTATTGTATTCAATCATAATACTGAATATCTATAATGCTATCAAATAAAATAGCAACAAAATTGGGCATAAGTATATCTTATATTTGCAGGATGTAAATCTTACGCATATGCTCCCATTTGCAGAGCTGCAGTTGACCATCTTTGTATTTGCACGCAATAGTATTTTTTAGTGAGCACATGCAGATTTGTTTTAGGACACATATTATTATTATTATTATTATTATTATTAATTACCAGTTATTTATATAGCGCACACATATTCCTTAGAGCTTTACATAGAATATTTGGCCATTCACATCAGTCCCTGCCCCAGTGGAGATAACAATCTATATTTCCTACCGCATGTACACACACACACACACACACACACATACACATACACACACACACACACACACACACACACACACACACACACACATTCACACTAGGGTTAATCTTTATTGGGAGCCAATTAATCTACCAGTATATTTTTAGAATACATTTCAACTCTCCATCAGGTCCTGAGACACCACCATATTTGCCTGGGAATCATGCCAGCAGCAAAGGGGTTAACACATGTAATGTTTTTATTGGCATTCTGAAAAATAGTATCATCTGAAGTTGTATTTTAGTGAACATTTACATGACATGATCACAATTTCTGAAGTACAAAGAATAGATCGTATTGCTTTAATTAGAGATATTAACCCGTGAAAGAGAAAGTAAATTCTAAATCTCCGTGGCCCTTTGAAAGACATATATAACAATCCATTTTATCAAAACAATGCGTTGTTAACAAGATACTCTGCCAAACACTGTTATAACGAAAACAATAACTGTATAATATGCACTTTCAGTATTACCAGATGGACTTCATAAGCAGCTGAATGAATGCTTAAGTGAAAGTGCATGTCCTCCAGTTTTTGATCAATTTAAGGGAAAACAAGTCATGGCTCCGGCACTGAATTTAATATCTTTCATTGCAGAAATTCTTACCATACTCTTTGGCCAAAATATCAGTAGCTCATTGTTTATTAAATATCAGTCAGTTCTTTATGTCAATCATAGTCTCTATTTAAGGAATAGTACATTTTAAAATAAAAAAACACACAATAAATAAACCTACTACCCATATTTTATCCATAACTGATAGAAAGTGGCTATCGCAGTTGGCAGCGTGTGTGCAATAATACAATATTCAGAGAATTTACTAACAAGTAGAGTACCAATACATTATTTGATTTTGACAGCATTTCTAAAAGCATTTTTGCAGTTGTAGCATGGTAAGCAGTACTTAACCTTTTTTTATTTATAAACCCCTTTTTAGCTCAGAAACCTTTCTCTTTTTTTTTAGAATTATGTATTTATTCTTATACTGAACGATACTGTTGGTAATTAAATTATTTCAATACATAAGTACAAAATGATATTAAGCTCCTCATTTAGAGTTCAAAGTAAATCCAGCTAGACGGAGGATTTGGTACCTTCTTAAAACCATGTTGAGCAGTTGGGGGGGCACATTTATAATGTGCGGACAATTTAGAGATATAAAGCTAATTTTTTATTTGTAGGCTGTGTTCTTAGTGCACAACTTATCTCTCTATATACCTATACTCTTGGTGAACTAATAACCATCTTTGGCCTCCACTACTACAGGTACCTCTATTCAGCTGACATTTAAATCTACCTCTCTCCTCTATTGTCCAACTGCCTGTTCTGCACTCTCCACCTGGATTTCCCAATGTTACAGATGTGTCCTTTTACATTGTTGCGCATGATGCGAACATGTCACGGCATAGCGTTAGGTAGCGGGGAGTGGGGGAACGCACAATCCCTCTATCCATTGTTAGAGATGTGTCCACTTACATCTAGCCTCCCTGCACATTAAACAACCCTTCTAGTCACGCTATGGTATGGGGTGACTTGGTAGTGACATGCGTGTTTTTGTGCAACTTATTCCATTAAAATGCGTCTTATTTGCAAAATTATGTAAATAGGAAGTAGAAAAAGCTTATGCTGATTAAAATTATATGCGACATGCCTATATTCTGTGTGTAACAGTGGTTTCCTGGAACACAGTAACATAGCATTTCGTATGCAGATACAGGCACGATCACACACATAATACAGGCATGTCACATATCATTTTGATAAGCATAAGCTGCTCGTGCATTCTATTTACACATCGATCAAAATAAGACATATTTTTGGCAAAAAATGACGCTGAACGCTAACGGAATTGCATGGAACCTTTCAGCTCCCTCACGCCAGGCATCTCCTGCTGCGTGGCGTATTAATGCAAGATGCATGAGCACACATCTGTATGAATGGGAGAGCCAGTGGCTGCAGGAGGCAGCACTATGCTTCCCGTAGCAAGAAACATAAGATGGCACATCTGTACATAAACCTGAATATGTCCAAACCAAAGCTCCACACTTTCCCCTTTCCTACAATCACTTCCCCTCATCTTGTCTTGAGAGTGCACAAAATGCACCCGAAATGAAAGGATGAGACCCGATCTCCATCAGCTCAGAGCTGGTGCAAAAATCAAGTGGTCTGGCATATACAAAGCTAGAACCACTGCAAAAAGTTAGCTTTCTTCAGTCATTTATCTCACTTTGATAATAAACTCATATAAATTGCTTTTCATAGTTACATATAGACACATTGGTGCGTCTACTGTATAGACATCAAAAAGTACCTTCCTCTCATTTACTGGTGCAAGTGTTTACACTCCTGCACATAGGTGGTGACCTAGACACATTAGAGAAAAACAAGTGGCACTACTGTGACTAGTTGTGTGAGATATACACTACAGGGGACCAGTTTGGTTTCTTTCCACCACTGCACACACACTATAAGTCACTGTGCTCCTAATGCTGGAGAGCGTGGGAGTTAATCACCCCGGTATTAACTTTGACTGCATAGATAAATATCAGGTATTAGGAATTACAGATGTCATTGGTTTTTATTGGGATTTTTAATCTTTTCACAGTACAGTAAGTCACCCTGCTCTTTTAAAATGTTCTGGCTAGACTACCATTCAGAAAACCTTTGTTCTTAAAGTAGTCTGCAGCAAGATGTGGAGATACAACATGAAATAGCTTATAAAATACAGTTTTCACCACATATTTTGCATAATAAGAACATAACGTAGCGTGTTTTCAAGTAAAGCAGCACCTTCACTGCTACATTGCTATTAAATAAATATCAGGAAATAAAGTAAGCCAGGAAATCACATGTACGGTATGAATTTGTTAATAGCTGTAATTTGCATCTGCCAATAAACAGAAACCACAGTTTGTCACTTTATAGCAGTGCAGGAAGGCTTGTTATTTTTACACCATTAAACTTTAATATTTCCTCTTAAGATACATGCCACAGTATTTTTGTTATTGTGTTCTCTATGGCAACATTGTCTTGTTAAATGTTAACTTAAGTTTTGGCCATTTGTGCCACTCAGTGATTTTTTGTCACAAATGTATTTACAATATTTAGAAACATCACCATCTCACCATCCAAAAATGCTTTGTAGCTGTTCTGGTATGTGGACATGTTGTAGTCCGCTATGTCCAGACGGTGCAGGGAAAAGGAATGCAAGTGGAATTTTTTTTTTTTTTGTGACATACAAAAGCGTTTTTGCTGTTGCTCCAGAACATTATAGTGCATGGATTTGTGTGGCAACATTTCACTTACAGCATGAGGAGATGTTTGCACTAAATAAGTGCTGTCCAGCTTCTTAGAAATGAAGAGTTCAGGTTTTCAGATGCAGTATTACAATAAATAAAAAGTACAGCAAAAATATCTGGAAGTGCTGGCTCACCATGAGAGTGCATACTCAGTGTACACACAGAGATAGTGAATTTGCCAAACAATTCACAGTGATTGAATTCCATGACTGAACACTATGTGTTACAGAGGTATTAAGTTCACTAAATTCATGCATGTACATACAAACTTCATGTATATCAGGCCTAATTCAGATTTATACGTAAAACCCAGGGGCGAATTTAGGGCTTTAGTCGCCTCTAGGCCAGTGACGTATTAATAATGGGTGCAGAGTGTGCACACCGCACACCCTGCACTTATTTTGTAAATGCCTTTCCAGAGTCCCGTGCTGGCGGCAGCATCTCTCTACAAATCTCCTGTAAATGGCCACCGCACCATTTACCTGGAGATTTGCGCATGTGCAATAGAATGTGTGCCTGTCTAGTGCTCAGTCTCTATTGCGCTAAAGGCAGCCGGCTACCGTCTTGGCCTCCTCCTCTGTTAATACACCGGTGCCCTAGGCACAATAGTATTGGTCGATTATGCAGACTGACTGGTGCCAGAAACCATCACGAATAGTGACAGATGGTCGCGATGGTGATCCGAGGCTGCCTTCTAATACGCAGCACTTGGATCTTGCAGATGCATACAGGAGGCGTCTATCTCCTACAGACTTCTGTTGCATTTGAATTTTAATGACATGGAATTGCACAGCCGCTTTCTTGCAGCTGTACAGTTCCTTACAAATATGAATTAGACCAATAGTGCCATGACCAGAATGTAACCCAAGGCCTAGCACTGGAAGACAGAAGTACTGGACTGTACTGCCATAAATAGTCAAATGTATTAAATATAAAAATGACAAATAATACACTTATTTTACATTGGCAATTTATATATATTTATACATTTTTTGACAACAAACATCATTGTGCTGATTTTCATTATTATTAAAGTTGTATGTTGTTAATACAGACAAACATTTTTAACACACACAAAGAAAGGGGTTTGGTAATATTACGGATGCCAACACGTTCCCAAGCATGTGCCTGATTTGTAGTTGTGTGCTGATGCTGGCACAGATGCGATTTTTGACTCATAGGATGTGCAAAGATCTGCTACTGTAACAGCTGCCGGGATTTGTATAGAGTCACCCACCGAAGCCTTCGCAGCTGCCCACAACTGCGCACACATTCGCAGCATCAACGCAAGTCAGGCAATCATCTATTCCTCGAGTAAGTCAACGGTTACTTAGAATGGCTGCCACAACTGAGACTCCAAAGAGGATCACAGTCGGTGGCTGATACACGCCCACGTTTTTGTCTTCATTCCCCGTTACATCCCACAAAACGGCTGCTTCCTATCAATCACTTGCTAATGAATCCTTACTGCAAGCATAATTGCAAATTAATCGATGTATGTGAGCATTGCGCCAGTAACGCATTCGCAGTTTACCAATAATCACTCAATTGTGAAAACGTCAGCATAGCATACAACTCTCAATCAGTCCCTATGTGTATGAATAAAATGTCTGTGCAAATTATATTGCTAAGATTCCAGTTGCACTGCTTCCTAGGAAAGTCCATTACTACAACACCCCTCCCTGTAGCCAGAGCACTAGTCGAAAACTGAGAGAGTGTTTTCTACCACATAGACACAAACCAGGGTCAACTTGTCACGATCCGGGTATCTGGACGCCATTTCTTACCCATCAGATGCCTCCTAAGGCTGGCTCAGCGCTCCAGGACCGGATCCCATCTGTTATCCTGATGTGTACATTCCTGTATCCTCTCCTGTCACTCTGGGACGCTGTCACAGTAAACGCCATATTACACCTGGCATGGCGTCTCCCGCGGCCTCCGCCGCCGTCCCTGAACTTCTGCATGCAGAGTGTCTGAGTGGCGATTACGTCAGCCGCGGCCTCCGCTATGTCCGCGTGGTTGGATGTACATCTGTCAGCCTGGCGCCTCCTGTCTCCAGTGGCCGGCGCCGCCATTACTGTTTTCATTACCACATGGATTACAAACCAAACTTCCCTCCAAGTGTCTGCATGGGCGCAGCCATCTTGGATTCTGTCAGCTGATCATTTACTCCAATCTGTTGTCAGTATTGTTAATCTGCATAATTGCCTAGCCAATCCCTTCCTTGCTGCAGGTATAAATACACTGTGCCTGAGCAAGGAAGGCGTCAGTGCTTTGGTTGTCAAACCTAGTTCCTGTTTGTCTCTCTCCTGTGATTGTCTTCCAGGTTCCAGCTCCTGTCTCAAGACTTCCACCATAGAGACCCGCACCAGCATTCCACCTGCGGTGTAGCCTGACTCTCCGATCCATTTTGGATTCATCTGTTTCCAGCTACAACATTACCTGCTTCCAGCCCAGCTTCCAGCAGAGTACAGCTTCTCTTAAAGGGCCGGTGTCCTTTCTACAGTTTACCACTCTCCACCGGTATTATTATTTCTCCGCTCTCAAGCTCTACATTTCAGCTCATATTTCATCGCTCCCAAGTTCATTTATTATTTAACTGGTTCCAGCCAGTATCCACTCCGTGCTAACAACAGTCTGGTTCCAGCCAGTATCCACAGCAGCCGTTTTATCTACAGCAGCCCAGCTTTTCCTGGAACACCAGCTGGTACAATCCTGGGTTATCTCCATTGCTACAGTCGGGCCTGGTAAGGACTTTCCATCTAGAAGATTATTAGAACTATCTCACACTACCAGTGCCCTGTGGCTCCTGCCACCCTGTAGTACCCAGGAACTGTATTTATTCTTTGCTGACTTTTATGTTTTCTTTTACTGCTGCTGTGTTGCGGAGTTGTCATAATAAACATCATTGACTTTTATCCAAGTTGTCGTGGTCACGCCTTCGGGCAGTTATTATTCATGTTACTTACATGTCCAGGGGTCTGATACAACCTCCCAGGTTCCGGTACATCTCAGCCCCTACAACTGAGGCTGCCTCCCGTCAGCTCAGGCCCTCAGTTGTGACACAACTGAAGTACCAGTATATATAGTAACCCAGACCACCTCTAATAATGTCACAGAAACATGGGAAGAACATAAGCACTCTACACAGATTGTGCTCTAGTTGTAATTGAACTTTTTTAATAGTACTGTGAGGTGGCAATGCTAACCAAAGTGCCACTATACTGCTCTAACATATATGTACAAATATGACAGAAGCATTATATATTCCGGATTTTTTTTTGCCATGGGGACTGCAGTCAGGTTCTGTATGCTAACACCACCTTCAGTACCTTATGGACTATGGCAATGCTGGATAGGAATATTCAGGTTCTTCTATGGTAGATATGGGCATCTAGGAAGTGAAAGTTTTTGTTGAAAGGATTCAGAATGGGTAATATATATATATATATATATATAATTGGACAGCATTTTTAAATAGCTTTGATAAATAAGAGCTAAACCATACAAAATTTATTTTTTTTCTATTAAAGAAAAAGCAAATATATGTCTCATAAACAGGCAAAGTCTTAGTGACAAAAAGTGGCTTTTACACTTGTATGAGATCCCACCAGGACACTGTTATCGAAATGTGGGAGGAGCTTCAGCTGTCTTGAAGACGCAACACTTTACTATCTAAATGAACTACAGTGAAATGTCACAATAGCACTGAACAATGTATTTACCTCAGTTGTTAAAAAAAAACAATTTTGAGATTTATTGGTACTTGAAAAGAAAAGCCAATGTTGTTTGTGCATTTCCCTTTTAATGGTGTAGTATAGCCTAGCTTTAATTTCTCAGTGTTCTGATAATGAAAGAGTTATGAGAGACTTATACCGCATTCAGATCGCAAATGCCGGATCCCACCCGGTAAAAGAAACGTGTCCTTACCGGGTGGGATCCGGCATTTGCGCTCCTTTGCTGGCTTTCCGACCCGGCAATATACCGGGTCGGTTGCCATAGCAGCGGGGGGGCGCAGCAGGGGCGGGGGTGGAGGCGGCGCTGGGAGATGAGCTCATCTCCTGCGCCGCCTCTCCCTATGCTGTGAATGGGAACCGTGTCGCATCGACGCGGCTCCCATTCACACTGCACCTGACCCGGTATTCAACCCGGGTATAATCCTTCTTTTATACCGGGTTGAATTACCGGGTCAGACGACCCGCTAATTCTTGGAAAGTGCTTTCACTTACGTAACACAATGCTGTGTTCAGTTCTACATTTTTTTTTCATGAGTTATATAATATAATCATTTTCCGGTTTATGTGCAATTCAGCAATTATGTTTTTGATATAATACAAAGAGATTGAAGACTCATTGGTCACTCATTACAGCATAAATTGCATCCATCGATAAACATGAATTTAATGGAAATGTGTAGTAAAGTAATGCCAGACCCCATTAAATTTTTAATTGAATTGAATTTATAGTTCCCATTGAACTCTTAATAGAAAGCACTGCTCTTGTAAATGCAGAGGACAGGTACTTGTCTGTAAGTATGTGCTGGTAAATTAAATTCCATATGATTATATGCCAGAATGACAAAGCCATGTGTTGTTTTACAACCTTTTATTTTAAACAATCAATGCAATCAATGCATCTTGTAAGAGAACGCACTACTATTTATATTTAGTACTTTTCATTAGTAACAGCTTCTATAAGTCACATATCGTCAGAGTACTAAAGCACTGAACAGACCCAAAGGTTATGCCTACTTCTGACCCAGACCTGGGAGAACAGCATAGTTTCACTGAGTGTTTGGTTTCCACTGGTTCATCGCTAGACCAAGATTTTAAACTAGGCTAACACCTGACTTGTTGAACCTGGGATTTCTGACAATTGCTCTCAAAGCTGAAGTGCTGGGACTACGCCAGTGTTTAAAGAATAAGCTATATATTCCAATCAAATAAATAATATCATGGATTTATTAAATATCTACATTTATCTCAGATGATTGTTTCTAATAGAAAAGTTATGCAAAAACATGTATAAACTCCTTTAAACAATATATATGGCTGTTTCTTATAATCAGCAAATTTTGACATCAACACCAGAGTTAATTAGGAAAATGGAATTCTTATATGGTATTGTGCATCTCCTATTTCAAATTATTGCCAGTACTATAAGATATGTGGCATATTCTTGATGAGTTATAGAGGATGTACATTACAATATATATCTATATATAACTATAATAGTCGGCTATGGTCTGTTCCATCACCATCATGCACAGTGGGAGCCGGCTCCTGCTGGAGGGGGGATTAAGTGAAGTAAGGGCACGAATCGGTGAGGTTGGGAGCCAGATACAGACCAAAAGACATTGTGGCCTGGGTAAGTTTTTATACAGATGTGTCCTCGTACATTATTGCTGCAGTCATGCCAAACAGCCCTCTCTGCGCGCCTGGTCCCATGAAACTCTGTTAGAATCAGGGAGTATTTTTTTTTTTTTTTTTTTTGGTAAACTGTTTTTTGGGGAAATTCAGTTACCCTTAGTAAATTACTGTGGGTAGAAAAGGGTGGTAGTGTCAGGCGTTAATGCCTGGCAGTGATTTAATTCCAAACCCTCTTTCACCCGAGTCGCTAACGCCCACTATCTTAATCAGCTAACAGGTGTAAACACACCGAATCTGTGAGAAGTTCACTGATCTGTGTGTTAGCAGTGTTTGTGTCTGTACAGACACGTAAAAAAAATCCCCGATAGGTGCTGCCCTCAGGCTCACCTCGAGGCTAATTGAATAGCTTTGGTGGATCAATTAGTCTGGTAAATTACTGTGGCTAATTGAATTACCTCCTTAGTCGCAACACGGTGCAGCTAGGATTCACCAGGAGACTGGGCTGATTTATGTGATATATGACACTTGTATATCTGTGTGCAACTGAGTCTCTGAATCTGTACACAAAGTGCTACAAGAAGCAGCAGCTGTTTTCCAATGCAAGCTCTGTTATGCTCCATGTACAGACTCAGTTATACACAATATACTGTTGCATATCAAATTAATCAGCACAGTCACCCAGTGCATCTTAGTCACACAGATTGCAATTAAGAGGCATTTCCTGAAAAAAACAGGCACCCCCTATGCTAGCTGAGTTGCAAGGGACCTGGCGTTTCACTCCCGCCAGCCAGGGACGTAACTAGGTTTGTGCCAGCGATGCCTGGCACACAGCGCATCCGCACTAGGGGTGCAGAACTGCTGGCAACACTCATAGTTCTGAGTGACCTTGGTAGATAGCTGTTGCGGCTAGCTACTTGTTGTAACCGGGCAGCGCTGTAGCTTGGCAGGCGCACTCTGTGCTCCTTGTGGCTTCCTGCTCCTTTCCACTGTTGGCATGTGTACTGTCAGGTAATGTTGAGCTTGCAGCATGTACTGTTTTGTAATGTTGAGCATTCCGGGGATGTGGAAAGAGAATGAACAAATGAAAAAACACAAAGATACACACACAGAAACACTCTCTCTCAGGGGCTGTGCCTGGCATAATGTGAGCTATACCTGTCGTAATGTGTATCAGGAGCTCTACCTGGCATAATGTGTATCAGGGGCTTTACCTGGCATAATGTGAGCTTTACCTGGCATAATGTATATCAGAGGCTCTACCTGGCATAATGTGGGATCTACCTGGCATAATGTGTATCAGGGGCTCTACTTGGCATAATGTGGGCTCTGCCTGACATGATGTGAGTGCTACCTGGCATAATGTGTATCAGGGTCTCTACCTGGCATAATGTGGGCTCTGCCTGGCGTAATGTGTATCAGGAGCTCTACCTGGCATAATGTGAGAGCTTTACTGTGGGGTAATGTGTATCAGGGCCTCTACTGTGGTGTAATGTGAATAACACACACTACTGTGCCGAGTAATGTGAATTGGTACTATTCTGTAGCCACGCCCCATCCCCTTAAAGCCACGTTCCTGTATTTTGAGCACGCACCTTCGGCGCACAATGTCCATATTTTAAATGTAGTGAAAGAGGGGGCACCAATAATTTTTCTGGCAGAGGGCACCAAAATGTCTAGTTACAGCACTGGCGCCAGCTATCTTGCTGCGTGGCATATCGAGGCTAGATGTATGAAGACATCTGCATGCTAGTATAAATAAAGGCAAGTGTCTAATGTAAGAGCATACATTACCGTTATAAATTCCTGGAAAATAATAAACAGAACATGGAGACTATATAGGGTGTTTAAATATTATTTTTTATTTAGAAAAGAACTGGAGTACACAATTTTAGAGAACTATGTTGCAAAAAATACAGATGTTTGTAATGCTGTTGAACATTGAGGATTACTTGCTAATGCTTTCTGGCCCAGAAATATGGATTAAAACATCAATTCACAAATAGATACAGACAGTTTCTTCTTTTGACTATCATCATTACTGTTATGGGAATGAAACTGGCCAGTTTGTCCTTTCTATTTCTTATGATCAAGAACAACTTTGGAATTATGTATGCAGGCAGAAACATGATATTTTCATAGAGTGAATATGTGAAGTTGGCAGCTTCTTGAAACAAACTAGCTAAAACATATATTTTGGGTACAGGTTTATATAGTCATAGACATAAAGTATAAATGCACTACTTAATTCATCTGGTACCCTGTTATCTACTCCATGCATACAGCAGTTCCATTTCCTATTTTCTAGAGCAGAAATTAGTGATTTGTATCTGCCCAGTTGGTTTTAACGTGCATATTATACTATAGCTGTATGCTTGTTTAAGTAGTGTGTTTGTTTACATAAAGTACTTGTTTAAGTAAAGTGTGAATTACTAAGTGAAAACTATACATCCCAAATCCTAACATTCCAGTTTACCTTGAAATGGGGACACTCTCCTGAAAACCTGCCCTGCTACAAACACACAAATGGCAGATTTGTGCTGAAACCTCTCACTGCAGAGCAGCTGTACAGGCAGCAGTGAGTACCTCCAACATTCCCAGTAGCTGAGACATCCTCACTAGGATTGTGGGTCTCTCTCTCCTCAATTGGGATGGTTGGGGGGCAGGGACAGAACTACCATCGGTTCAGCAGGTGCATTGCACTGGGGGCTCCAGAGGACTAAAGGGCCCCATACTGCCAAGACCAGCAATGAGTTATCCCCTGGCCGCCCCGCAGACCATTTTGACAACTGCCTGAGGGACCTGCCCCTTATCATAGGCAGGGAGGGCTGACGTATGCTGCGGACTAATAGAAGAGTCCTGCCACCTATCAACGCTGATGATCACAGCCACTTCCTGCCTCTGAGTAACAGACAGCTGAACATTATTTTCTGATTCCCTTCTGTCTGTGAATTAAAGTCAACTCAAGACCAGTGTAACTGGCACTGTCAGAGTCTACCTGACTGAGTGCCAAACTAAGGAAAGCACCAGGGGTGGGGACTAACTGTCTCAGATAGGGCAGAGGCCACTGTGTCCCTTCTGCCTTCCTTTGCCTTCCGCTGTCACCCTCTGCCTCACTTTGCCTTTCATTGTCACCCTCTGTATATCTATCTCAACCTTTGCCTCACCCTGCCCCACACTGTCACCCCCTGCCTCTTCCTGTCACCCATTGCTATGTGGCATATGGTGAACTTTTGTTGGGGTGGAGGAGGTGGGCCCAAATTATACTTTTGCACCTGGGCCCACCACTCACAAGTTCTTCCACTGTTGGGAGGGATAAATCTACTAGTGTATATCCACTATTTCTGTAGCTGACGGTGTTTATTAGCTTTTTTGACAGTTATTTTTGCATGATGTAGGTTAGTAATGATGCACTGTAGTAGAAAGTAAGGGTATTTTGGAAGTAAGATTATTTTACTTTAAAAATTAGATTTATGGCTATCAACCTTTTTTGTACTTACTGTAACTAACATAACCTGTTCTATGATCATTTTTTCAAATTCTATTTTATCTAATTCAAAACCTTAATCACACATTTTAAATCAGTGATTCACTAAAAACCAGACAAGCTTCTACAAGACAGAGGGCGGTATCTTATTAGGTGCAGTGATTTACCGTACTGTAATAATAGTGGGCTTTTTTGACTGATAGTACTATTGGGCTATCCAATTCCAGCCCTTTTCTACCGGGCGGTAAATGGTCAGTTATCGGGCGATAGCACATGGGATCCGGGTTAACTTTGCGGACCCATGTGTTACTGTCCGATAACGGGTCTCCTGGGGCTGGTTATCGGGGATTCTGCAAAATCCCCGATAAGTGCCGGGCTGATACATGCCGGGGCCCGGGGAAATACATTAGCTGTGGTAAGTCACCGCATACATTTTAATATTTAGATTCAAAATGTAGATGTAAACTGCAGGTCTTCTCAGCTAAGCAAACCTAAATATCAACTAATACTGTAACTTGCAAAAAATGTAATTCACTTTCTTCAGTTACGGCTGTTTCTGTTCTTAAAAGGTTATTTCTGCTTAACAATCAGTTTATGCCTTGGAAAATAAACTTATGGTTTTGCTTAAAAACACACAAAAATTTCTGTAATAGAATTGTGAACCAAAACTGTTGCAAAACCTCCATCAATACACTTCTCGAAAATTACAGAAGTTTGTAAATTACTTTGTTAAAACTGGCAGTGTAGCTTGTTAGGCATGCCAAACTTTAGACAGGTTTGATACTTTTGTAACAAGTAAGAAATAACTGGAAATCAGTTTTATATGAGTGATGATACATTAACTGCTAAGCCATGCCCTGGAGTTTTCAGAACAAGACAAAATTCTTTTAAGGAAAGGAAGAGAAACATTCCTCTGTATTTTGTTTTTCGTTACAGTTTGAAGGGTGCAAGAAAGCATTTTCAAGGCTTGAAAATCTAAAGATTCACTTACGGAGTCACACGGGGGAGAAGCCCTACCTTTGCCAGCATCCTGGCTGTCAAAAGGCTTTCAGCAACTCAAGCGATCGTGCCAAACATCAAAGGACGCACCTGGATACTGTAAGGAAGGACATATAAAATAATAAGCTTTTTCTTCAAGAAAAGACACCCACACAGTTGCCAGCTGTCTAAGCTTTTCTTGAACAATTCTTACAAATTACTACTCTTCCCTTACCTGTATTATGTAACTTATACTAGAGGCCATGACACTTCCGCAGGCAAGATCAGTCATGTGGACATTAATTCTTTCTGACAAATAATTACTGTATATTGTGACATGAATATTTGTACACTTTTTTTTTTAATTCTCTGATGAAAAAACTACCAGTCAAGTCCATAAAATAGATCAAGGGGGGATATTGACTAACAAGTGATACAGTACAAAAGACACAGATGCACTGTTGTGATGCCACAAGTTGCCAGTTGAGGCATCTTTCATCACAATACACTGTAAGATGATGCCATTTTGAAAATATTTGCTCCTGTTGGAAAACCCGGTTAGACTGGAGTGGATTACAGTGTTCTCTATGGGAAGTGAGGCATCCAGATCTCATCATGCAAGCATTACAGAAGATGTTCCTGAGGGTGCAGTTTTATACGTTTGCAATTAGTACAGAAATCTACTAGTAGATAGATAGATAGATAGATAGATAGATAGATAGATAGATAGATTGATATTGCCTGCACAAATATGTATTGATCAGATGACACTTTAAATAAAGCCAGTCCCACTACCACTTTCCGTCCATATGTAATATAGCACAATGAGGTCTGCCTTGCAGTATTCTCATGTGAAGAATAAAAGTTCCAATGGTAGGAGGTGATCCAAATTGGAGTGCTATTAAGTGTTTCTTTTTATTTGCTAGCAATGCACATTTCACAGAACGCAATCTATAAATATCACTCACACCGCTTACTCAGATGAAATGTATGAACTGGCACGTGCAGCTATTGCAGAATGGATGTCATTGTGTGTGTGTGTGTGTGTGTGTGTGTGTGTGTGTGTGTGTGTGTGTGTGTGTGTATGTATGTATATATATATATATATATATATATAATATATACTGTATACAGTATATATGGCATTGATCCACTGCACTCACCACACCTATATCTGAGGTGCATATAGTATGCGACAACATTGCTTGAATTAAAAAAAAAAAATATAATATATATATATATATATATATATATATATACATATATACACACACACACACACACACACACACACACACACCCCCCAATAGTTTTACTTAAACACAAGTAAAGGGGAAAAGGAGTCCAGGTGTGCAGACCACTTGCACTGTACCAGTTACACATTAGAGTCCCCTCAACCTAAACTCTCTTCAATCAAACTCCATGTGATGACTGATCGGGAGTGAAAAACTTGAGTTTTTCATGATTTTTCCCGATATTTTACTGATTTCTTTTACGGGATATCCATATATCTCCCATATAAAAAAAAAAAAAATCTGTGTGAAACCTGTGTGTTTTCGCTGCCGCATATCTGAAAAGCTGGCGCTTATCTGGGAGTTTGTTTTGCTTGCCTGAGGCAGGTAATAAGAAATCACCAATAAACAGCGGTGCTGCTGCAGCCGGGAGTGGCAGGGAGGGCGCTTGGGAACCGTCACTCAGCTCTGTAACCCACATCCACCCTTCTTCTCCCGCCATGGATGTCCCGGCCTGGTGGGGGTCATGTGACAGTTTAGCGGGAGACAAAACTGTTGGGGAGCTGATGCCCAGTGAAGACAGGTGACACAATACCCAATAATCTGCAGCTCATGCTGGCTAATCGGGGCTAATAGGATAGCCCCGGGCGATATCATTAATCATGGTAACGTACCGCGGGTAACTGGATATCCCCTTAATAGCTACTTAGAACTATTGGTAGCTGACAAGTGTATGTAGTCCAAATAAAAGCAGGATTTCCTACACTGTAAAATAAGTGATATACTGTATTATCTTGCCTATTTGTGTAGTAGACAACATGGTACAGTGCATTCATGTCCAGCATATCTTCTTTAGAAATATTGCATCTGTAGTTTAATCATAATAAACCTTTTCAACTTAACTAATCAACTTAAGTACGCATAGGAACCAATGTGATGTACACTTACTAAAATAAAAAAAAACAAGTTTTTCTTTACATTTAGCATAATATTGATGTCCATTGTTGCCAATGTTTATACCTTGTTTATTTCCATTTTAAATATGGCCCATCAATAAATATCAAATTACAAAGAACAGACAATTAGAGAATTGTAACTTAGGGGGGTATTCAATTGTTTGAAAAGTCAGTTGGGTGTCTGTTTTTTCCTATCTAATAGACAGGAAAATAAAGACACCCAACCGACTTTTCAAACAATTGAATTCTCTCTTTTAAATCAGAATAAGAGGACTTTATTTATGCTGTTAGTTAATACTGAAAAATAGGGACATCTACAGTAACCAGTCTCTAAATCCTGGGATTGTGGCCCTCATTCAGCAGTAGACAAATTTGCAAAGCTGTATGCAGGCAGCTTTGCAAATCCATATACTAAAAATGCCAATGCAGAAGGAGGTGTCAGACACGTCGCAGCCTAGGATCAACATCGCAACCGATGTTCCCCGCAAACGGCTAGCTGGGTAAGCCTGAGCTTATGCAGGCTGGCCTTCGCAGGGGGCCTTGTGAAGCCAAGAAATCTGCAGAGCATGGTCTCGCCGCTCCTGGAAAATGGGTGAGACCCTACCCCCTGTCAATCAGGCAGAGGCTTACGGAGGGCTGCATGCGATCACACATTACCTGTTCTGTACATGCGCAGGACGGATCTTGCGCAGTTTCCCAATAATTGGAAAACTGCGCAGGGGATCATAGTAGTGATCCTTTCTGAATTAGCCCCTGTGTCAGGAAAGTAGGGACTGTTAACAATAATGGATGTGCATATTTGTGCACAATTGCCTATGCATGTGATTTGAATACAGTAAATATAGAACTTTTGCTGTATTTCAACTTTTTTCCATTATTTCGGGACACTTTCATTCCCATTGTACAATTTTGTTTGCGAGGTTAGAAAGTCCCACAATGCCTCTCAGTTAATCTCTTTTGCAACAATGATACAATGTTTGACTCTTCTTCATGACTGTAACATATGACTGAAAAAATGTCAAACTGTTTTTAGATATGGGATTAAGGGATCTATTTACTAAGCCTTGGATGGAGATAAAGTCACTGGAGATAAGTACCAGTCAATCGGCTCATAACAAATTTTTCAAACACAGCCTGTGGCATAGCAGCTAGGAGCTGATTGGCTGGTACTTTATCTCCAGTGACTTTATCTCCATCCAAGGCTTAGTAAATAGATCCCTAGTAATTCTAATTATTTGGTAAAATGTGTTTGAATTGCTCTAAAGGGCCATACACACTAGACGATTATTTTGACCAATATGGCCGATAGCGACGATTGTGAACGATATATCGTTCACATCGTCTCGTATGTATGGTCCTAGCAATCAATGATGTGCGCACCCGCGCTCGTTGATTGCAGATTGGCGGTTGGAGGTGCTGCATGCATGTGAGCAATGTCACCTCCCCGGCAGCGGCTCACCTCCCCGGCAGCGGCTCCCACGTCCCACCCCGGCAGCGGCTCCCTCCCCGCCAGCGGCTTCATTCTAGCTGAGCCACTGACGGGAGCAGCTGACAGGAGCCACTGATGGGAGCTCAGCGTCTCCGTCCACTGCTCCACCAATTACATTTTTCACACCTACTGCCCACCAATTATATTTCCACTGTGCCACCAACGTAATAAAAAATGAAATTAGAATGGGTTCAATCTATGAATGAAAATAATGCCCCAAAACTGATACACCCCCAGATCTGATAATCTCCCAATGCCTCAATGAAAATAATGCCCTAAATGTGACACCCCCGCCTACACACCCCTGAAATTCCCCCAATGCCTCAATGAAAATACCATAGAACTGCCATCCAAGACCTGATAATCACACTATGCTTCAATGAAAACAAAGTCCCAGAAGAGACAGCATCTGAAGTAGAGACATGTGCTGCAGCTTCCAGGAAAGAGAGAGGTGCTGCAGCAGCGGGGGCAGAGAGGGGTGCGGCAGGGAAGAAGTAACCCTGCTGCACAGCTACAAGCAGATGGTGAGACATATAAAGAAGGCGGGCGGAGCTCTGGCATGTGCCAGCTGTCAGTGTCTCCTGCTGGCTTGCCCTATTCCCTGCCTAGTCTCCATGTCAGTCCCAAGTCAGAGTGCGTCTCCTCTGTTTCTCCTCCCCCTGCTCTGCGGCTGACAATACAGTGGCTCGCGGGGAAAGGGGGGGGGGGTGGCAGGCGGCACCGCACCCACTAATTCTGTTGGCACCTGGAGCTCGCGCTCCACCAGAGCCACCCTCGCTACACCCCTGAACATAAACACAATTCATTTTTGTTTCATATACACCTTATACACACAACCTGAAGGTCATTTAATACAATATTTTTAATAACCTTGTGTATGAAACAAAGTTTTTGTACATTGAGCCATCAGAAAACAAAGGTTTCACTAGCTCAGTCTCATTCAAAAAATTCCGTATTTCGGAATATTTGGATATGGGATACTCAACCTGTATATATATATTAATATTATTAATAAGTCCAAAGGTGCAGCACTCCTAGCAGCTTGAATAAAGGACAACAGCAGGGCATGCTTGTAGAAAACGTTTCAATGCCTTTATTGCTGCATTGTCATCAGGTCTTTTTTGCCGCAATAAAGGCATTAAAACGTCTACACGCATGCCCTGCTGTTGTCCTTTATTCAAGCCGCCAGGAGTGCTGCACCTTTGGACTTTATGTGACTAATATTTGTGGAGGCGCAGTAACGCGGTCTTAATGGGAGAGCCGGGCACTCTGGTCTGTATATATACTGTATATATATATATATATATATATTGCTTGTTTTGTTTTTTTATTGAACCTATTATGATTAATTTTTTATTAAGCTGCTGGCACAGTGGAAATTGGTTGGGCAGTGGGTGAGAAAAAACTTAATTGGTTCCCCCTTCTACAACCCTGCCCACACACCCAGAAATGCCTCCCCAATATTAAAATATGTAAAAAAGGTGCCAATTCCAAAGATATTTTTCATCTTTCAAATTGTTTGAAAAATTACTTAGTATGTACACTCAATTTCGTTTGTCAGGGCTCTGGGGAGTTCAAGGGAAAGGGCTCATCGTCCACATTGTTCATCTTTCACAGTGGTCATGTCTTCTCGTGTGTATGTGCCTTAACACTTTTCATTTGGTAGGGCATTCAGTATAATACTTTATATTAAAAAAAAAAGTAACAATGACGTAACAAAATACTATTCTAGCGATTGCTTCACTTGCTGCATCATACTATCCTAATCTTTTTCCTACTTTGTTCTGTCTCTATAGCAGGTTTCTTCTCTAACCCTAACCAATGCTTTCTGGATAGTCACTGCTGTTAGACAGCACAGCTAATCTGCTGTATCTGATTTTACTAATCCCTTCTTGAGCAAACGATTCCTATCCTGTAAGTACCTCTGGGAATGTTCATTGATAACAAATGTGAAAGGGCAGTTACTAGTAATGTAATGTGATTAAATTTCCCTATGGTTTTTTTTTTCATTCTCTAGAAACCCTATGCATGTCAAATTCCAGGGTGCAGTAAGCGGTACACAGATCCAAGCTCATTACGAAAGCACGTTAAAGCTCATTCTTCCAAAGATCAGCATGCCAGAAAAAAGGTAATACACAGATGTATCACTTAAAAATGTCCAGAGGAGTTCATTCTAGAAATTGATGCTGTTTTTATGTCAATGTAAACAAGTTATGTTATTCATAGCAACGAGATTTCAGCTGTCAATCTTATAATGTTGTTCAGAACATGGCAACAAACATTTAACTGGTTACTACTATATGTGTTACTTTACCTTTTATAATAAATGAACATCATGGAAAGCAAGTCCAAGTAGCAAGTGCAACAGGAGTGGTGATGTGATTTGCGTTATTGAGGCCCCTCTCCCAAAACATAATAGAAACAGCATTTGGCAGATAAGAACCACTTGACCCATCTAGCCTGCCCTTTTTTACCTTTTGAAAAACCTCAAGCCTATTTGATCCTTACTTCTTTGTAAGGATATCCTTATGTCTATCCCATGCATGCTTAATTGCTCTACTGTCTTAGGGGTATATGCAATTGCGGTCGAATTCCCGAAATTGTCGAATTTCGGGAATTTTTTTCGCCCAAAAAAAAAAATCGTCAATGCAATTCAGCGCTTTCCGTCAAAAAAACGGACTTTCAAAATTCGACTTTTTGAAATTCGACTTTTGTCAAATTCGACTTTTCTGCAATGATACAAGTGCTGCAATTCGACCAAAGTGTATTCAATTCAAGTTTGGAAATTCGACAACAGTGCTTTTAGACAGTAAATTCGTCATTTTCAATCCGCCACACTTTGGAGGGTGAAACCAATAAAAAAAAATTAAAACATGTTTTTTTTTGGTGTTTTTTTTTTTTGGTAATAGCATATCTATTTATATTAGAAGGGATTAGGTACTTGGTTTGTCTTTTTTGGAGGCACAAGTATTATTTATATATTTTTAAAAATATATTTTATTTTTTTTTATAGCTGGAACGGTAAAATCAAGGAAAAAAATGGCGTGGGGTCCCCCCTCCAAAGCATAACCAGCCTCGGGCTCTTCGAGCTGGTCCTGGTTCTAAAAATGCGGGGGAAAATTTGACAGGGGATCCCCCGTATTTTTAAAACCAGCACCGGGCTCTGCGCCTGGTGCTGGCGCAAAAAATACGGGGGACAAAAAGAGTAGGGGTCCCCCGTATTTTTTACACCAGCATCGGGCTCCACTAGCTGGACAGATAATGCCACAGCCGGGGGTCACTTTTATACAGCGCCCTGCGGCCGTGGCATTAAATATCCAACTAGTCACCCCTGGCCGGGGTACCCTGGGGGAGTGGGGACCCCTTCAATCAAGGGGTCCCCCCCCCCAGCCACCCAAGGGCCAGGGGTGAAGCCCGAGGCTGTCCCCCCCATCCAAGGGCTGCGGATGGGAGGCTGATAGCCTTGAGAAAAATGTCAGAATATTGTTTTTTCCAGTAGTAATACAAGTCCCAGCAAGCCTCCCCAGCAAGCTGGTACTTGGAGAACCACAAGTACCAGCATGCGGGAGAAAAACGAGCCCGCTGGTACCTGTAGTACTACTGGGAAAAAAATACCCAAATAAAAACAGGACACACACACCGTGACAAGTACAACTTTATTACATACTGCTGACACACACATACTTACCTATGTTGACACGCCGACTGCCACAGTCTCCGACGATCCGAGGGTACCTGTGAAAAAATTATACTCACCTTCCAGCATCCAGAGATAAATCCACGTCCAGAGTATAATCCAGGTACTTGGCAAAATAACAAAACGCAAAAACCCGTGCCAGCGGACTGAAAGGGGTCCCATATTGACACATGAGACCCCTTTCCCCGAATGCAGAGACCTCTCCGTGACAGCTGTCACTGAAAGGTCTCTTCAGCCAATCAGCGAGTGCAACGTCCTTGCACTCTGCTGATTGGCTCTGCGCGTCTGAGCTCAGACAGCGCATCGCAAAGCCTCTCCATTATATTCAATGGTGGGAACTTTGCGGCTAGCGGTGGGGTCACCCGCCGGTCAGCGGCTGACCGCGGGTAACCCCCCCGCTGACGGCAAAGTTCCACCATTGCAAGTAATGGAGAGAGCTGTGCGATGCGCTGTCACAGCACAGACAGCGCACAGCCAATCAGGTGAGCGCCACGTAGTAGCGCTTCCTGATTGGCTGAAGGGACCTCAGTGACAGGAGTCACGTGGGGTCCCGGCACATTCGGGGAAAGGGGTCTCATGTGTCAATATGGGACCCCTTTCAGTCCGGCATGGTCGGGTATGCGGTTTGTTTTTTTAACAAGTACGTGGATTATACTCTGGACGTGGATTAATCTCTGGACGCTGGAAGGTGAGTATAATTTTTTCACAGGTACCCTCGGATCGTCGGAGACTGTGGCAGTCGGCGTGTCAACATAGGTAAGTATGTGTGTGTCGGCAGTATGTAATAAAGTTGTACTTGTCACAGTGTGTGTGTCCTGTTTTTATTTGGGTATTTTTTTCCCAGTAGTACTACAGGTACCAGCGGGCCCGTTTTTCTCCCGCATGCTGGTACTTGTGGTTCTCCAAGTACCAGCTTGCGGGGGAGGCTTGCTGGGACTTGTAGTACTACTGGAAAAAACAATATTCTGACATTTTTCTCAAGGCTATCAGCCTCCCATCCGCAGCCCTTGGATGGGGGGGGACAGCCTCGGGCTTCACCCCTGGCCCTTGGGTGGCTGGGGGGGGGACCCCTTGATTGAAGGGGTCCCCACTCCCCCAGGGTACCCCGGCCAGGGGTGACTAGTTGGATATTTAATGCCACGGCCGCAAGGCACTGTATAAAAGTGACCCCCGGCTGTGGCATTATCTGTCCAGCTAGTGGAGCCCGATGCTGGTGTAAAAAATACGGGGGACCCCTACTCTTTTTGTCCCCCGTATTTTTTGCGCCAGCACCAGGCGCAGAGCCCGGTGCTGGTTTTAAAAATACGGGGGATCCCCTGTCAATTTTTTCCCTGCATGTTTAGAACCAGGACCAGCTCGAAGAGCCCGAGGCTGGTTATGCTTTGGAGGGGGGACCCCACGCCATTTTTCCCCGGGTTTTTCCCGTTTTTTTAATTCGCTGCAAAATCCGGCAAATCGGCCGTTTTTCGCCCGCGGCAATGTCGAATCAGTTTTTCATTGAATATGGTGAATTCCGGCAGCCACCTGCCGGAATTCACCTGTCGAATTGTGTCGAATTAAAAAACGGCGATAATTTGCCGCGATTCGCCCGCAATTGCATATACCCCTTAGCCTCTATCACCTCTGATGGGAGGCTATTCCACTTGTTTACTCCCCTGTCTGTGAGGTAATTTTTCCTCAAGTTTCCTTTGAACCTACTTTCTCCCAGCTTGTGTCTACGTGTTCTAATACTTATTTCTCTAGCATCCATAAGGGATATTGGGGATTCTAGTATGATGGGGTATAGACAGGGTCCAAAGGAGCCAGTGCACTCTAAATTTCTTCAACTGGGTGTGCTGGCTCCTCCCCTTTATGCCCCCTCCCACAGGCAGTTTAGAAAAAAGTGCCCTCAGGAGAGGATGTAAATCTCCGAGGTCCAGAGAGTTTTCTTCAATTTCTTTTTCATGTTTGTTATTTTCGGTATGTTGGTTGGGCTACAGCATACCTGCACCGTGGGAGTTGGGAGGGGGGGGGGGGCGGTCACTGGCCTTGCGGGGCGCTTCCCCGCTGCAGGACCACTGTCCTGAGGGGTTGTTGTTCAGCGGAACACTGCACCTTGGCTGTCACAGCCGCAGCACACCACACAACCCTTTCACTGCCTGAAGGTGACATCTGTGGGGAGTACTCACTGGGGGCCCCACTAGGGGGGGGGCCCCAGTTCACTGTGCGGCTGAACGCGGGCGCAGCATACGGGACCCTCCTGGGGGGGCCCCGCTAAGATCCACCATGTAGACTGGCACAAAACAATGCAGCCAGTCTTCACAAATCAGTGAAGGGGCTGGGGAGAGGGTCCAGAACCCTCCTGGCTAGGGTCTCTTAAAACTATGAAACCAGATATGTCATCTCAGCTCACTGCTAATGTACAGAAGACTCAGCTACTACAACAAGCTGTTGCAGATTTAGCTGCTAGGACAGATGTGGCACAGCACCCCTTCTCTCATGCAGGACCACAAAAGCGTGGGTTACCTGCACTACTCTCTGATACAGATGAGGATATACAGGAGGATGGGGAGGACTGCTCAGGGTATTGATCCCCTAATTCTGGCTACACGGGACATGTTAAATCTCCCTCTAGAGGACGCTGCATCACAGCAGTCGTTTTTCTTTGTACAAAACAAGCCTAATGTCACTTTCCCTGATTCTGCAGAGTTAGATGACCTATTCAAGCTGGCCTGGAAAAATCCAGACAAAAAATTCCAAGTGTCCAAAAAATGTTTGCTCCTGAAGGTAGTAAATTTTGGGAGGAACCCCCAGTGGTTGATGTATCAGTTTCTCGACTGTCCAAAAAGGCGGTGCTGCCTGCCCCGGGCTCCTTTACCATAAAGGATCCTTGAGATAGGAAAATTGAGACTACACTCAAATCTATTTACATGGCAGCAGGTGTATCGCAAAGGCCGGTCATTGCGGATTGCTGGATGACCCATGCCATTCATTCCTGGGCCACTCAAATTCGGGGGGGCCTCTCGGGGGATATGCCCTTGGTCACTATGGTGACCCTCCTAAAACACATTCAGGACACTACACGTGTCCTCTGTGATTCGCTCAAGGAGATGGGGAACATTAATGCTAGGACTTCTGCCATGGCAGTGTCGGCGTGCAAGGCCTTGTGGTTGCGTCAGTGGATTGCGGATGCAGAATCCAAACGTAGTGTGGAATCCCTCCCCTTTTCTTGGGAATGGCTCTATGGGGATGAATTGGATACCTGGATTTCCAAAGTTACGGCTGGGAAATCCACGTTCTCCCCTCTGGGGCCCCGCTGGCGAGATGCTTCTACCTGGGGCCTTCTGTCCAGTCCTTTCGGTCTCACAAATTTCGATCTAAGGCCAGAGATTCCTCCAATGCGACTAGAGGCACCCGAGGTAAGTCTAGAAAGCCTGCAAGCACCAGCTGTCAGGAACAGACTACCAGTTCTGCTTCGGCTAAGGCCTCAGCATGACGGTGCCCACCCACCCCGAGGGGTCACTTCAGCCGCGTCTGGGAGGCTTCCTGCCAGGATACCTGGGTCAGAGATCTCGTTTCTCAGGGCTACAAGCTGGAGTTCGACAGTACTCCTCCCCAATGATTTTTCAAATCAAGCTTAACAGTTTTGGAGGATATGCAAGTTACGTTGCAACAGGCCATCCTAAAGTTGTTCCAGTCCGACGTCATTGTTCCAGTATCAATACCGCAACATGGCAAAAGGTTTTAATCAAACCTGTTTGTGGTGCAGAAACCGGACAGTTTGGAAGGAGCCATTTTGAATCTAAAATCCTTGCATCCTTACTTGAAGGTGTTCAAGTTCAAAATGGAATCCCTGCGAGCAGTCATTGCGGGCCTGGAATAACAGGAATTCATGGTCTTTTTGGATATCAAGGATGCCTACCTCCATATTCCAATTTGGCCGCCTCATCAGGCGTACTGTACCTGCGGTTTGCACTGCTGGACAATCACTTCCAGTTCCAGGCACTGTCCTTCGGCCTGTCCACAGCTCCGAGGGTGTTCACAAAGGTGATGGCAGAGATGATGTTCAGGGTCCAGGGAGTCAACATTGTTCCTTACCTGGACGACCTTCTATTCAAAGCAAGTCATCATGATCTCCACCCAGGGGAGTGGGGACTCCACCAGCAGCTGTTACAGCAGGTCATCAACCGCTGGGGCCACCCGCAAATCGTCATGACTTCTTGTCTCAACAAGAAACTTCCATGGTATTGCTCATGAACCAGGGACCCTCAGGTGAGGGCAGTGGATGTTATGGACTACGAGAAAAGGATTTACCGGTAGGTAATTAAAATCCTATTTTTCCTTTGCAGAATGTCTCCCTCCTGTACCTCGTTAAAACCTGTGATATATTTGAAAGTTTCTTTCATATCCCCCCCCCCCCTTCCTCTTATCAGCTCCAAACTAAACATATTAAGATCTTTATGGGAGGTATGCAATTAGCTAAGTTTTTTTCGCCTTGGTTGAAAAAACTAAGCTTTTCTCTATTTTTAGGGTGAATGGGGAATCGCCCTATACAAAATCAGGGGAGGATTTTCGCATAGGTGAAAAATGCGGCAGGGGCAGAAAACACGTGGAACGGCGAAACCACGTGTTTTCTGTTGAAAACGTGGGCCATTTTCACCGATTCTGAGGCATTTTTTCGCCAATGCCTTTTCACTTAAAAAAAAAAGAAGTGAAAAGGCATTGACAAAAATGCTTTCAAAACGGATAGAAACGGCCTGCAATTGAATACTCAGTGGGGCGCATTCATTAGCTCTGAAATTATTGGTGCTAATTGCATACCCCCCCCCCCCACCCTTAGTCTTTCTTGGTAAGTTTTTGTGGTGAAGACCATGCACCATTTTAATTGCCCTTCTTTGTACAGTCTCTAATGTATTAATATCCTTCTGGAGATACGGCCTCCGGAACTGGACACAGTATTCTAGATAAGGCTGTACCAATGACCTATACAGTAGCATTATTCTTTCTTTCTTTCTTTCTTTCTTTCTTTCTTTCTTTCTTTCTTTCTTTCTTTCTGTCTTTCCTTCCTTCCTTCCTTCCTTCCTTCCTTCCTTCCTTCCTTCCTTCCTTCCTTCCTTCCTTTCCTTCCTTCCTTCCTTCCTTCCTTCCTTCCTTTCCTCTCCCTATGCAACCAAGCATCTGACTTGCCTTTCCCATTGCTTTGTTACATTTCTTACCAGACTTTAAGTCACCTGAAATTGTGACCACTAGATCTCTTTCCTTCTCAGTAATTTCCATTACAGTGCCATTACAACAATATTTGCCATTAAACTGTAGTTGCCACATTCTTGGCCATTCCTCTAGTCAGTCTAGATCCTCAACCCTTCTGAAGCCCGCCTCCCAAGAGTAGGCTGGGTGGAGATTGTTGCTGCAACCAAGGAGCCAGCCAGCTGGGCTGAGCTCGGCATATGCAAGAAGATTAGCTATCAGCAGCAGCAGCAGCAGACAGTCTCCTCTAACATGGTCACATCAGATCAGGAGGCAGATTTATCAAACTTGGAGAGAGTTCCAGCCAATCATCTCCTAGCTGTCATTTTTCAACATTTAAAGTGACATTTAGATGCACATTGTTTGGCACCTTATGTTTCTCCACTTCATCGCTCTCCATGCTTTGATAAATCTGCCCAGTGGTTAAATGACTGCTGCTTTAAAAAATAATTGCACACTTGCTCGAATCATGCCTGTTCCTGCATCTCATTATTGTATAAGCCACTAAATTTCTGTCTATCTATCCATCTATCTTCTATTCATTACCACCACAAATCAGTGTACATTCTATACCACACTGGTTTAATGAATCTGTTTCATTTTACACAACCATTCACAAAAACGTGAATGAGAGCATCATATTTCAGTGGAAGAGATTCCAAAGTCAAGTGTTATCCAAATAATATTATTTAACTTTTACATAGGATGTTAGACTATAGCAGGTATCTAACATCGGGCATTTCTGTTCCGTTCAATCATATTTAACTGAATATCTTGCTGTTAGCAAACATCAAGCAATGGAATTTCAAATATTTGCAGGCAGTAATAATAAAAAGTAAGAAACAGTAAACCTTTTAGGACAGAATAAAGATTATTTATTACTTTAATTAAATTTGAAAACTGGCATTAGGTCACAAAAGGGTTTTTGCACAACAAAATGTAAATTCGTAAAAAAAAAATAACCATAAAAATTCCAAAGTGATAAAGAAACAGCGAAATAAATAGCTGCACCCGTGGGGGACTGTTGTGTTGAAAAGATTGAACCCTTTGGCTGTCACAGCCTGTTAGTCATGGACTCATTTAATATGTCCTGCATGTAATCCGTTTCTAAAAGTTCCCAAAACACTTGATGACATTTATTTTGCAAAGCAAAGCAGAGTAGATAAATAATATTTCAAGATTTGAGAGCTTTACAAAAATAAATGTCTGTAAATTTCACTATCAAGTTACAGTGTAGCCTGAGCGTGCATGGCATAACTATAATACAAGCCTTGTAACATAAAGCATTGTAGTGTCTTGTAAGAAAAAGCAGAGAAGGTTAATACCAGCATTACAGGCACATTGCACTCATGCGGAATCTCAAATGGATCCTTAGATAAAGAATGTGATTTAAGACTAGAAGTCCCACCTGTATTTAAGTTAGATACATAGATAAACAGATATATCTGGGTTCATAGAATTAATGGCAATATGTCTCTATGGTTCTTTACTGTACCAAAAATGAAAAGAAATGGTGTTAGGGTACAGGGGGTGATTCCGAGTTGACCGTAGCCCTGCAAAATTTTGCAGGGCTACGGTCATGACCATAGACATGCGGGCGACGCCCAGCACAGGGCTATCCCGCCCCGCATGTCAGTGCCGCCCCCCCGCAGAAGGGCAAAAGCATCGCACAGCGGCGATACTTTTGCACTTTAGGTGCAGCTTCCGGCCAGCGCAGCTTTAGCGTGCTGGCCGGGAGCTACTCGTAGCTCCCCAGCCCGCAGCGGCTGCATGTGACATCACACAGCCGCTGTGGCCCGCCCCCGCACGGTCCGTCCACGCCTGCGTTCCACCCAGTGGCATCACAAGGGGGGGTGCGGGGGGTGCGGCCCTCAACCGGGTGTCACCCGCCTCGGGGTGACACCAAAATGCCTGCTCCTGCTCAGTGACAGGAGCCGAATGCTGCACTGTTACATTATGTGCAGCACTCGGCTCCTGTCACTGAGCAGGAGCCGGCACTGCACATAAAGCACTCCACGAGAGGCAGCACGCACCTCCCGAACCCCCCAAGTGACGAAAAACGGGGGTCGGGAATTGAAGCCCCGCCCCCTCCGCAAAGCCACGCCTTCTCCGCTGAGCCACACCCTTTTTATGCCGGCGCCGCACCGTGTGTGCAAGGCGTTGGTGACGCCTCTGGTTCCACCCCCCCGCCCAGTGACCGCCTCTGCCTGTCAATCAGGCAGAGGCGATCGTAGCGCAGCGACAGCCTTCGTCTGTCTGGCATGCGCCGGCGCACTGCGTTGCCGGTGCATGCGCAGTTCTGACCCGATCACACCGCTGCGATAAGCTGCAGCGTGCGATCGGGTCAGAATGACCCCCACAATATGTAGAGATCTGATGAGATATTTAGAACTGTTTTGTGACATCTTCACCTTCAGTAAGTCACCTTTTTTTTAAAGCTTGATACAGGCCCAGTGATGGGTGTTAGTGTAAAGCTGATAAGGTGTTGTCAGCTACCAGAGGAACAGAAGGAAAGAGTAACTGCTCCTGTCACCAAACATGAGTGAGCATTCCTTCTGGCACAGTACAAGGGGTATAGGTATAATTTTAACCAGTTTGAGACCACTTTCTGACCCCCTCCCATCCACTTAAAATATATAGGTAATGCTGTGTGCACTACTGCTAGGATCATGCAGCCCGCAATACAATGAAAGGGCGATGTGAAGTGGGACATGCCTTCCAAATGTCCTATCTGTCATTTCAATGAAGACAAAGGGGCCTTTTACCCATGAATATTAACCCACAAATATTAAGTAGCACCCAAATGTATCTATGGAGGACCACAGCAGATATTGGAACTGTTTGCTGCAATCACCCATTTTTGATTGCAGAAGCAGCCCCCATAGAAACCTATGGGCTGCTATTTATTTGCAGAAATGACCAACCTCTAGAATGTGATGGTGTTACCCGCTGCAGCCTATGGGATTCTTTTGGCAAAAAGTACCCGGAAAGAGATCTGTGGGATATCTACCTGGTACTCTCCAGTCACGCATGATCAGCACACTGCACATATGCACAATGGCTCACGATCCTTTCAGTTCTAACACACCTCAGGGATGGTTCCTTTCAGAGCCCCGTGAGTGTACTTTCTCTATCGTCCTAGTGGATGCTGGGGTTCCTGAAAGGACCATGGGGGTATAGCGGCTCCGCAGGAGACAGGGCACAAAAAGTAAAGCTTTAGGATCAGGTGGTGTGCACTGGCTCCTCCCCCTATGACCCTCCTCCAAGCCTCAGTTAGATTTTTGTGCCCGGCCGAGAAGGGTGCAATCTAGGTGGCTCTCCTAAAGAGCTGCTTAGAAAAGTTTAGCTTAGGTTTTTTATTTTACAGTGAGTCCTGCTGGCAACAGGATCACTGCAACGAGGGACTTAGGGGAGAAGAAGTGAACTCACCTGCGTGCAGGATGGATTGGCTTCTTGGCTACTGGACATTAGCTCCAGAGGGACGATCACAGGTACAGCCTGGATGGTCACCGGAGCCTCGCCGCCGGCCCCCTTGCAGATGCTGAAACGAGAAGAGGTCCAGAATCGGCGGCAGAAGACTCCTCAGTCTTCTTAAGGTAGCGCACAGCACTGCAGCTGTGCGCCATTTTCCTCTCAGCACACTTCACATGGCAGTCACTGAGGGTGCAGGGCGCTGGGAGGGGGGCGCCCTGGGAGGCAAATGAAAACCTTTTTTGGCTAAAAATACCTCACATATAGCCTCCGGGGGCTATATGGAGATATTTAACCCCTGCCAGAATCCGTTAAGAGCGGGAGACGAGGCCGCCGAAAAAGGGGCGGGGCCTATCTCCTCAGCACACAGCGCCATTTTCCCTCACAGAAAGGCTGGAGGGAAGGCTCCCAGGCTCTCCCCTGCACTGCACTACAGAAACAGGGTTAAAACAGAGAGGGGGGGCACTAATTTGGCGTTAGAAATATATAAAAAAGATGCTATAAGGGAAAACACTTATATAAGGTTGTCCCTATATAATTATAGCGTTTTTGGTGTGTGCTGGCAAACTCTCCCTCTGTCTCTCCAAAGGGCTAGTAGGTCCTGTCCTCTATCAGAGCATTCCCTGTGTGTGTGCTGTGTGTCGGTACGTGTGTGTCGACATGTATGAGGACGATGTTGGTGAGGAGGCGGAGCAATTGCCTGTAATGGTGATGTCACTCTCTAGGGAGTCGACACCGGAATGGATGGCTTATTTAGGGAATTACGTGATAATGTCAACACGCGCCAAGGTCGGTTGACGACATGAGACGGCCGACAAACAATTAGTACCGGTCCAGACGTCTCAAAAACACCGTCAGGGGTTTTAAAACGCCCGTTTACTTTAGTCGGTCGACACAGACACAGACAGGGACACTGAATCCAGTGTCGACGGTGAATAAACAAACGTATTCCTTATTAGGGCCACACGTTAAGGGCAATGAAGGAGGTGTTACATATTTCTGATACTACAAGTACCACAAAAGAGGGTATTATGTGGGATGTGAAAAAACTACCGTAGTTTTTCCTGAATCAGATAAATTAAATGAAGTGTGTGATGATGCGCGGGTTCCCCCCGATAGAAAATATGGGCGGTATACCCTTTCCCGCCAGAAGTTAGGGCGCGTTGGGAAACACCCCTTAGGGTGGATAAGGCGCTCACACGCTTATCAGAACAAGTGGCGGTACCGTCTATAGATAGGGCCGTCCTCAAGGAGCCAGCTGACAGGAGGCTGGAAAAATATCATAAAAAGTATATACACACATACTGGTGTTATACTGCGACCAGCGATCGCCTCAGCCTGGATGTGCAGAGCTGGGGTGGCTTGGTCGGATTCCCTGACTAAAAATATTGATACCCTTGACAGGGACAGTATTTTATTGACTATAGAGCATTTAAAGGATGTATTTCTATATATGCGAGATGCACAGAGGGATATTTGCACTCTGGCATCAAGAGTAAGTGCGATGTCCATATCTGCCAGAAGATGTTTATGGACACGACAGTGGTCAGGTGATGCAGATTCCAAACGGCACAAAGGTGTATTGCCGTATAAAGGAAGAGGAGTTATTTGGGGTCGGTCCATCGGACCTGGTGGCCAAGGCAACTGCTGGAAAATCCACCGTTTTTACCCTAAGTCACATCTCTGCAGAAAAAGACACCGTCTTTTCAGCTTCAGTCCTTTCGTCCCTATAAGAGTCATATCTGCCCAGGGATAGAGGAAAGGGAAGAAGACTGCAGCAGGCAGCCCATTCCCAGGAACAGAAGCGTTCCACCGCTTCTGACAAGCTCTCAGCATGACGCTGAGACCGTACAGGACCCCTGGATCCTACAAGTAGTATCCCAGGGGTACAGTTTGGAATGTCGAGACGTTTCCCCTGCGCAGGCTCCTGAAGTCTGCTTTACCAAGGTCTCCCTCCGACAAGGAGGCAGTATGGGAAAAAATTCACGAGCTGTATTCCCAGCAGGTGATAATTAAATTACCCCTCCTACAACAAGAAAAGGGGGTATTATTCCACACTATATTGTGGTACTGAAGCCAGAAGGCTAGGTGAGACCTATTCTAAATCTAAAAAAATTTGAACACTTACAAAGGTTCAAATCAAGATGGAGTCACTCAGAGCAGTGATAACGAACCGGGAAGAAGGGGACTATCTGGTGTCCCGAGACATCAGGGATGCTTACCTCCATGTCCCAAATTTGCCCTTATCACTAAGGGTACCTCAGGTTCGTGGTACAGAACTGTCACTATCAGTTTCAGACGCTGCCGTTTGGATTGTCTACGGCACCCCGGGTCTTTACCAAGGTAATGGCCGAAATGATGGTTCTTCTTCGAAGAAAAGGCGTCTTAATTATCCCTTACTTGGACGATCTCCTGATAAGGGCAAAGTCCAGGGAACAGTTGGAGGTCGGAGTAGCACTATCTCGGATACTGTTACAACAGCAGGGGTGGATTCTAAATATTCCAAAATCGCAGCTGATCCCGACAACAAGTCTCCTGTGCTTAGGGATGATTCTGGACACAGTCCAGAAAAAGGTGTTTCTCCCGGAAGAGAAAGCCAGGGAGTTATCCGAGCTAGTCAGGAACCTCCTAAAATCAGTGCATCATTGCACAAGGGCCATGGTAAAAAAATGGTGACTTCCTTCGAAGCAATTCCAGTCGGCAGATTTCATGCAAGAACTTTTCAGTGGGATCTGCTGGACAAATGGTCCGGATCGCATCTTCAGATGCATCAGCGGATAACCCTATATCCAAGGACAAGGGTGTCTCTCCTGTGGTGGTTACAGAGTGCTCATCTTCTAGAGGGCCGCAGATTCGGCATTCAGTTTTGGATGTTGGTGACCACGGAGGCCAGCCCGAGAGGCTGGGGAGCAGTCACACAAGGAAAAAATTTCCAGGGAGTGTGATCAAGTCTGGAGATTTTTCTCCACATAAATATAGCTAAGGGTAAATTTATAATGCTCTAAGCTTAGCAAGACCTCTGCTTCAAGGTCAGCCGGTATTGATCCAGTGGGATAAAACATCACGGCAGTCGCCCACGTAAATAGACAGGGCGGCACAAGAAGCAGGAGGGCAGTGGCAAAAACTGCAAGGACTTTTCGCTGGGCGGAAAATCATGTGATAGCACTGTCAGCAGTGTTTCATTCCGGGAATGGAAACTGGGAAGCAGACTTCCTCAGTAGGCACGACCTCCACCCGGCAGAGTGGGAACTTCATGGGGAAGTTTTCCACATAATTGTAAACCGTTGGGAATTACCAAAGGTGGACATGATGGCGTCCCGTCTGAACAAAAAACGGGACAGGTATTGCGCCAGGTTAAGAGACCCTCAGGCAATAGCTGTGGACGTTCTGGTAACACCGTGGGTGTACCAGTCGGTGTATGTGTTCCATCCTCTGCTTTTCATACCTAAGGTACTGAGAATTATAAGACGTAGAGGAGTGAGAACTATACTCATGGCTCCGGATTGGCCAAGAAGGACTTGGTACCCGGAACTTCAAGAGATGCTCACAGAGGACTTATGGCCTCTGCCGCTAAGAAGGGACTTGTTTCAGCAAGTACCATGTCTGTTCCAAGACTTACCGCAGCTGCGTTTGACGGCATGGCGGTGGAACGCCGGATCCTAAGGGAAAAGGCATTCAGGAAGAGGTCATTCCTACCCTGGTCAAAGCCAGAAAGGAGGTGACCGCACAACATTATCACCACATGTGGCGAAAATATGTTGCGTGGTGTGAGGCCAGGAAGGCCCCACGAAGAAATTTCAACTCGGTCGATTCCTGCATTTCTTGCAAACAGGAGTGTCTATGGGCCTCAAATTGGGGTCCATTAAGGTTCAAATTTCGGCCCTGTTGATTTTTCTTCCAGAAAGAAGTGGCTTCAGTTCCTGAAGTCCAGAAGTTTGTCAAGGGAGTATTGCATATACAACCCCCTTTTGTGCCTCTAGTGGCACTGTGGGATCTCAACGTAGTTCTGGGATTCCTCAAAACACATTGGTTTAAAACCAGTCAAATCTGTGGATTTGAAGCATCTCACATGAAAAGTGAACATGCTCTTGGACCTGGCCTGGACCAGGCGAGTGTCAAATTGGTGGTTCTTTTTTCTCAAAAAAGCCCATATCTGTTTGTCCATTCGGACAGGGCAGAGCTGCGGACTCGTCCCCAGTTCTCTCCCTAAGGTGGTGTCAGTGTTTCACCTGAACCAGCTTATTGTGGTGTCTTGCGCCTACTAGGGACTTGGAGGACTCCAAGTTGCTAGATGTGGTCAGGGCCCTGAAAATATAGGTTCCAGGACGGCTGGAGTCAGGAAAACTGACTTGCTGTTATCCTGTATGCACCCAACAAACTGGGTGCTCTTGCTTTTAAGCAGACTTTTGCTAGTTGGATGTGTAATACAATTCAGCTTGCACATTCTGTGGCAGGCCTGCCACAGCCAAAATATGTAAATGCCCATTCCACAAGGAAGGTGGGCTCATCTTGGGCGGCTGCCCGAGGGGTCTCGGCTTTACAACTTTGCCGAGCGGCTATTTAGTCAGGGGCAAACACGTTTGTAAAATCCTACAAATTTGATACCCTGGCTAAGGAGGACCTGGAGTTCTCTCATTCGGTGCTGCAGAGTCATCCGCACTCTCCCGCCCGTTTGGGAGCTTTGGTATAATCCCCATGGTCCTTTCAGGAACCCCAGCATCCACTAGGACGATAGAGAAAATAAGAATTTACTTACCGATAATTCTATTTCTCGGAGTCCGTAGTGGATGCTGGGCGCCCATCCCAAGTGCGGATTATCTGCATTACTTGTACATAGTTACAAAAATCGGGTTATTATTGTTGTGAGCCATCTTTTCAGAGGCTCCGCTGTTATCATACTGTTAACTGGGTTCAGATCACAGGTTGTACAGTGTGATTGGTGTGGCTGGTATGAGTCTTACCCGGGATTCATAAATCCTTCCTTATTGTGTACGCTCGTCCGGGCACAGTACCTAACTGAGGCTTGGAGGAGGGTCATAGGGGGAGGAGCCAGTGCACACCACCTGATCCTAAAGCTTTACTTTTTGTGCCCTGTCTCCTGCGGAGCCGCTATACCCCCATGGTCCTTTCAGGAACCCCAGCATCCACTACGGACTCCGAGAAATAGAATTATCGGTAAGTAAATTCTTATTTTAATGCAGTTCAGCAATCTATCATTTCTTATTGTTGCAAATAGAGTAAATAGGAAATTATAATTGTCAGGTATAGAATCCAGTAATTGATAAATATGCTCAGGCCCGAAACTAGAAGTAAGCGGTGGACCTATTGTTCTTGCACTTTTACAACTAGCCCTAATCTTCACCAATAAATGAATAGCTTACACCGCCCCCCAGTCACATTACATGAATAGCCTTCCATACCCCCACACTGACCTCCTTACCAACCCTGCCCTAACCCTTCCTAATATTAAGATGCTGCCTGCTGTTATTTTGTGTGCACAGAGCACTAGTGGAGGATTAGATAAACTTGGATCTTGGACAGAAGGGTAGGATTGGGCAATGAGTGACTTTTCATTTACTTAATGCTTGTTAATATTAGTATAAAAATACATGCACAATATAGTCAAAATACTAAGGGGGTTATGTAATAGGTTATGATTGTACTGAATCAGTGGGATATCAGCAAGCAGCAATTGGTTATAATGCTGGTGCAGCCCTATGGCTGATTGTGGCTTTAAATTTAGGCACAAACTCGATGAAATCTGAATGATTCTGTAAAATCAGAACCTATTACACAACGGGATGTAGTTATGTGACCACCGATCACTGTACCGATGCTGGGATCCTGCCCGCTCAACAGCCCGGCAGTTGGCATGCAGACTGACAGGGACTATTCCCACTCGTGGGTGTCCACGACACCCATAGAGTGGTAATAGAACCTGTGACAAGTGCAGCGAGCCACCGAGCCCGCAAAGGGGCTTCGTTGCGCTTGCCCCCCCCACGACAATCTAAAGCTCGGGATCCCGACGTTGGTATGGTGACCGGCGGGATTCCAAACGCCGGTCACCCAAACCCAACCCTACATAACACCCTAAGAGTTGTTTGAACACTGTGGAGTATTTTGCAAGGTTTGTCTGCAGATTGTTGTCTGGTGTCATCGCTTGTAATAAAGAATGCAATCTCTTGTTCTCTAGGACAGTAGCTGTTATTCTGCCATATTTTTATATGCTCTCAGTGGATTGGAAGGTATTTTATCTCCGTCCACTTTATCTCTCTCCAATGCTTATTAAATAGACCCAATAGTGTGATAAGTCAGATTCCTGTAATGGCAAAGAGGTTGAGGATTTTGGAATAAATAAATCACGGATGGTTGTGAGTTTGCGACATTGGTGGTATTGGAAGTACTGTATAAGGTGGAAGTACAATCTGAGGTGGAACCAGGGCCGGATTAAGGTTTGGTGGGGCCCCAGGGCAATTAATTTATAAGGGCCCCTACCAATAAAACTGTCAATAAGACATGCTGGTGGTGTTGGTAAAAAGTGAAATGTGTAAATACACTGTGTTGGAGAGAAGAGGCTTTGATACGGGCTTTATTAATTATGTACGGAACATCTATGACAATCCATCTGCCTCTTTATTAATAAATGGGATCAGGGGCCAACGGTTCCTTTTGGAAAGAGGTACCCGTCAAGGATGCCCTCTATCGCCGCTGCTATTTAATCTGGCCCTCGACCCGTTGCTTAGGACACTGCTGGATTGGTCGCTTTTTCGGGGTATAAAAGTGGGTGGACAGGAAATTAAGCTGTCCGCTTTCGCTGACGATATCCTTCTGTATATATCTGACCCTGAGCATTCCCTTAATTTGATCCTAGACAAGATCCAATTATTTGGCCGCATTTCAGGCTTTAGTATCAATATGGGGATCCGGATTGAAAGTCGACAGTAACTAGATCGACAATGTCTAGGTCGACCACTATTGGTCGACAGTAACTAGGTCGACAGGGTGTCTAGGTCGACAGGGTCTTTAGGTCGACATGTTCTAGGTCGACAGGTCAAAAGGTCGACATGAGTTTTTCACAATTTTTTTCTTTTTTTTAACCTTTTCATACTTAACGATCCACGTGGACTACGATTGGAACGGTAATCTGTGCCGAGCGAAGCGGTAGCGGAGCGAAGGCACCATGCCCGAAGCATGGCGAGCGAAGCGGTGCACTAATTGGGGTTTCCGGTCACTCTACGAAGAAAACGACACCAAAATAACATTAAAAACTCATGTCGACCTTTTAACCTGTCGACCTAGGACATGTCGACCTGAAGACCCTGTCGACCTAGACACCCTGTCGACCTAGTTACTGTCGACCAATAGTGGTCGACCTAGACATTGTCGACCTAGTTACTGTCGACTTTCAATACCACACCCATCAATATGGACAAATCTAAAGCATTAATGTTGTATGGTAATGTGACATGTCCGAGTTGGACCTCACAGTGGGGGTAATTCCAAGTTGATCGCAGCAGGATTTTTTTTAGCAGTTGGGCAAAACCATGTGCACTGCAGGGGAGGCAGATATAACATGTGCAGAGAGAGTTAGATTTGGGTGTGGTGTGTTCAATCTGCATTCTAATTTGCAGTGTAAAAATAAAGCAGCCAGTATTTACCCTGCACAGAAACAATATAATCCACCCAAATCTAACTCTCTCTGCACATGTTATATCTGCCTCCCCTGCAGTGCACATGGTTTTGCCCAACTGCTAAAAAAAATCTTGCTGCGATCAACTTGGAATTACCCCCACTTTCCCTTACACTGGGTGTCCACATATATTATATATTTGGGGGTTATGGTACCACGCTATATGTCTGAACTATATAAAATCAACGTAAGCAAGGCCATACACACTCTAACTGAAGATATTAAGAGATGGGAACGTCTTCCACTGTCATATCTAGGCAGGGCTAACCTGCTAAAAATGGTGGCTATACCGCGCATATTATATCCACTGCAAACACTTCCCATACTGCTGACTAGACAGGATGTCCAAACGATCAACAAACTAATCAGAACCTTTATATGGAAGGGAGGCCGGGCACGTATTGCTTTGCATAAACTTGCCCAACCTAAGTCCAATGGAGGTATCAACTTTCCAGATGTAGTAGTTTATAATCACGCTGCACTTCTGAGACACTTGAGAGATTGGCTGCAAAATAGCTCTGTATATACGAACACATCCCTCGAACAGAATTTTTTAGCAAATGTGGGTCTGACATGTTTTCTTCACCAACATGATTGGGAGATACCGGACCATATCTGGATACCTTCTGATGAAACCGTTCTAATGCTATAACGGAGAAACATGTTAAGGAAACTGGCACTGGTGCTGAGAGTAAACTGATTGTTTTGGACTGTTGGCTTCCACCTTTTCCAGATATACAGCTACACACGGGCGCATCACAGCCGTATGACAGGTGATCTCAGCCGGGGGCTGTCCTACCACATTTGGTTTGTTCTGGCTCGAGCAGACTGAGACCACATATCCAGCTTTGTTCCGGCTAAAGATACAGCTTGCGCTGTATAGCCACAGTCGTCGGCCGCTCCATTCAATAAGAAGCATCACGTTCCAGCCTGCGGCGAGGTGAGGTGAAAACATTGCACTGACCTTACTGGTCACTGTAATTTGTATAAACCCTATACTACGCCAGCAGTATAAAAGTGAAGTAGAGCGGCAAATGGTTAATACTGGGTCCTGGTGAGTGCACACATCAGGATATTTTGGATCTAATGACTGCAGCTTTTGTATCCATTTAAATATCTGGACTCTCAATAACAGCAAATTTGCTACAGTCAGTGTATATATCCTTATACACAAAGAATTCCTAGGATATATAAATAACTGGATATCAAGTAATTCTGGCCAAACTAGCCTACTAAGATACATAATATATGGCTATGGACCGCCTATACATTTATGAACTTTAAGAATACTTTGGAGCCATACAGTTTATCAGTATCAATTGAGGTGTCTTTCAGCTTTTTTAAGTGCCATACATGCATAATTTATGTATATAAATGTGATTATTTTTATCTATATTTACTTTTTAATATATCTAATAAATGTGATTGGAATTTAAGCGCTCTCTATTAAGTACCTTATGTTTGCATATCAGGTCTAAGCCACTTTTGTGGTCTACTAGGAAAATGTGGCACATACTGCGCCACAATGCGAAATTGAATCAATACTACTCCTTACACTTGCCCTTAATTAAAAACCCAGAGTTTTTGGACGGCATGGCTGCCCATCCCTTTACAACATGGAGGGAGACTGGTATAGCATCGATTCGATCATTGGTATCTGTGGAAGACCACCATTTACTCACCTTCTCAGAGGTTACAACGAGACATGCTGTAGTCGTTTCGTCTCCCCTTCCATTTTTGCAAACACAATTTTACGTTAGGCATATTCTTACACATTTTACGGAGGGGGATTGGACTAATCCTCTAGATAGCCTCTTATTGCACCCAGTACCGAGACACAAGGCCATATCCGTACACTATACTTTTTTGAGGACAATATTAGATCACGCTACTGTGACAGGTGGCATGTCCAAATGGTTGGCTCACTTTCCTGGACTGACCATACCAACAATGGAAAAAGCACTACTATACTCCCGAAAGGTCCTCCCAGCAAGCATGTACACTGAATTATTTCTTAATGTGTATCATAACACTTATCTATCCCCGTTACGACGCTACCATATGGGAACGTCGGAAACACACTCTTGCCCAAGATGCCACCAGAGTGAGGCTGACACTTATCATTGTTTTTGGGCATGTCCAATTGTACAATATTTCTGGCATCTCATTAGGAGATATGCGGAGGCTAATTTAATAACCTATGTGCCCTTTACCCCCGAATGGGCAGTCCTGGGTATCATTGATCCCACTCTTCGAATGCCATCGGAATGCAAAAAACTACTGATAGCCCTTAGTGTGGCCGGGAAAAAATGATTCTACAAGTGTGGATAGATAGCACGCCACCACAGATACCATTATTTTTGAGTAAACTACACCATATATTCAGGATGGACTGGGTGGAAGCTATTGTTGATAGAGGTAAACAAGTAGACAGGTTTTTCAATCTCTGGGAATCTTATATCTCCACTTTGCCCCTCACTACACGGCTACATATTCATAACAGCCTCAAGAACTCCACGTGGTATTTAACTAGACTGGCTGCGCAGGACCAACCTCTATCTTTGGTTTAAGAACAGACAATTGTGACGGCTCCCCTTATAGATACGTCTGTGATGTATAATACCATCAGTGTATTGACAGATGACTCAATTATAATGCAAAAGTCTTTGTGGTTTGACATATGTGAATTTGTTGTACAACCCCTAGCTATAACCCCTTTGCGTTATTGTATTTTACATTCTTTGTGCATCTTTATTATGTGATGTGATATCAGTGATGTCTCAATAAAAAGTTTATTGAAAAAAAAAAAGAAATGTGTAAATACTCCCAGTACTACAAATGTATTAAACACACAGAAGGTGGGTGCGGGGCACAAAACATTTCATGGGTGAAGGCTAGTAGGAAGGGAAGTAGTGGAGTGAATATAATAACAGGAGTAAGAAATATGATGCTGGAGGGAAGTGTTTGGAAAGAAGTTTGGCAACAGTGAATAGGAGAAAGACATAAATATAATAGGTTCGTACAATAGTAGGGTGATGTGCGGTATGTGGATCAGCTAAGGTAGGTCATGAGAGAGTGTAGAAGAACAAATGATCTAACTTGAGCAGGGCAATGGAAGAAGTGGAGTAGACAGTCTATGCAGCTTTGACATGATCCTGGATGATGACAGGTGAGCTCAGGGGATCAGCAGCCGGAGGTGGCAACAGCAATCACAGTTGAGCTCAGTGGGCAGCTAAACACATATGGAAACAGCAATGACTGTTGAGCTCAATGGAAGTAGCAGCCAAGTGGAGATGGCAACGGCAATGACAGATAAAGCCAGTGGGACCAGCAGCCAAATAGATGACAGCAGCAATTACAGTTGAGCTCAGTGGGTCAAGCAGCTGAATAGCTTGTAATTCAGACTTGTTATTGTTGTGATGTCAGTCTTCAGCACTGCCGTGTTACTTACCAACAGTATGCACATATATTCAATACTTTATTAGGATAAAGCTTAAGATAGAGTATAGAGCTGAGCTAAGGTGTGGCTGACTCTCACGGATGGCTGCATAATAAATGAACCACATGTAATGTAATCATTGCTAATTAGTAAGAACATCAAGAAATGTTTTACACTTACACTCACAGCTAATGCCATGACACTTGCAGCAAACGATCCAGCTGAGGTATTTCTCATCTACGTACGTAATAGATGTTTAGAAATTTTGCCTGAAGGATCATACAGTAGTATTACTGTAGGTTTGGCAATTACAAAGCTCTACTCTAACCAAGTAACCAGCCCATACAAAGTTCCATAGGTTTGTTCTTTCAGCAGGAACCTTGATCGTAAGCCTGATATATACTGCAAACTTATTTTCTCTATTATTAATGCCAAATAGTACCTTCACCATTAGAATAGCAGAACATACCTGAAGTTCTTGTTGCATGTGCGTGATATGCAATAATCGCTGTCTGAGTAAAAAATTAAAAGCACTCATAGGGACCACTTACTTCTAAATGCTTTCATGAGCAAACCAAAAAGTTTGAGGGCCTGATTCAGCGATGTACACAAACCCAATGGTTTGCATATATTTCCGATGGTGGGTGGACTACTCATATGCAGATCGAATGCAGTGCCACCTAAGCCACAGCCTGTTTGACAGAATGCTGGCATTTGGTAGGGTGGGGTGGGCGGAGCTGGCCAATGCCAAAGACCCAGCAGTGATGTGTTCTGCGTTTATTTATGAATCAGGCCCAGTTCACTAATCACGCTTATACTTGGCTGCTTTGTAAATGACATTATTCTACATTTTTCCACATTGTTCTCTTTCTTCTTTCCTTTAGATGTGGTAAATTGCCAGTACTGGCTAGTTTGTTACACTGTAGCATAATTTAATGTCTGTGGGCTCTATGTGTCATCAGCAGTTTAGTGGCTGTGTTATCCATCGCCGCATATAACAGTTGTACTGCTATTTAACATTCTGGTTGTCCCCTTGAAGCCCTTGCTTCTAAGTCAAGGGTTTCTACCTGTCACCGTTAGCCACATAGTAGTTTGACCTAGTGAGGATACATCATAGCTTCTCCAGCTCTGCTGGCCCCCAGAGCTGGGAAAGATTGTTAAATGGAATCATGCTGCCACCCCCATAGAGTCTATGGAGACAGCAGTTAGGAGAGCCTCAAAAGAGGCCAGGACTGCCTCCTCCTCCTTACCCCTAGTACTGTCTGCCCCTAACCCCCTCCTTGCACCCCATACCCCAGCTGCTATCTACGCTTAGCCCCTAAATACCCCCAGCACTGCCTGCCCGTAGCCCCTTCCTTGCCCCTCAACACTGTCCCAACTGCTGTCTACTTACCCCCTCTCTACCTCCAACACTGCCAGCCCTTACCCCCAGCTCTACCCTAATTTCTCCGTCCTCTACCTCCAGCTCTAATCAGCTTTTCCCTACCTCTCCCCCCATAATCTGTGTTGTGACCCAGAAACTGTGGAGTAGGACCCCCATTTTTTAACATAATGGGTCCCTGGGACCCACACATTTTTTCGTTCATCGCGAGCACTGTGTATATATATATATATTTTTTTTTTATTTACATACAGTGTATATACAGTATATATATATATATATATATATATATTTACATACACATCATAAACTTTTACATATGAAACACTGTGCAGTTTTTGTTTAAATATATAAAACAATTTTTTCCCCAAAATACCCCCAGAAATTATGTTTTTGAAAAAAAAAAATTTAATTATTTCAATCATAGCTGTTTAACACTCATGCAGTATAATTGTAGTAACATCTGGATATTTGTTAATAAAATTATACTGAATCTGATTTTAAATACCTATTATATACATAATCGGATCATTATAAAAATTGACAATTTTGGGGACATTTTTGGAAAAAATATTAGCCATTTAAGTGGTAAAGGGGATATTTATCACACATTCTAAAGTGGATAAGTGGAGAAGGTGCCCATATTATGGGGTATATGCAATTGCGGTCAAATTGCCGCAAATGTCGAAAAACGGGGCATTTTCGACACAAAAAAAAATTCGACAATGCAATACAGTACTTTTCAACAAAAAAACGTACGTTTCAGATTCGACTTTTTGAAATTCGACAGTTGTTAAACTCGACATGTCTGCAATGGTAAAAATGCGGCTTTCGACAAAAGTATATTCAATTGAAGAATGTCGATTCGACAACAGTGCTTTTCGACAGTCATTTCGTCAATTTCAGTCCGCCTCATTTTGCTGGCGGAATCTAATAAAAAAAATTAAAAACATGTTTTTGGTGTGGTTTTTTTGTTGCTAATAGCATATCTATTTATATTAGAAGGGATTATGTACTTGGTTTGTCTATTAGGAGCCACAAGTATTATTTATATATTTTTTAAAATAATATATATATTTTTTTACTGACTAAAATAATATGGAGAGATCCGACCATGTTTTTTAGTGGGAAGGGGTGGGAATGGGTTAAAAAATCACTAAAAAAATGCGTGGGGTCCCCCCTCCTAAGCATAACCAGCATCGGGCTCTTTGAGCCGGTCCTGGTTGTAAAAATACGGGGGGGGAATTGACAGGGGATCCCCCGTATTTTTACAACCAGCACCGGGCTCTGCGTCCGGTCCTGGTGCAAAAAATATGGGGGACAAAAGACGTAGGGGTCCCCTGTTTTTTCAGCACCAGCACCGGGCTCCACTAGTCAGAGAGATAATGCCACAGCCCCACAGCCGGGGGACACTTTTATATCGGTCCCTGCGGCCCTGGCATTAAATCACTAACTAGTCACCCCTGGCCAGGGTACCCTTGAGGAGTGGGGACCCCTTAAATCAAGGGGTCCCTCCCCTCCAGCCACCCAAGGGCCAGGGGTGAAGCCAGAGGCTGTCCCCCCCATCCAAGGGCTGCGGATGGGGGGCTGATAGCCTTGTGTCAAATAAAAGAGTATTGTTTTTTGTTGCAGAACTACAAGTCCCAGCAAGCCTCCCCGCAAGCTGGTACTTGGAGAACCACAAGTACCAGCATGCGGGGGGAAACGGGCCCGCTGGTACCTGTAGTTCTACTGCAAAAAAAATACCCAAATAAAAACAGTACACGCACACCGTGAAAGTATTTTATTACATACATGCACACCAACACACACACATACTTACCTATGTTCACACGAGGTTCGGTCCACTTCTCCAAGTAGAGAAGTGTACCTGAAAATAAAATTATACTCACCAAAATCCAGTGTAGATCTGTCCTCTTCTTTTTTGTAATCCACGTACTTGGCAAAAAAAGAAAACGCATTTACCCAGACCACGCACTGAAAGGGGTCCCATGTTTACACATGGGACCCCTTTCCCCGAATGCCGGGACCCCACGTGACTCCTGTCACAGAGGGTCCCTTCAGCCAATCAGGCTGATCGCGAGTAACCTCACCGCTGACCGCAAAGTTCCCATCATTGAAGATAATGGAGCGGCATATGCTATGCGCGTCTGACAGCTCAGACGCGTACAGCCAATCAGGAGTGTGCCACGACGTGGCGCTCCCTGATTGGCTGAAGGGACCCTCTGTGACAGGAGTCACGTGGGGTCCCGGCATTCGGGGAAAGGGGTCCCATGTGTAAAGGACAGATCTACACTGGATTTTGGTGAGTATAATTTTATTTTCAGGTACACCGTGGATTCTACTTGGAGAAGTGGACCGAACCTCGTGTGAACATAGGTAAGTATGTGTGTATGTTGGTGTGCATGTATGTAATAAAGTTTTACTTTCACGGTGTGCGTGTACTGTTTTTATTTGGGTATTTTTTTTGCAGTAGAACTACAGGTACCAGCGGGCCCGTTTCCCCCCCGCATGTTGGTACTTGTGGTTCTCCAAGTACCAGCTTGCGGGGGAGGCTTGCTGGGACTTGTAGTTCTGCAACTAAAAACAATACTCTTTTATTTGACACAAGGCTATCAGCCCCCCATCCGCAGCCCTTGGATGGGGGGGACAGCCTCGGGCTTCACCCCTGGCCCTTGGGTGGCTGGAGGGGAGGGACCCCTTGATTTAAGGGGTCCCCACTCCTCCAGGGTACCCTGGCCAGGGGTGACTAGTTAGTGATTTAGTGCCAGGGCCGCAGGGACCGATATAAAAGTGTCTCCCGGCTGTCGCATTATCTCTCTGACTAGTGGAGCCCGGTGCTGGTGTGAAAAATACGGGGGACCCCTACGCTTTTTGTCCCCCGTATTTTTTGCACCAGGACCGGACGCAGAGCCCGGTGCTAGTTGTAAAAATACGGGGGATCCCATGTCAATTTTTTTCCCCGTATTTTTACAACCAGGTCCGGTTCAAAGAGCCCGAGGCTGGTTATGCTTAGGAGGGGGGACCCCACACATTTTTTTTCTGGGTTTTTTAAACACTTTTGTGCCATCCAAAAAGTCGAATCCAGGACGCACATATCCGTCAATTGGTCCGTTTTTCGACAGCGGGACTGTCAAATCCATTTTTTATTGAATATGTCGAATTCGGGTCCCGGCGGCAGGGTGTCTGACTGTCGAATTGTGTCGAATTAAAAAGCCGGAATTCGACCGCAATTACATATACCCCTATGTAGTACATTCTATAAAATGATATGTATAATGTGATTGGTTGCTAAAGGCAATTTCTCCACTTATCCTCTTTAGAAAGGTCGATACATTTCCTCCTAAAAGTGACAGTGTGCTCAAAATGGGTCTGATTCACAGTTAGAAGCAAATCAAAAAAAGATTATAAAAGGAACAATTTTCACCTTGGCAAAACCATGTTGTGCTGCAGGTGGGGGTCAGGGCCGGTTCTTGCCCTTGTGGCGCTCCGGGCAAAAGTTAGGGGCGTGGCTTAATGTGGGGGCGTGGTCAGTCACGCCCCCATTTGTAGCGCCGCTGAAAGGAAATTAAAAACAAACAAACAAAGTATACTTACTATACCCCGCTCCTGATTCCAGACCTGCAGACCTCCCCCCGGCGCCGCTCTTCTCCTCGGATCTATGGGAGAGACGTCAGTCATGACGTCTCCCCCATAGCACAGCATAGGCACTAGAGGTCAATTATGACCCCTAGCGTCTGTGCTACAATGCTGTGCGGTGCCCGATGACGTCATCGCGCACCGCACAGCAAAGGTCCTCTCCATGAAGGGAAACTAGACGCTTAGCGTCTGATTCCCTTCACAGCGGGGGGGACCAGCGCCACGAAGGGAAACTAGACGCGTAGCGTCTGGTTCCCTTCTCACAGCGGGGGGAGGCACAGCGCGGGGGCACTGCTGGGGGGCACTCTGCACAGTGGCGGATCTTGCCATGGTGCGGCGCCCTCCGGATGGCGCCGGCGCCCTCCGGAAGGCGGCGCCCTGGGCAAAAGTCCTGCTTGCCCGTGGCAAGATCTGCCACTGGTGGGGGTAGATATAAAATGTGCAAATGAATGGAAGTTGGAAGCACTGTACAGTATCTTAGCTTATTTCTGACTTTCATTGTTCAGAAATGTTCCCAGTATGTGCTCTTTACATGCAAAATAAGCCAATATTTTCCATGCATGCAGTGAATCAGGTCATATTTGCTCAACTAATGTTGCCTATTTCCTCACTCATATGAAACTGGCTCAGATATTAGTATGCAGCCACAGACTGGGGATTGCTGAGCAGTAGCCATAGTAACATGAAAACAATTCTTTTTTTTTTTTTTTTTTTTTTTTAATCATTCTGTGAACAGTGTTTTAATCCCATTTTTAATCCTTTTACTTCCGTATCTCAAAATGTAATATAAATTAGGCACTAGGGTGTTCTGCTGTTTTTTCCCCATTGTCAAATAGGGTGCTGTCACCAAAGGATTAGTAATGGGCAAAAGTCTTTAAGGAATGTAATCACACAATTTTGTTGTAAACTTTTTTTCTTTGAAAGTAAGAGACTTTGATATCTGTAAAAACCTAATACATGGTAGCAAAACATATTAAAAGTGATTTTTAATGGATTAAAGAGATTTTCATTTTTCAGGATGTTTGTTCTAAGAATTGCTTGACATGGTAGACAACTGACCTTATCAGGTAAAGAAAGGGATGACTGTAAAATGATTTTAAAACCTTTTCTTCCTTTGATGTTAAAAGCAGGAATATAAAAATATTCAGCCGTTCTTACTGTGTCTTTATACCACAGTGTTATTTTTTCATGATGCACGCATTACAGGAATAGGCTTTCTCCTGAGTGTTTAGTGGTTTAGTCTGAGCATTTACAAGAAAGCTACATTTTGTTGCTTTCCTCAAATATGCCATAAGCTGTTGTATATATATTCTGCCAAGGCATTTATATGATGTGGTTTACCACATCTGAAAATGCAGCATCAGGAATCATGTACAACTAAAGGCAACTCGCTACAATGCCGGTGCCCGGTAAAAACTCATACACACATGTAGAGAAAGAAAAAGGAATGTCATTTTGTTTGGCAAAATATTGTAAAGATGGATTGATAAATTATGACTTTCATTTATAAGAATATATTTTATTTATTCATTACCAGTTATTTATATAGCGCACACATACTGTATACCATAGCACTTTACCAAGAATATTTGGCCGTTCACATCAGTCCCTGCCTCAGTGGAGCTTACAATCTACATTCTCTACCACATGTACACGCACACACATTTGTGCTAGGTTTAATTTTGTTGGGAGCCAATTAACCTGCCAGTATATATTTGGATTGTGGGAGGAAACAACATAGGTATGAGGAGAATATACAAACTCCACACAGTTAGTGCCATGGTGGGAATTGAACCCATGACCTCAGTGCTATGAGGCAGTAATGCTAATCATTACACTATCCTTACTGCCCATATTATGGTTATAAATGATTTGCATCATTATTGCATTCATTGAATACAACTAGTTATCTTGTAACATTCACAGGTATGTAAAAGTTCCCAAAAGGAGAACGGAAAATTGGATATTCAGAATGTAAGCTTTTATCATCTGTAATATATATTATTGTGCGTTTCAGTTTTGAATGGTGCTTTTTAGAATATTTTCATGGAATTACATCTATATGCTAATCACATTTTCTGTGCATCAAGTTTTTGTTTTATTTTTGGTAATGTTTGGAATTTGTATGTGGTTTGTATGAGAACTAAGTTATAAATAACCATTTTAGTTTTAATAGCTATATTTGTGGTTTATATTTAAATAGCTAAATACAGTATGTGCAATTATGAAGCTTATTTTGTCCAGTTTAATAGCTCAATGTTAAATTGCGCCATTACCGTAACATGGAAGATTAGCCACTGAACACGAACAGCACTCATAAATTGCAATGCAAATGTACTCACTCCTGTATAATATTATAGTGTAGTCGGGAAATATTCTGTTATCTGTCAATTACACATTCTGAAGTACTTACTGTATGCAGAGTTTAATATGTTAGTGTTCAAGTATAACATATCCTATTAAGCAAAAAGATTTGTATTTTTCTCAGTTTTATTTGTCAGCATACCATTTCAATACATATTTCAAATCAAATTGTACACACATGAATTCACTTTGATGATTTAATTTTCAGAATCTATTTTATATTGTTATTTTTATTGTTTTGCATCAATTTTTTGTGCTTTGTTAAATTCACTAATCTGCTGTTAGTTATGTGCCATTAGGGTCACATGAATGATTAGCTAAATGGACAGTTTTCATAAATGACACTGCAAATGTAGCAGTGCATGAAGGGAATATCTTATTACTATCCAGATCTGATCATGCACAGCATTACACAAATTGTTCCTAATGGTGCCATTTTATAGACAAATAAATAGTGCATATATCAGTGGCAGAAATCTACTAGACAGACAGACAGACAGACAGATAGATAGAACCTGCACAAATACGTATTGATTAGTTGACACTTTAAATAAAGCCAGCCCTACTACCAAAATGAGGTCTGCTTGGCAGTATTCCCATGTGAAAAAATTCCAATTTTAGGAGGTGACCCAAATGGTAGTACTTTGAGGTCTTTCTTCTTACTTCCTAGCAATGCACATTTCAATCACAAAACAAAATCTATAAAAATTACACTGCTTAGATATAAATGTATGTATTGGCACATGCACCTATTGCAGAATGTGTTCATGCGTGTGTGTATATATATATATATATATATATATATATATGTATATATATATATATACACACACAATTTGGAAGGATCGGCACTCTTCATGTAACAGCCAACAATGCTCAGGTGCCATCTGGAAATTGTAGTAATAAATAAACGTCCTCTAGCAAGCAGCGGCACTCAGCGGATACTCGATGTATCAATAAATCACAATATGGTGCATTTAATAAATCATCCTGGGAGCCAACGTTTCGGGGCCAATATCGCCCCTTTGTCAAGATTCATCACCTTGACAAAGGGGCGATATTGGCCCCGAAACGTTGGCTCACAGGATGATTTTTTAAATGCACCTTATTGTGATTTATTGATACACCGAGTCTCAGAGTGCCGCTGCTTGCTAGAGGATGTTTATTTATGTATATATATATATATATATATATATATATATATACAGTACTGTGCAAAAGTTTTAGGCAGGTGTGGAGAAAATGCTGCAAAGTAAGAAGGCTTTGAAAAATAGGAGATTTAATAGTTTATTATTATAAATTGACAAAATGCTAATGTGAATGAACAGAAGAGTATTCTAAATCAAATCAACATTTGGTGTGACTCAATGATTTTGAGATCAGGGTTCTTTTGGGGCCATATCAGCCCTTCCAGGACTTATTTTTCTTCTTTACGCTGAAGATAATTTAATTCTTAATGACTGTATGTTTGGGATTGTTGTCCTGCTGCATAATACATTTGATGCCTCCCTGATGGTATTGCATGATGGATAAGTACCTGCCTGTATTTCTCAGCACTGAAGCACAAAGAAATGGGCAATTTTGAGGACTAACAAAACTTATAGGCTCATTTATCAATGAGTGATAAATTTCACTGTGAGTGATAAATTGCACCTGCCAATCAGCTCCTAACTGTCATTTTTCAAACACAGGGGTCTATTCATGAAGCAGTGAAAAGTGTGGAGAATTGAGCCAGTGGGGAAATTGCCCATGTTAACCAATCAGCATTGAAGTAACATTTATAAGTTGCATACTATACAATTGTACAGAGCAGCTGATTGGTTGCCATGCGCAACTTCTTCACAGGCTCACTTCTCCACTCGTTTCACTGCTTTGTGAATAGACCCCACAGTCTGTAACATGGCAGTTAGGAGCTCACTGGTGCAATTTATCACTCACAGTGAAATTTATCACTCATTGACAAATGACCCCATCAGTGCTTTAGGTGAAAGACACATCATGCTTACTTCCCTTTGAAATCTGAAGATGTCCTGCAGTGCCATCAGTTCAGAACTGGCAGAAACCAGTGGGACCCAGGTACGCACATCTACTGTTTGGAGAAGTCTGGACAGAAGTGGTCTTCATGGAAGAAATGTGGCCAAAAAGCCGTACCTTTGACGTGGAAACAAGGCAAAGCGAGCCAGCTATGCACAAAAACATAGGAACTTGGGTGCAGAAAAATGTCAGCAGGTGCTCTGGACTGATGAGTCAAAAATGTAAATACTTGGCTGTAGCAGAAGGCAGATTGGCTGGATAGCGTACAATAATGGGTGTCTGCAGGCAACAGTGAAGCATGGGGGAGGTTACTTGCAAGTTTGCGGCTGCATTTCAGCAAATTAGGTTGGGGATTTGGTCAGGATTAATGATGCCCTCAATGCTGAGAAATACAGACAGGTAATTATCCATAATGCAATACCATCAGGAAGGCATCTGATTTGCTCCAAGTTTATTCTGCAGCAGGACAATTACCCCAAACAAACATCCAATGACATTAAGAACTATCTTCATTGTAAAAAAGAACAAGGAGTCCTGGAAATGAGGATATGGCCCCCACAGAGCCCTGATCTCAGCGCGGAATACAGAGAATATGTGGCCATTCACATCAGTCCCTGCCCCTGGAGTTTACAATCTATATTCCCTACCACATGTACACGCACACTCAATCACACTAGGGTTCATTTTTGTTGGGAGCCAATTACCCTACCAGTATATTTTTGGATTGTGGGAGGAAACCGGAGTACCCAGAGGAAACCCACGCAAGTACAAGGAGAATATACAAACTCCACACAGTTAGGACCATTGTGGGAATCAAACCCATGATCTCAGTGCTGTGAGGCAGTAATGCTAACCAATACACCATATATGTCTGTCTGGAACTACATAAAGAGACAGAAGAATTTGAGCAAGCCTATATCCACAAAATGTCTGTGGTTAGTTCTCCAGATGTTTGGAACAACCTCCCTGCCAAGTTCCTTCAAAAACTGTGTGCAAGTGTACCTAGAAGAATTGATGCTGCTTTGAAGGGAAAGGGTGGTCACACCAAATATTGATTTAATTTAGATTTGTCTGGTCATTCACTGTGCATTTTGTTAACTGATAAAAATAAACTATTAACACTTCTATTTTTGAAAGCATTCTAACTTTGCAGCATGTTTCCAACACCTGCCTAAAACTTTTGAACAGTACTGTATATATGAGGCGCACAAATGGTTAAGTATGTTTAAAATCCAAATACAGTATATAAAAGTATTACAGACAGTACTTGGACAGACAGAACTCCACAGTCCTCACACAGAAGCAGGTATCCTTGGTGTCTGTCTGCAATCCAGGCTTACTTCCTGGACATGTGACGTCAGTGTCATCACATCCTCAGTAACCCTATCCAGATGTGTTTCGTCCTATTGGACTTCCACAGTGGGTGTGGCTAATAGCAACAATACCATTACTTACTGTATATAGAGGAGGTCTAGTGTTATGCTGGCCATAGATTAATACAACTCGCATTAGATGCTAGACGTACTACGGTACCCCCCGCCAGCAGCCAGGCATGCAATAGATTTGCACCGTACACTCTATCGTACCTCTGAAATTGCTGAGGGCCGAGAACGGCTGATCATATGGGCAGCACATATGATCAGCTGATGCGACCCGCAGGGCTGCGCATCGTATCGTATTCGCACCCATTAACATGCACGATGTGCACGCAATGGGTCGAATGACAGGTCGATATTGTGTATTCGTACACAATATCGACCTAGTGTATGGCCAGCATTACACTTATTTAATAAACCAATCACAAACTAATCACATGACTCATACACATTAATATGAATACAAGAGGGACAATATTGAGTATTCTCATATTTTAAAGAAAACGTAAGCTATTAAGGCCGCACCTTATTGGAGACCGGGCTCATAGTAAAATATGTCCCCCTGTGGTTATTCGCACCCAAATGGAGCAACAATTTCAGGCGCTATATAGTGGCAGCCGTGGGGAAACCAATTGAATTCCCCCTTAGTTTGAAAGTTCTGTTTTGAGTTTCACATAGGAGTTAATTTAAGGCTCAGCCATAAGATAATTTTATACAGTAGGTGACTTCTATAATATATTATTTATTAACAATGGGGGTCATTCAGACCCGATCGCTGCTGTGCGTTTTTGCTTAGCAGCGACTGGGTCTGACCTGCGCAGGCGCGAGGCCCCGCCAGTACCGGGGATTGCCGGACTGCGACGGGATGGACGACGAAAGCGATCGCAAGAAGATTGATAGGAGGAGGCCGTGTGTGGGAGTTAACTGACCGTTTCCAGGGAGTGTCCGTGAAAACGCAGGCGTATCCAGGCATTTGAAAGGAGAGTTCCTGACGTCAGCTCCTGGCCGGATTATCACAGTGGCTGAGTAAGTCCTGAGCTGTGCTGAGTCTGCACAAACTTTTGCTTGTGCAGCTCTCTGCACAAGCGATCGCACCCTGCACAGCGACTACACCCTCCCCCTGGAGGCGGCGACAATCTGATCGCAGGGATGCAAAAACGCACTCTAGCGATCAGGCCTTAATTAGGCCCAATGTGTTTCATACCTTAATACAATAAATGTGTTTTTTTTACATATCCCAGTGTTTAATTAACTTTTAGTAAACTTATTAATAATTGCACCTTTTTTTTTCCTAGTGCAGTCATGCTATAATTTCTCTTGAACATTTAATGAGGCTGACTACATGACACGGGTTAGGTATGGGATACAGGTAGGCAGGATGCCGGCGGTCAGAATACCAACACCCTAACTCTAACTTCACCCTAACCCTCTTTTCCCCGCATCCTAACCCTCCCTCCCTACAGCCTAACCCTAACCCCCCCACCCCCACCCCACGCAGCCTAATCTTAACCATCACCCCGAAGCCTAATCCTAAACCTCCCTGGCATACTTATGTTCGGGATTCCGGCTGTCATGAGTCTGGCGTCAGCATTTTGACAGATGTTGGGATTTCAGCAACGGTCTTCTGACCACCGGGATCCCGTATGCCGGCATGTCAACTACAGTCCCCTGGCACAGCTGCAGGGAATATCAAAGTCTTTTTACTCATATATGTGCTTAGGCCTTTTCTTCTAATTGAGCCCAGTGGTGCTGCACTGAACATGAGCATTGCAGTTTTAATGGGGAGGGGGTAGTGGGATTCCTAAGTGCAGCACCCTGGGCATGTGCCCCCTGTGCACCTTCTTTAATCCGGTTCTGTTTTTTTATTCTGCATGTATTATTGGTGGTAGTAAAAATCTTGCTGATTTCTAATATATTGTTCAGCTGTGTTGCAAGTATTTATTTATTTTATAAAGAACTCTACTTTCAGAAACAGTATAATAACAAATTGATAAGATATTTGAAAGTAACATGTGTACAAAGTAGTAAACAAGCCAATAAATGGAATGGCAAAGGTAAATGTGAGTGACCAGCTATGGCAAAGAGTATAGAAATGAAAGCAAATGTTTGAGAATGAAAATTGGGAGGGGGCGGGGTAAGAAGGTAGGACAGGTAGGGGGTTTTGAGGCCAAATCCAGGACCTCCACACAATTCTACATTGACATGATATTAACTGTAGGTCTGGTCTAGAAGCAAGTTATAATATACTAAATATTGTTCCTGTGCAGTGACTATAGATATGTATGTTACTTCATATATTATTGTTACATAATTTTTTGTCTATTAACTGTTCTTAAAACATTGGACCTGATTCCGGTCCTGATGTTTGGTACTTTGTAGGGTTGACCCTTACTGCGCATGTGCGTTACGGGTCTGTGACGTCGATCACATTACGGCATCAGACTGTTAGTGATTGACAGTCTGATGCCATTTGGTGGCAGGGAGGGGGTGACAATAGCCTTCATTTCCAAAAACGGAGGCATGTTGCTGGCATTGTTATGGAGGGACCGGGCCAGTATCTCCATCCCAGGACTGATGGGATTGCAGATGATACAATTCTGAGTTCTAGGATGCAGTTTGGATCAGTAGTGCAGCAGGAGGCGTGATACCTACCAATGCTTTACCATACTAGATCAATCACGCCTGCTTCTATGTATACAGCAGCGATAGCCTCTCCTTCCACATCGGAATCAAGTACATTCTTACTTTATATTATATATTCCAGTAAGGATAGACATATTTGTTACCTTGAATTTTTCTGCCAGCTGGACTAGTATTGTTTACTTCCAGCTGTGAGTGCAGTTCATTTGTAGTACTGTATGTCTTCAGCAGAGTGCTCTGCTTTTCTATAGTTAACTACTGATCCATTCCCAAGCTTTCAGAAAGTCTTTGTCAATAGGGGATTCATTTGTAGTCCTAAAATAGCTACGTTGAGGTTAATTTAGTTACATAAAGCTTAATGTTTGTCTCCATATGTGTAGGCTTATTCACTAACTTTATCCAACATTCTGCACGACACAAAATCTAAGGCATTTTCATTTAATTTGGGAGTAGCTGCACTGCTGAAAATAAAACATAAGCGGCTTGTAGGACAAACCTAAATACTGTAGGCCTTTTTTTGCAGTGACCCGTAGCTAATGTGATTAGGGAAAATACAGCTAATCTCATGTAGCCTTGTATCTCAGCATAAGCCAATGAATGAGTTATTTACCTATTAATGATTCAGTGGTCTTGGGATTTATGAAAGCCCTGGGATAATTCAAATGCTATAAGCATGTCAATCATACATTTCAAATTTACCTGCAATAAAATGTCTCTCTTGGAAAGTTAACCTCCTGTTACCAAACAACCGATGACTATGAATATATTTAATTAACATAGGAATAATTGCCTCACTCTTGGTTCTCTACCAGATCACTGCAGCATTACTCAGCCATTACCATATTCAGAGGGTATGCTAGAAGATGAAAGAACTATCTACCACATAAGACAGCTATTCAAGGGTCCGGAGACTGAGTGGGGCTTTACAGAGTCCTGTTTTCTTTTTGTCTGGTTGCTGTAGCGAAAACACAAACATCCCGTGTAGGCTACTTACAAATTAGGAGAACGGTAAAGCAAATTAATTGCAAGGCAGCTGCCTCAGTGAAAAGTAAAAGTCTATGTGTAAAATAGTTTGCTATGGAAAATCTGAGCTGTAATGTTTTGCTTACTTGGAAAGCAGGTTGAATAAAAACTTTAGAAGAATAAACAGGCTAAGCTACAGTATTGGTCATAAAATAGTTGCAATATTAAATGCTTTTTAAAATGTTATTTCATATATTGAAGCTTTTTTTTTTTTAACCCATTTAAGAAATACTGTAGATGCTCAAAATGAAACTTTGCGGAACACTTTATACTATTTCTGTCAAGTTGCATTTCTGCTCTTTTTAAGTCATTCTATGTGTTAAAGTACAGTAGCTTATTTAAGATTGCATACATAGGTTTAGCAGAATTTTATTTTTAAGAGCGCAGTAATTATAATGAAAATGTACTAGCCTTCATTGTTTGGGGTGGTACTTCAAGAGTACATGGAGCAATTTATCAATAAAATTTCTGTTTTTTGGGCATGATTGTGGGCGATTTTGAAGCAAAAACCACTGGGAAATTGCTGCAGAAAATACCTTTTTAAACCCAACATGCCACAAATCACCATCACAATTTTTTTACATAAAAAATACAAACTGCCACCAGATATGTTAAGCTGTGATTATACAAACTTCAGGAGTTCCTCCATAAAATATACCTTGCAACAAACTACAGTTATCTTGTCAGTTGGTACCAGTGAAACCCCTCCACTCACCCCTTACTTCCTCACACAAACACACGCACCCCAGAAATCTTACACCTATAGTTTATTAAAACTGATGTAGGCCCTCTTATTCTAGCAGTAAGTATAGTGTGTGTGCCCTTTCAAAGAATACTGTTATTACCATGGCCAGTATCTAATTAGGACAGATGGGGCTATCCAGTTAGCCCCGATGCCAGCTCTTGTTGGGGATTTTGTTTTGCTGCCTTCACATCCCTGAAAACTACTTTTTTTCTGCGATCGCAGCCCCAAAAATACAGAGGCCCATGACTTTTCCCGGATCTTATGTATTTTTGCAAGATACTCTAACAAAGGAAACCCAGAGATGATTTCCAGAAGAAAAAAGTCCCTTTGTGGAGCACTCTTTTGTGTATATAATTAGTGATTTAATAAAACATAACTTTTATTCACTCTTGTTAAAAAACTAACTAGACATGAACATACAATACAAATACAATAAACATATATATATAATGCGCTCACCAAATAATAATGGTAGTGGTGGTATTTTAAAGCATCAAATGAGTAAATACATGTAACACATCACTACACCAATCGTTAAACTTTAATTCTAAAACTTTAGATGCTATTTCATAGTCATCTCCAGCTGACACTTTAGACACTTATAGCGTGGTCTGTCTGGAACTAATTCCATTGACATAACCAGTAACAGATTAATTAATTATTATAGTATTCAATACGTGATTTGTGTGTCTATCTTATCAATTTCGGTGTCTGCCCTCCTCCCGGTGGCGAATTTGGTCCCTGCGATGCCTAGTGTAATCAGGGCCATCTAACACCGCAAACGGAGGAGCAAGGGCTTATCACTGTATCTCCCGTTTCGTAATCAGCGGTTGCCTGTCCCGCTCTCACCCCCGTCCGCTCACGGAAGACGGCGGCAGCAGAAGGGGCGGCATATCTTCACGCTGTCTCTTTCTATCCTAGTTTTGTGCACTGAAACTTATACCTGACACTTATATAAGGGAGAGGGCATGGAAGCCATGCTATGACAATAACTGTTACAAGAAATAAGTATGAATGCAGATATTTGGCTTTCTGGGTAGCTTGCATGATAATAATTTTTAAAGTCATATGTTCAGGATGATAACTTTCCCTGACCATTGGGAGCATGAGTTATGATTTATTCATGTGGCTTTATGTAAATCATGATATTATGTTTAAATGCAGCACCTGTGGCATATCGTTTATGACTTAATGTATGTTATGATAAACAGATAGCCTATGAATGAATTGTATGAAAAATGTTTAATTCACTAAGACTCATTTCAAGGGTACCATTAGCTGGAGATGACTATGAAATAGCATCTAAAGTTTTAGAATTAAAGTTTAACGATTGGTGTAGTGATGTGTTACATGTATTTACTCATTTGATGCTTTAAAATACCACCACTACCATTATTATTTGGTGAGCGCATTATATATATATATATGTTTATTGTATTTGTATTGTATGTTCATGTCTAGTTAGTTTTTTAACAAGAGTGAATAAAAGGTATGTTTTATTAAATCACTAATTATATACACAAAAGAGTGCTCCACAAAGGGACTTTTTTCTTCTGGAAATCATCTCTGGGTTTCCTTTGTTAGAGTATGTGATATTCAGTTCCGTGGAGCACCTCCGGCGTTGATATTAAATTAATGTAAGAAAATTCTTGAACAAGCTGGTTTAAATACAATTGTATTCATTTCTTATTGTTTATGTTCTGTGCGGGATACAAAATTTCCTTTTTATAACAGTATTTTTGCAAGATGTCAGTAAGACAGAAAAAAATTGTCGATAAAGAAAATACAGTAAAAAAAACCCTGTTTTTTGTGCCTTAACAATTCTGTGGGACTATTTGGATACGCCGCTATATATATTATGCCCCTTTTCAAAGAATATATAATATGCAATATGTGTCCCCTTTCAAATGATTAATGTATGTGCCCTCTTTCAGATAATCTATACTTATATATTAATCTAAAATTGTAATGGTTGTGTATGTACAGTTCATCTGTAAAGTATTCACAGCGCTTCACTTTTTCCACATTTTGTTTTGTTACAGCCTTATTCCAAAATGGAATAAATTCATTTTTACCCTCAAAATTCTACACACAAAACTCCATAATGGTAACATAAAAAAAGTTTTTATGAGATTTTTGCAAATTTATTAAAAATGAAAAACTAAGAAATCACAAGTACATAAGTATTCACAGCCTTTGCTCAACTTTGTTGATGCACCTTTAACAGCAATTACAGCCTCAGGTCTTTTTGAATATGATGCCACAAGCCTGGCACACCTATCTTTGTGCAGTTTCGCCCATTCTTCTTTGCAGCACCTCTCAAGCTCAATCAAGTTGGATGGGAAGCGTCGGTGCACAGCCATTTTCTGTTCTTTCCACAGATGTTCAATCGGATACAAGTCTGGGCTCTGGCTGGGCCACTCAAGGACATTCACAGAATTGTCCTGAAGCCACTCTTTTGATATCTTGGCTGTGTGCTTAGGATCGTTGTTCTGCTGAAAGATGAACCGTCGCCCCGGTCTGAGGTCATGATCGCTCTGGAGCAGGTTTTCATCCAGGATGTCTCTGTACATTGCTGCATTCATCTTTCCCACTATCCTAACTAGTCTCCCAATTCCTGCCGCTGAAAAACATCCCCACAGCATGATGCTGCACCCACCATGCTTCACTGTAGGGATGGTATTGGCCTGGTGATGAGCGGTGCCTGGTTTCCTCCAAACATGATGCCTGGCATTCACGCCAAAGAGTCCAATCTTTGTCTCATCAGACCAGAGAATTTCGTTTCTCATGGTCTGAGAGTCCTTCAGCTGCATTTTGGCAAACTCCAGGTGAGCTGCCATGTGCTTTTTACTAAGGAGTGGCTTCCGTCTGGCCACTCTACCATACAGGCATGATTGGTGGATTACTGCAGAGATGGTTGTCCTTTTGGAAGGCTCTCCTCTCTCCACAGAGGAATGCTGTAGCTCTGACAGAGCTGAGCAATAACAGACATCCACGCGAGTGAAGCCGCAGACAAATGCTAGTAATAAGTATATGTGCTCTTTTTATAAGAATAAATACTATCAGACTTTCATCTTGTTGTTTTGAGCCAATGTAGCCAAATTGGTTAAAAAGATAAATAAATGCCAGTACAAATGAAGCAGGCCACTTGGTAAAATTCTATGATGCAAATGAGTTAGCCTTTGGCAAGCCCACCTACTTGATAGATGGACAGCCAGTCAGCAGTGGTCTCTCATTGTGCATAACATATGTTCACCCACCCACCCCTAGAATGAACTGCATGCAGGTTTACTTAACCCGCATGTGATCTATGGGTTTATACTGTACAATGGCCAAATGAGGACACCATTGCCTTATGACTGACCTGAACCAATGAATCATTACAATGGCTGCAACATTTTCTGTGTAAAGCTTTCACAGTTAAGGAACCATTATTGTGAATCTGAAAGAGGTTATGAATCAGAAAGATAGCTGTGAAAATGAAGACCAAAGAGCATCCAAAAGAAGGTAGAGGTAAAATAATATAAATATAATTAAATCAATTAATACAGGTGAGAAAGGTGTTCAAAACAATGTCTCAGTGTTTGGATGTTGCAGTTGGTTTAGTTAGCAATAACAGCATAATGAAATAAGTACAGTGACAGCTATACAATATTTATTTTGGAACTATCCTCCCAGACTGATTTGCTCCAGGTAGTTCAGTGAAATGATGCATGTGAGCTCCACTTTTCAAATAATGCCAAAGATTCTCAATTGAATAGAATCAGCAATTTTGATGGAGCTGTTTATGTGATTGGCTGTTGCATTGTCACATAAGTTTCTGCTACTGAGCTCTGTAACTCCTGCAAAATGATTGTTGGCCTCCTTGTAGCCTTTCTCACAAGTCTCATTTTTTGATAGCAGACCTTATTTTTTTATTATTCTGAGTGATTTATAGCCTCTACTTCCTGATTGAACCAACAGTGCCCACTGTGACATCCAAGCACTCGTATATTGTTTCTTACCCGTATTCTTAATTATGCGTTTGTATTATGTCTGTATACTAATCTTTCTGATGCAGTTTAGTCTTCATATTCACAACCTGAATAATAATTCCTTAACTATTGTGTGTTTTTTATTCAGAGACTGTGGCAATTATTGTAATGAGTTACTGGTGAAGGGCAATGGTAAGGAAATTGTTTTTTTTTTTTTCATTTGTTTTTCACCAGTGTAAATTTAGAGCTACCACAACTTGTGGATTAAATACATATGCAAACATCTTTATTTAAGACGTTTCTGTTACATAGGGCTACAGTATGTCAACCTAAAAAAGAAAAGTTTAAGGAGAATATTTATCAAAGCTAGGAGAGAGACAGAAAGGTCTATTTACTAAGCCTTGGATGGAGATAAAGTAATAAAGTACCAACCAATCAGCTCCTAACTGTCACAGCCTATAAAATGACAGGGCTGACTGGTGGTATTTTGTCTCTCTCTGCTTTATCTCTCTCCAAGCTTTGATAAATATCCCCCTCAGTGTTTTGAAATAAATGATCACAAAGATATCCTTTTTTATTGTGAGATTTGATATACAGAAAAAAAAAAGATAATTCTTCTGAGGCAATGCATCTCTTGCTGTAACATTGCAGCCTTTATGTTCAGTATTGTTCACACCAGTCAGTGTTTTTATGTTGCAAACACTGGGACTGTCTGTCTGTACACTGACATAAGAAGTCCCTTCCTCATGTCACCCTGCTTACATTTGATAATACTAGGGGCAGTATCTATTCAGTAGCGGATCTTGCCAGGACAAGCAGGATTTTTGCCCGGGGCGCCGTTGCCTCGAGGGCGCCGCTGCTGTGGCAAGATCCGCTACTGGTGCCGTGCAGTGCGCGATGACATCATCGCGCACCGCATGGCATTGTGGGAGCGGCCATAGACGCTAGATGTCATAATTGACCTCTAGTGTCTGTGCGGTGCTATGGGAGACCTCCCACAGATCCAAGGAGCAGCGCTGGCGGCCGGAGATGGAGGGCAGCAGCGGTTGGGAAGCAAGAGTGGGGATGGTGAGTATGTATTTATTTATTTATTTATTTTGTTAAGCGGTGCTACTAGCGGCACAGCTACAAGGGGCACAGTACTGGAGGCACAACTATTGAGGGCACAGTACTGGGGGCACAACTACTGAGGGCACAGCTACAGGGGGCACAACTACTGAGGGCACAGCTACAGTGGGCACAATTACTGAGGGCACAGCTATAGGAGGCACAGTACTGGGGGCACAACTACTTAGTTCACAGCTACAGGGGGCACAGTACTGGGGGCACAACTACTGAGGGCACAGCTACAGAGGGCACAGTACTGGGGGCACAACTACTGAGGGCATAACTGTGACCACGCCCCAGCTCCATGAAGCCATGACCCTATTTTTTTGCCTCGCGCCTACGGCACACACTAACCCTGTTTTACCTGTAGGGGGGGGGGTGCAGGCGCCAAAGGAAACTTTCGCCCTGGGTCCACAAGGTCTAGAACTGGCCCTGTATCTATTATTAGCTGAAGTAAGCTGACTGTTATTGGGTATGAGCAGAACCCCAATAAACCTCCCCATTAGACCCGGTATCAGACGCGAACACATGGTTCCGCGATGTTATCACGGATCCCATGCGTTATCGGTCGATAATGGGTGAGTTACCACACGGTAAAAACGGGCTGTAATTGGATAGCCCAATAGTGTTTTTGGTCTAAAAAGCCTGTTATTACCGTGCAGTAACACATTACACCTGTAGGATACAGCTCTAATTGGTTGTGTGGGAGGTTTCAGTCAGGAAACAGTTAATATGATCTGGTCCTCGTAATTAGTTGTGGTCACCTTAACTATATCACTTTCATGCTGAGTAAATAGTGTACATACTGTACAGACAGACAGATCAGGTAAGCAAAATAGTCACAAAAATATATGCTGAAAAACATAGTAACACAGTCGGTGAAGTTGAAAAAAGACTAGTAGTCCATCGAGTTCAATCTGATTTATATTGCATTCCCTATTCTATTTAGGATAAAGGCTATATCCTTGAATATTTTTTTCCGTTAGAAATTGTCTAATCCATTTTTAAACGCATTGACTGAGTCCGCCATTACAACCTTGTCTGGCAGTGTATTCCTTTTTCGTATTGCCCTTACAGTGAAGAATTCCTTCCTGCGCTGAGTACGAAATTTCCTCTCCTCAGGCCTTAGCGGGTGTCCGTGCGTTTTGTGTAGAGGTCTCTTAGTAAACAACTCACATGATAGCTCCGCATATCGCCCCTTTATATATTTGTAAATCATTTCTAGTGTAAACATATCTAACCTAGAAAGCCTCTCCTCATAATCCAGTGTCTCCAACCCCTTAGTCAATTTGGTAGCTCGTCTCTGAACCTTTTCAAGTTCTAATATGTCTCTATTATAGGTTGGTCTGCAGTTTGCCGGCGTCCGGGCTCCCGACGTCCAGCATACCGGCGCCGGAATCCCGACCACCGGCATACAGACAGCAAGGGGCTCATTTGCGCTCGCCCAGCTGTCGGTATGCCGGCGGATGGGATTCCGGCGCCGGTATGTGGGCCGCCGGGAGAACGACCGCTGGCATAACATACTACACCCCTATTATAGTGTGGTGCCTAGAACTGTACACAATACTCTAGATGTGGTTGCAGCAATGATTTATACAGTGACTGGATTACACTCATCCCTTGTCTCAATTCCCCTTTTAATGCATGCTAGCACCTTATTTGCCTTTGTTGCTGCACTTTGACCTTGTGTGTTTCCGCTAAATCAATGAACACCTCCAAATCCTTTTCTAATACAGTTTCCCCTATTTTTCCCCCATTTAATTGGTAGGTTGCATGTTTATTCTTATACCCCTTTTCCACTGTGTAGCACGGGTCGCAGCCGTGTCACCTGACACGGCTGCGACTCGTGCTACAGCCCCCTTTCACACAGCGCTCACCAACCCGGCATATTGCCGGGTTGGTGATGCTGCTAGTGACGCGGCAGGGGCGATCACATGATCTCCCAGTGCCGCCCACACTACACGGCAGGGAGATCACATGATCTCCCAGTGCCGCCCACACTACACAGCTTACCGGGTTGAACACGTGTTCAACCCAGCTAGCGACCCGGGTAGGATTCCTGGATCACTTGATCCAGAAATTTGCAGGTGGACCCTTTTCCACTAGGAAAAACATGGGTAAATGCGCGCCCCCGCGCATTTACCCGTGTTTAAAAAGCTAGTGAGTCCCAAAGTGCAACTAAAGTATGAGTCCCAAAGTGCAACAAAAGGTTTATCTTATATGAACATCTAGTTTCTATCTGGGTTAAAGCACAGAAGACTATATTATTATTTGATTTTTATTATGGTTGTTTTGTAATAACAAATACTGTATGTTCATAAATGGTTGTCCATGATATTTTATTTAGTGGATAGTTAATTAAAACTATAATGGTCAAAGGAAATCAGCATCAGGCGGGTACTGTATTGACATACTGTATGCTATATACATTTGCAGACTGTATGTAAATCAGTGTGGTTCTGGCTGTCTTAGCAGTGCAGAGGCCTGGCATGTTCCAATGCTCTTCTCTATACTGTACAAACTGTTTCTGTAATTACACGAAAGGAAAAGGGAAAATGTGTTGACATCCAGTTCTGCACAATTACACTATGATTACTGGATATAATAACTAACTAGGAAAAATAAAATAGTAAAATAAATGTAACTTGTTAAGTATATGTTCTGAATGTCATTTTGTTAGTTTAAATAATCCTCTGAGCACGTTATTGTAAGCACCCCAAAAAACACAATTTGGATGGAAAATGAAAATAAATATTTTAATATTACAGTACATAAATACTGTAAATGACAACGCAATAACATTGCCCATTCATAATGTCATGCTGGACAATAGACCCTTGAGAAATAACATGTTGTTGAATAGTGATCTTGGAACCTACAGTAGGTGGAACTTATTATTCCTTTATTTAATTGTCATCACTGGCTCGAAATCCTCCACAACTATTATTATAGACCATTTGCAATCACACTGGAGACATGGCTCCAATAAATGGATTCCTTAAAGATGGTTTTTATGCAAAATAATGAGACATGGCATCTATTAGCTACAACATATATGCAGATATTGCTTGTCTTGGTGCATGTACTTTGGATCTAACAGGGGCTGACTATAACCTCAGGCATGCCAACAACATAATGTTATGGATGCTCTCAATTATCTGTTTTACAAACTTAAATTCCTAGATTTATGTAGAGTACCATGCAGCAGATGTGCTGTATAATCCCTTCAGTGCCACAGGGATTTCTTATAAATCATATACACGAATTGGTCCTTAACCCATTGTGAAAAATATTGACACAGCATGTTGCCACAATGAAAGCAATAGAACTGCCACCCAAATCAATGTAAAAGAGTACAAATTAATAAGTGTTTAGCACCCAAATGATAACAGAAAGGCTTACACTGGGCCTAATTCATGTTTGTACCCAATGCCGATTTTCACACAACTGAACAATTATCGGTAGACTGTGCATGCATCGCGATCGCATCTGCTAAGGTACTGTACCTTTGCAATGGAGCTTACACTGAGGATTTAAATGCAGAGTGATTGACAGGAAGCTAACTGGGAGAGGTGGCAAAAGCTCAGGTGTGTCACCATTTTCAGATCTGCATTCAGCTGTGATCATGTATGTAGAGAAACATGCCACAAGCTTCGCTACTGCGGCGGCCAGTCTATATGACCAAAGACTCACCTGAGGTGTTGATGTTCTATGTTACTGCATTGATGCTGCTTATGTATATGCAGTTGCTGAGGGTTTTCCAATGGGCAGTTGCAGTTGCTTCACTTGCGATGATTAGCAATTGCGTAGAATGAACAATTGCAAGTGTGTAGGCAATTATGACTACAATTACAAATATGACTTAGGCCCACTGATCCCTACTTCTTTTAGTACAGGCAAACAAAGCATAGAAAAATGGGGAATTAGACAAAGCTTTATTAACATTGTTATGATAGCCACACAAACCAATGAGCCTACCAATACATCTTTGGCTTATTGGAGAATACTGTAATGTTGGATACTTTCCGTTGGAAAGGATCCGAAATCAATTGAATACCCCTTTAGTGAGAAATATACGTTACGTTAATGCAGGTCTCAAAGAGGGTCAATGCAGATTTTGGTTCACAGCCCCTGAGTAGGTAAAAGTGAGGAATAATCTTTATTTAAAGGTAAACATTTTGGGACCTCTGGTACACCCTTCCCAATGAATAATCATACACCTTTTAGATTACTTTTTTTCCAAAAAGGTCAAAATAGGGTTAAATCATGTGTATAACGGGATTTGGGGTGTTGCATAAGATGAGAGCTGGGTTTTTGAATTTGCAGTGGGAGTCTTACTCAGATCTCAAAAAAGGTAAAAAATAGCCATTTCACACTTTTTAAGAGCCTAAAATACTTTGCTTATGGCAACTAACAACCGTCTATACTTTATCTAATCTTATTTACCAGTTATTTGGGGTTGAGGGTGATTTTCCTGCTTTTTCATGCACTTTACCCAGGTTGCGCACTGTAGAATAAAACACAACATTGTTGTAGGTGGCGCAAAGTGGCTTTTAGAATTGAATAGCACAGCTCGCCGGATCATGCTTGCTAAAAATAACCCATGATGTGCGCAGTAATGTATCCCATGGCTTCCATGGACAGAACTCGCAGCTAGCTGAATTGGCCCTTAAGAGGCAAAGTATCTGCTCAAGTTCTGGGGCACATTGTTTGAAGAACAGAGATTCCCTCTGGTTCCTTCGCAAAGTCCTGACCAACTGTGTACACATACACAACCTCGATAAAGTAACGAGGAACATCGACTCTCCAAGTGAGTCTATGGTCACATAGACTGGACGCTGCAGTAGCGACGCTGGTGCCATTTTTCTCTACATACATGATCATAGGTGAATGCAGACACACGCCCCCCAAACGGACATTACATGCCTGCATTTTTGCCACCACATCCCATTATGCATAATCACTCAATTGCGCTTACAAGGAAATAAGGAGCAAATAAGGATTGAGCTAAAAATATGGTAAAGTTAAAAAAAAGGACAGAGTAGATGGGCCAAGTGGTTCTTATCTGCCGTCAAACTCTATGTTTTTATGTAACATCGGCATTATGTACAAACATGAGTTATGCCCAGTGTGAGATTGAACCCGTGATGCCGACATGCTAATAATGCATTTGAAATCATTTTATCGCTGATTACTTTACAAATTCAAACATGATGCTTTACTGTTAAAATGCTTTAAATCTAATTATTAACATGTTGGTATCCGGAGTTTAACCTCACACTATCCCCATTCTCGGTGTCAACATTTTGAATGTCAAACTCTCATACCCAACCCTCAACTGTTATGTGACAGCTGTATTAATGTTAATTAGAAGGGCAATTCTATATATATGCTGGTCTATGGTTCTTGTTTTAAATGCTCAAGCTATGTATATATATGGTCCTGTAAAAGGTTTGTTCTCAACCAGTCAAGTGTACAGTAATGTGTGGCATTACCCATGCATAAGATAGACCGGTTACCAAGGGCTAGAATGCAGAATTCCAATTCATATACAGTATGTCACTTGTAAATGTAATTTGTAAATGGGCAAAGAATTACATAATTATTGTAGAAGTATATGCTTTTAATTGTATTCTTTTTAATTGATCTGTTTTTAACTTCTTCATTCTTAATGCTCTGAAAATAATTCACAAGCATTTGTGTAGTGAAAACTTGTGCACGGTTTATTAATCCTTTACCTTATAATCAGAAATAAAAAGCGAGATGTAATAGCTTCTGAGATTGGCGGAGGTGCGGGATGCCGGCTGATCGCTGATGTTTTTTTAAAGCGGCAGTCATTTACAAGGCTAAACCATGCCTTGTACTGTAAATGGCTGCAGCTTTAAAAAAACAACTGTGATTGGCTGGCATCCCGAACCTCCACCAATCTCGGACGTTATTACATTTTGTCTAAAGTATTTAAATATGGTGGAACACTCTGCTGCTCTAGCCTCCCAGAATCTCGCTGTGTTCTCACATGAGCGGAGCTGTGGCCTCAGCAGAACATGCATTGGATTTGTGATACTCAGAGAAGCCCCAATGTAGGCTACTGTGTATACATCAGACCAGCACACGTTCAAAAGAAGCACATGCGCTATACTTCTTGTAGCCTAGCAAGAGTAACCTGGCACCTTGTAAATTGACCGCAATGATATATGAAGTGTGTTGACTGTTAAAGATGTGATTCCATTTATTTCTGTAGGCAGGGTGAAGGGTCTGTGTCAGTTTGAGTTGTGTGACTAACCCATCACCAGTAGTATATAGTCAAAAAGCACAAATGTTTTATTTAAATGGTTGATTGGTTTAAATTAAAAGTGTCTGGAAGGTTGATTTTTCTAGTTTGTGGGGGCTTCTCCCAAAATCAGGTAGTAGACAGGCACCTTGACATTCTTATTGAGGACATTCTAACTTTAGTGTACTTCATACTTGCCCACTTTCCTGGAATATCCGGGAGGCTCCCAAATTTGAAACAGCATCACATGGTAATGTGTCAGTCTACCTAGCACGCATTAGCTCACAATAGTTAAATGCCTTTCTTAGGTATGTATATGTTTATTTACATACAGTTATACTTCTATTCGCTGATCGATAACATAAGTCAGACTTGTATTTTGAACTGAAGCCAAGTATGATGAGCCTGGCAGTCCTCGAGCTACGGGACTACTCTATAAAAGTATGCAAATCTTTCACAACATGTTTGGATCCTAGAGGACACATGCAACTAATTTCATGATGAATACCCATTACAGCTGATAGCAGTAAAACGTAAGCTTAGTAGGTAATCGGAAGCAGACGTCTTTAGTTGTGTAAAGGGAAAACATATGGATTTCATAGAACTACTTACAAACATCTTTACCATGGAAAATAAATGATTACTAATTATCTGGGCTCATGCTAGCCTTTACTGTGAAGTCCCTTTGTGTCACCGTATGCATGTCACTTTATTGTATTGCTGAAAATACACTAGCAGGTGATTTCTACTGTTTGCTTTGCTTGTAGCTACGACCAAGACCAGAGCTGGACCAAGAAATTCTCAGCGACTGTCTCACTATTCAGCCTCTGCAGCCATCAACATCGCCACAAGATCCCACAGAGAACACACTTGGAAGGTCTCCTGGCCCTGTGCATGACGTATATCCAGGTAACTGTTATATATGTATAAACTCCTGTAGATATCTGTATAAATGTTCAGATGTCACCGCTTGAATGTTAAGAAAGTATTGTATTATACAGTAAGTAAAGTATAATACTACCTACTATAAATGATTGCAGTCACTTGCACTTATATGGTCACAGACCTCCACTGTGGCTTGTAATATGCTTGTTGTTTACAATAAGCCGATACATTATTTTCCATATGGGACACAGAGATATCTGACCAGCTATCGAAGTTTAAAGATATTTAAAGTATGTGCAATCTGATCATAATATCCAGGAGGCATTTTAGGTAATCCCTTTTAATATCAGCTATTACGGGTGACTGTCCAAAAATCGTATCAACATTTTCTTACTGTTATGGTTTCACTGAGCACTCACAGTATTTCAACTTACATAAATTTTTATTAATTTTTAACACGGTGATGTGCAGGAAGATTATTTGGAATTACACCAAACATATGGACAGGAAGAAGGGAGATGAGGAAGGAATTGAAAGGGATGATAGGAGAAGCAGCATAATAATATAAAGGACTTTAATGGCAGATCCAGCATAAACAATTGGCAGAACAAATAGGGCAAGGCTGCCCACAATGCAAATGGCCGCCAGTGATGCGATCGCAGTCCTCGCAAAATAAGGGATGCCCCCTGCCTGCGCAGCCTGGCTGTGAAGGCAGGCGCAGCGTGGCCATGTTTCCCATTGCAGCAGCCTCGAATGACGTCATGCTGCTGCCTCAAAAACATCCCAGACCCGCCCCTGTTTTTACGGTACTGCCCCCGCAATTACACATTGTCCCCGACAGGACAAAAAAACAGCACAAAGGTAAATAACAAAAAACACACATATTGAAGCCCCCACAAGAAAAAAAAAGAAAAAAACACACATTGATGCAATGAATGCCTCCACAGGAATAAAAAATAAGACACACATTGGGGTAATTCAGATCTGATTGCTGCTGTGCATTTTCGCATAGCGTGCGATCAGATCTGAACTGCGCATGCAAGTGAGCCACAATGCAACGGCGCGTCACACAATAGCACTGGGCATCGGTGTGCCTAGCGACGGGATGGTGCAAAAAATCCGAATGCACAGGCATTCGCAAGAAGATTGACAGGAAGAGGCCATTTGTGGGTGGCAACTGACCATTTTACAGGAGTGTCCGGATAAACGCAGATGGGATCAGGCGTTTTCAGGGAGGGTGTCTGACGTCAGCTCTGGCCCCGATCAGCAGGAAACAATCGCAGTGGCTGAGTAAGTCCTGGGCTGCGCAGAGACTGCACAAACTGATGTTTGTCAGCTCTGCTACAAAAGCGACTGCACACCTGCACAGACCTTATACCCTCCCACAATAGGCAGCGACTATCTGATCGCAGGGCAGCAGGCAGCAAAAAACGCAGCCCAGCGATCAGATCTGAATTACCCCCACCGTCCTCTAATTGTATGTATTCCTTAATATTACATAGTTACATAGTTAGTGAGATTGAAAAGAGGTAAAATTCCCATCGGGTTCAACCTGTATTTTATGTTAAGCTGTTCATATTATAATGCACCTGCTGAAGTAATGGTTTAGTACCAATTGACAACTATGGTGGTCATTCCGAGTTGTTCGCTAGCTGCATTCGTTCGCTGTGCAGCGATGAGGCAAAAAAATGGCACTTCTGCGCATGCGTATGCGGCACAATGCGCACGCGCGTTGTACTATTACACCGAACGATGTAGTTTTACACAGGGTCTAGCGATGCTTTTCAGTCGCACAGGCAGCCGCAGAGTTATTGACAGGAAGAGGGTGTTTCTGGGTGTCAATTGACCGTTTTCAGGGAGTGTTCGGAAAAATGCAGGCGTGGCTGGGCGAACGCTGGGCGTGTTTGTGACGTCAAGTCAGGAACTGAATGGTCTGAAGTGATCGCAAGCGCTGAGTAGGTTTGAAAGTACTCTGAAACTGCACAAAATTATTTTGTAGCCGCTCTGCGATCCCTTCGTTCGCACTTCTGGTAAGCTAAAATACACTCCCAGTGGGCGGTGGCATAGAGTTTGCACGGCTGCTAAAAACTGCTAGCGAGCGATCAACTCGGAATGACCACCTATGATTCTTACCACTCCCAGATATTAATGTCACTATGTTAAATGATATAACCCTGGACACTTTTTACAGTTAGAAATTTGTTCAATCGGTTTTTAAATGCATTTACAGAGTCTGCCATTATTACCTTCTCTGCAGGGAGTTCCAAATTTTTATTGCCCTTACCGTGAAGAACCCTTTCCTACGTTGTGTACGGAATTTTCTCTCCTCTAGCCTCAGCGAGTGCCCACGTGTCCTATGCAGAGTTCTTTTAATAAACAAATCCCCTGCTAATGACCCTTTACATATTTGAAGATATTAATTATGTCCCATCTTAGACGCCTCTTTTCTAGTGTATACAGATTTAACCTAGAAAAGGGCCCTACACATTGGCCGATCCGCCGCCGAGCTACCCGGGGGGGCAGTGACGGGAGAGTGAAGTTTCTTCACTCTCCCACGTCACCCGTCTCCGTAGCAGTGCTAGCAAATATGGATGAAATCGTACATATTGGCCTGCATGTACAGCCAACGGGGCACCAGCGATGAACGAGCGCGGGGCCGCGCATCGTTCATCGCTGGTGCCTCCACACTCAAAGATATGAATGGTATCTCGTTCATTAATGAACGAGATCGTTCATATCTTTGACTGATGTCGGCCAGTGTGTAGGGCCTATAAGCCTTTCCTCGTACTCCAGTGTCTCTAACTCTTTAATCAATGTAGTAGCTCGCCTTTGAACTCTTTCTAGTTCCCCAATACCTTTTTTATAATATGATGCCCAAAATGTAACACAATATTCCAGGTGAGGACGTATCAATGATTTGTGCAGTGGCAGGATTACATCCGTGTCCCTTGTCTCAATGCCCCGTTTTATGCATGCTAGCACTTTACTTGCCTTTTTTGCAGCATTTTGACATTGTGTACTGTTATTAAGCCTATTATCTATGAGCACCCCCAAATCTTTTTCCACCACAGTTACCCTTATAATTTCCCCATTTAGAGTGTATGACGCATGTGTGTTTTTTGTTCTCCTCCTCCTATTCATGGAATTTATTTTGATGTGAATGTTTTCTCTAAAATGGTCACATCTATATTTCTCTAAAGTCCTAGGGGAAACTGGGATGGATTAGTACCATGGGTATAGATCGGGGACCTGGCACTTTAAGAAATGTTCAGTGTGTGCTGGCTCCTCCCCTCTATATCCCTCCACCAGACTCAGTTTAGAAAAATGTGCCCAAGGAGCCCGGTGCATTCTCTGGAGCTCCAGAGAGTTTTCATCAGAAATGTATTTTAGTTTGTTATTTTCAGGCAGCACTGGCTGGCACCAGTCTGCCTGCGTCATGGGACTTAGGGGAGAGACCGAACCAACCTCCTTTAGGGCTAATGGTTTGTATCCTCGCTGACAGGACGTTAGCTCATGAGGAGCTGTTTCACGTGCCCCAGTGTGTGCGCACACGCCAACAGCATTCCGCCACCCCTAACAGATGCTGAAGATGCGGTGCAGTGATTACTAACACCGGTTAGTGGGTCTCCGGTGACAATGGCGGTAATAGGGTGGAGCGGGCACCTGGCTGCGGGCTGCAGTGCCTGCTGTGGACACCCACACTGGCACTGGTGTAATAAGGGGTATTAACTCCATTTTACACAAAATCTGACACAAAGCCAGTATAATCTTGTTGAGGGACCGTGCGCCAGTTTGGGGGCAGGGCTTCCCGGAGAGTGGGAACAGCAGCTCAGAGGCGCCATTTCCAGCTGCTGCTGACATCCAGGCTGCATGCAACGTTCTGCTCCTCCACAGATTCTGCTAAATCTCCTTGTACTGGTACCAGGGGGATGTATAGAAAGAGGGGAGCATGTAGGTTAACACTAATGCCAGCGGCCTTATCTGGGGCTCTGGTTATGCGCAGCAGAGCACTGCTTTGACTGTGTGGCATTGTTTACTGGTCTCATCCCTTTCTATAGGGGTCATTCAGACGCGATCGCTGCTGTGAGTTTTCGCACAGCAGCAATCGGGCCTGAATTGCGCATGCGCCGGTGCCTTAGTACGCCGGGGCATGGCAGACAGCAGACGACTGTCTTAGGCTAGCAATCGCCTCTGCCTGATTGACAGGCAGAGCCGGTCACTGGGCGGGAGGGGCGGTCGCTGGGCGGGAGCGCGGCCCGGGCAACGCAGGCGTGCCCGGACCGTTTGGGGGGGCGGGCCACGGTGGCTGTGTAACGTCACACGCAGCCGATGCGACCTGAGCAGCAACGGGTATCTCCCTGCCAGCACGCAGGAGCTGCGCTGGTAGGGAGCTACTCCTGAAGTACAAAAGTGTCGCCGCAGACTAGCCCTGTGCTGGGCGTCCCCCGGCATGTCAGGGAAGCTGATCGTAGATGTGCTAAATTTAGCACTTCTACGATCAGGTCTGAATCACCCCCTATATCACTTCATTCAGTATTGTCTGGGGCTCTGTGTTATTTCACTGTTGTGTGTTGTTTCAGTACACTGTGTTTTTCACAAATACTGTCTGTGATTCTACTGTTAGAATGTCTGGCAAGAAGGCTGTGTGTCCCTCATGCAACACAAAGTTTTCTCCTTCACTGGGGGGATCTCTCCTCTGCACTCAGTGTTTTCTCCCTTCACAGGGTAGCAGTATTCAGGAGCCAGAGTGGTTGGTATCATTTAAAGGAATGATTACTAATATTAATACAGAGCTGGCTACTGCCAGACAAGAAAGACAGATACTAAAGAAATCTTTGGATGATTTTTTTAGTCAAAGCTGCTAGACCACAGGCAGACTCCCTTTCTGGTCTCTCACAAATGCACACTCCCACATGTACTCCAATCTGACTCTGATACTGACATGCCAGATCTGGATGAAGGTGAGGTGGACATGGATGGGGACAATTCTCTGTCTCAGGGGGAGGAGGCCCTAATTTATTCTATTAGGGAAGTCCTCAACATACCGGATAAGGAGACAGAACCTGAAGAAGAATTGTTTTTTAATGTAAAACCAAAATCTCCTGCCACCTTCCCTGTCTCCAAGGAACTAAACTCACTCTTTAAAGATGTGTGGGTCAAACCGGACAAGAAATTTCAAACCCCTCCGTGTGTGGATACCTCAGTGTCCAGGCTGTCGCTTAAGATTGTGCTGCCTCTACCTGGTGCTGTCTCTCTCAAAAGACCCAGCTGACCGTAAAATTGAGACTACACTCAAATCCATTTACACTGTGGTGGGCGTAGCACAGAGGCCCACCATTGCTTCCGGATGGATCACGAGGGCCATGGTCAAATGGTCGGATAATATAATAGAGGGGTTTGATGAGATCCTGACTCTACTGCATCATATCCAGGATGCTGCTAATTTCATGAGTGAGGTGATCAAAAATATAGGACTAATTAATGCACGTGCCACTGCGATGGTGATCTCAGCTCATAGAGTTCTGTGGCTACGACAATTGACAGCGGATGCTGATTCCAAGAAGGGCGAGGAAAATCTTCCTTTTACAGGAGATGCCTTGTTTGGGGAAGTTCTGAACAAGTGGATTTCTCAAGCAACAGCAGGTAAGTCTGCCATCTGCTGCACCTCCAGCTAAACGTCCCTATCCTGGACCCTCTCTGCGGTCCTTTCGTGTGGTCAGATTTAGAGGCAGAGCCAGGGGTGCCTCAAATGCAGCTAGGGGAAACAGAGTTAAACCCTGTAAACCAGCGGCTGCTGGATCTCTGGACCAGGCCTCCGGATCCTCATCCACTAAGCCCTCCATGTGACGGTTGGCCCCATCTGAAGGGGGACTTTCAGGTGTGTACTCGACTTCAACACTTCGCTCATGTATGGGCGGAATCCTGCCAGGACCCTTGGATGAGAGACATCATATCCCAGGGTTACCGGTTGGAATTTCAAGCACCCCCTCCTCTCAGATTCTTCAAGCCAAGCTTACCAGCTTCACCTGTAGCAAGGGTTACCGTGCAGGATGCCATTCAAAAGCTTCCACAAACAATGGTTATTGTTCCAGTACCTCCTCTGTTGCACAAGTCTGTTCATGGTACTGAAACCGGACGGTTCAGTACGGCCGATCTTGAACCTCAAAAGTCTGAACCTGTATCTTTGGGTGTTCAAATTCAAGATGGAATCTCTAAAGGCTGTGGTCTCTGTTCTGGAAGAAGGGGAATTCCTGATATCCCTGGATATCAAGGATGCATATCTACACCTCCCGATATGGCCCCCTCATCAGGCTTATCTTAGATTCGCTATACTGGGCCACCACTTCCAGTTTCAGGGCTTACCCTTTGGTCTCTCCACAGCTCCAAGGGTAGTCACAAAACTCATAGCGGAGATGATGCTGCAACGCTACATGATGGGAGTCAACATAGTCCCCTATGTGGACGATCTCCTGATAAAGGCGGTGTCCAGGGAGAGTCTGCTGATCAGCATCGACTTGGCTACTCGTCTTCTTACGGATCATGGGTGGATCCTAAATTTCAAGAAATCTCTCCTGGAACCATGACAGAGAATTCAGTTATTGGGGATTATACTGGACACGGTGTCTCAGAAAGTTTTCCTCCCCATGGATAAGGCCTTGCCAATACAGGCTATGGTCCGCTCGGTGCTCAGACAAAGTGTCTCTCTAGAAGCATTGGGACAGGGGCCCCTTCAAAATGTTGCTATGGGGCCCACAAAGTTCTGGCTACTGCTCGCAAGATATCAGTTCACCTTTGCATCCGCCTACTAGGCAGGATGATGACCTCCTACGAGGCAATCCAGTACAGCAGATTCCATGCCCATCCATTCCAGCTGGATCTGCTAGACAAGCGGCCAGGATCTCACCTGCACATGCACCCAAGTATAGCTCTGTCGCCAAAAGTACGGATCTCCCTGTTATGATGGCTACAAGTCTCTCACCTTGTGGAGGGTCGGAGTTTCAGTACCCTGTCTTGGACTCTGCTGACAACGGATGTCAGCCTCCTAGGTTGGTGGGCAGTGTCACAATGGGCTCAGTTCCAGGGAAAGTGGTTGAGTCAGGAATCTTCACTCCCGATAACTGTTCTGAAACTCAGGGCAATTTACAATGCTCTTCTGCAGGTTATACAGGTACAGTCGGACAATGCAACAGTGGTGGCATACATAAACCGACAGGGAGGAACAATAAGCAGGGCCGCAATGCAAGAGGTGTCTAGGATACTCCTTTGGGCGGAAGCCAATGCAAGGGCCATTTCAATCATTCATTCCAGGCGTGGACAACTGGGAAGCGGGCTTCCTCAGCAGGCACGATCTCCATCCGGGGAAATGGGTCCTTCACCCTCAAGTATTTCAACAGCTAGTGCACCGGTGGGGCTGTCCGCAGGTAGACCTGATTGCTTCTTGTCTCAACAAGAATCTGCGTCGCTACTGTTCCAGAATGAGGGATCCGCAGGTTGCAGCAGTGGACACTCTGACGGCACCGTGGACTTACCAGTTCATATACCTGTTTCTTCCAATTCCTCTCATTCCCAGAGTTCTAAAACGACTCAAAAGGGAAAACGTTCAGGCAATTCTAATTGCCCCGGATTGGCGTAGCCGGACCTGATATGCGGACCTCGTGACCATGTTTCTAGAAGAGCCCTGGCCTCTACCGCTCCTCAAGGATCTTCAACTGGGCCCATTAGTCTATCCAGACTTACTGCGGCTACGTATGACAGCTTGGAGGTTGAAAGGGAGATCCTAGCCAGGAACAGGCTTCCCTCCAGGGTTATCACAACTATGTTCCAAGCCCGGAACATGGTCACATCTAAGCATTATCACCGAATCTGGAATTAATATGTTTCGTGGTGTGAGGGCAGAAGATATTCTACTATGGATTTTCAACTTGGCCGTTTTCTGCTCTTCCTGCAAGCAGGCATGGATATGGGCCTACGATTGGGCTCCATCAAAGTTCAGATTTCAGCTCTCTCCATATTCTTCCAGAGGCAACAGACTTTCTTAAAGGGTATTCTTTGCATTCAACCGCCCTTTGTCCCTCCCACGGCTCCATTGGATCTCAATGTGGTTCTGACCTTTCTACAATCGGATTGGTTTGAACCCCTACACATGGTGGACTTGAAATATCTTACTTGGAATACTGTCATGTTACTGGCTTTGGCCTCGGCAAGGTGCATGTCAGAACTGGGGGCCTTATCCTGTAAGAGCCCTTATTTGATATTTCACTAGGATAGGGCAGAGCTCAGGACTCACCCACAGTTTTGGCGAAAGTGGTATCGGCTTTTCACATCAATCAACCAATAGTGGTTCCGGTAATGTCAAACACATCAGTTGCTCCAAAGTCCTTGGACGTTATTCAGACTTTGAGGATTTACGTCACAGGACATTTCAGTACAGCTCGTCACAGGAAGTCTGACTCGCTTTTTGTCCTTTACGACACTACCAAGATTGGATGTCCTGCTTCTAAGCAGTCCATTGCTAGATGGCTCAGGTTGACCATTCGACTGTCTCACACTTTAACAGCAGCTTAGAGAACCAGCACAATCATAGCGCCAGAACTTGTATCAAGCAATTGATACAATATTGACCATTCGACAGGCCTATTCTTCTGCGGCATTGCCACTACTGAGTTCTATTCAGGCCCACTCCTCTAGGTCGGTAGGTTCTTCCTGGGCGGTTGACAGTGGTTTCTTAGCATTACAGTTGTGCCGAGTGGCTACTTGGTCTGATTCGAACACGTTTGTAAAGTTCTATAAGTTTGATACCTTGGCCGGTGAAGACCTTCAGTTTGGTCAGGCGTTTCTGCAGGGGTCTCAGCACTCTCCCACCCGTTCTGGGAGCTTTGGGACTTCCCCATGGTACTAATCCATCCCAGTATCCCCTAGGACGTTAGAGAAAATAGAAGTTTAATACCTACCAGTAATTACTTTTCTCGTAGCCCGTAGGGCAGGCTTTTTTAACCAGTGTGCCGTGGCACACTAGTGTGCCGCGACCAGTTGCAAGGTGTGCCGCGGAGCCAGAGCAGCTTCCTGCACCTTCAGAGTGAACTGTTGGCCCAGGCTCTTCTTTTTTTTTTTTTCAAAAGTTTTTATTGACCAGTGAGGTAATAATAGAACAGAATGAGGTCACCATGCATTATATAACCGTAGTAGTATAGACATATAATAACAGTAATTGTACTCCATGTAAGCCCTAAACAATATCAGAATTGACCATTAGAGGAAATATACAAATATCAAAACAGCAAGAGACAAAACCGGCATATGGAAACAGCACAGAGTCTTGAGATCAAATGGGGCCACGGAATCAAGGGTTTCTAGCATGTACCATTTAGTATCTTTAAAACATTTCCGTAGAGCCTCCTTTGTAACCGGGGGGAGAGTCTGGACATAGGGTAGCCAAATGTGAAAGTATTTTTCAGTCAGTTTGTCCTTCTGTAAAGCAGTATTGGTCCAGTCTAGGTGGAATAGGTGAGAGATCGTAGGGTGTAATAGTAAGATAGGAATAGGGTCAGTGGAGACCCATTGGGAAAGGATCGTCTTTTTAGTGGCAGACGCCAGTTTAATTAGTAAAATACGTTGCCCCTTGGACAGTCTGGTAGTAGATGGTTTCGGGAATATACCCCAGAATGCCCACGTCTTAGTAATAGTAAATTGTAACTGTAGGTCTGTCGTGATGTATGATTGGAGTGTCTGCCAAAGTGTTCGTACCTTAGGACAGGACCACAGACAGGGTACAAGATCTGCTTCTGGAGCAGTGCACTTGAAACAGTGAGAGGAAGCCCAGGCTCTTCTTAGAGGATCAGTCGTGCTCCGGCCGTGACCTATGCCTTGAAAACGGTGTGATATCATAGGTCACGGCCGCCGCGTCTCACCACCCAGCCAGCCCACCTGCCTGCATACACATCTTCCAGTTCCCGCCACCATACACAGCTTTCCTTGCCCACCCACATCCACACCTGCCCGACCGCCCACTGCTCAGTATTCACAGAACTCCACTATGAACAACCCCCATCACTGAGGGACAGGGAGGAGGACAGCTGATAATAATATTTGTTATTTTATTTTTCCTGTGGGGAACAATAGGATTTCAATAGGATTTATGTGGGGAGAATAAGAATGTATGGATTTATGGGGGGAACAATGTGAATAATTCAAGTGGGGAGCAATAGGATTTATGTGAGGAGAAATGTGATTGATTTATGAGTGGAGCAATAGGATTTATGTGGGGAGCAATGTGATTGTTTTTTCTGTGTAGGCCAATGTATGTGTGGATTTTTTTTATACTGTGTGTGTTTTGTTTTTTTCTGTGGGTAACTGATGGTGTGCCTTGGCAATTTTAAAATATTGTTCGGTGTGCCGCGAGTAAAAAGAGGTTTAAAATCACTGCCGTAGGGGATACTGGGCGCCCGCCTCAGTGCTTCATGTTTCCTGCTTACCTGGTTGTAAGTTCTTGGTTGGGTCTGCTGTTGCTGTCCCTATTACTGTTCGGGTTAGCATTGCTATCCTTTGGTTTAGTTAGCGTGGCTATCCTGTGTTCTGGTTAGCGCGGATATCCTTTGTTACTGTTGTGTGTTGGTTCGTTGCCTCACCACTGGTGTTATCTGTTTTTCCTTCTCTCAAAGTATGTCCATCTCCTCGGGTGCAGTTTCCTAGATTGAGTCTGGTGGAGGGGCATAGATGGGAGGGGCCAGCACACACTGAACATTTCTTAAAGTTCCAGGCTCCAATGGACTTGATATATACCCATGGTACTCATCCATCCAAGTATCCCCTACGGACTACGAAAAAAAGGAATTACCGCTAGGTATTAAGGGGGTCATTCTGACCTGATCGCACACTGCCATTTTTCACAGCGCAGCGATCAGGTCACTACTGCGCATGTGTATGCACCGCAATGCACAGGCACTTCGTATGGGTACAAAGCGGATCGTTTCAGTGCGATGGATTTAACGAAGAATCCATTCGCACAGCCGATCGCAAGGAGATTGACAGGGAGAAGGCAATTCTAGGTGGCAACTGACCGTTTTCTGTGAGTGCCGTGGAAAACGCAGGCGTGTCCAGGCATTTGCAGGGTGGGTGTCTGACGTCAATTCCGGGACCTGACAGGTTGAAGTGATCGCAGCGGCTGAGTAAGTTCAGGGCTACTCACAAACTGCACAAAAACTTTTTGCACAGCTCCCCTGCACAAGCAATCGCACACTTGCTATGCTAAAATACACTCCCCCATAGGCGGCGACTATCTGATCGCACGGCTGCAAAAAACTGCTACCGTGCAATCAACTCGGAATGACCCGCTAAGTTCCTATTTTTGCTTTACACCCCATCAAACACTCCACCTGCTCACTGCAGTCACAGTGCTCCTCAGCCAGCCTTCCCCCCTCAGCCACTGTTCAGTACTCCACCCTCAGACTCATCAAATGCCCACAAGTTACAGTGCTCCTTACCTAACCTCCACCCCATCACCCCTACCTCCCACAGACTCTGCCCCTTCTCACTGCAATCAGTCAGTGCTGTTCAGCCCCCTGCTCTCGGCAAATGCTCCCTGCAGTGCTGAGTCAGCCAATACACACAGAATTAAGTGCAGTGCTGCTCAGTCCCCCTAGGCTCACCTTCATCCAGAGTGATCTCCATCCATCATGTTTATGAATGACCGCCACCATACTGACACTTACTGCAACTTGCTCAAATTTTAAAATAATAATATTAATTAATTAATTAATTTATTTATTTATTCATTCAATCAATCACCACATAGTTCCCTTGCACATAATTCACTCACCTTCTTAATTCAATTTCATCCCCAGGAGGATCAGGACAGGAGCTGTTAATTGCTTTTTCTTCAAGTCAAGGCAAACTGGCAGGCACTGGCTGCTGCAGTAGTTCCCCCTCTTTGTTTCGCACTGTACTTGACTCCTTTGAGCTCATTCTGTCAAGGCTCACCACAGCTCCCACACCGCAGCCTGCAGCCCACTGGAGTCAGCGCCTTCTGACTGTGCCTACCCCTGCCGCTGCGTTAGCATGTGTTGCAGCAGTGTGTAGTGTAGGTGATGATGGATGCATGTCTAACACTGTGCGTGGGCATGGATGGCGTATGATGTCACATGCTACCTCGCTCTTTTAAGGCGTCATGTCTGGCCCGATCCAGGGAGCCTGCGTCTGTGTACACTACACTACAACTAAGAAGCAGGGTGGGCAGCGGGGGCAGGCACCTGGCGGCAGGGAAATTAGCAGCTAGGGGGTGGGCGGGCAGCCGGGACAGGTACTGGCAGCAGGGAAATTGTCAGATATATATCAGTTAGGGTGGCCAATCCGGGTTTTTGGCTAAAAACGGGCCAAGATTCAGTCCCAAGATTGGGGCTTCCAATCCCTGGTATTTCGGGAATAGGAAGCCCCTTTTTTTTTCAATGCCGGGCAGCGTTGAGCGTCCTCAGGAGGCTCAGACGCTGCCTGGCTCACCCTGCTCACCTCCCCCTGACCTCTGCACAGCGTGACGTGGAGTCAGAGATCACATTGCATAGGCAGCCGCACACTGCTCTGTCCTCAGCACCTGCACCGTCACAGCCGCAAGTCAGCAGCAGGTGGGTCCACCCTCCCACCCAGTTAGATGACGGTGAGTTATGTGGGACTAGGCAGGGCGGGGCAGCAGCGGTGGACACTGCAAAGGTACCAATCCCGGGAATCCCGATATTGATCATTTTTCAATCCCGATTCCTGGGATTAAAAAAATGGCCCGGGATTGGCCGCCCTAATATCAGTAAGAAGAAAAGGCCAGGTAGAGGGAGTATAGCGACTGGAAATCAGTGCTCCCACAGAGGGTGGCACCCTTGTTTGGCCACTCAGGTGGAACCTGCCTAGAACCGGCCTTGTTTCACAGTGCAGCCCCTGGCTCCTGTCACTGAGGAGGAGTCTGCGTTTTGGTGCCACCACTCAGACGGCGACACCCAGGTGTATCCCGCATCCCCCTAGTGATGCCACTGCACCAGATGCTATATGGTTCCTTCTGAAATCTGAACCATTTTTCCCCAGGCATCTGAGTTATTCTGGAGACAGTGTGGCCAGTGGGAAAACTTTATACACAATTGATGGGAGTATCTGTCCCCTTCAGGCATTTTGGAATAATAGATCTGTCATCACACAAATCACATCTTTTCAACTTTATTCTGATCCCCTTGTGTTTTATTACACAAACCCTTAACCAACATTGATAAAGCTTCAAATAAACTCATCTGACATTTACAGTATGTAATGTGGATAACAGTCGTCTCACTAAAAACCTGGAAGAAACCATTACTTTCCACCCTTTCATCAGTTAGTAATACAATCTGGTTTGTTTCCTCAATGGAACAAACTCCTATCATTAGATATGAGACTCCTGGTACCCCTGGAAACAACACAACTTTTCCAGGTATGGTTTAACCTCCCTTATTTTACTGGTATCTCCATGCCTAAAGTCTCCACGGTATGACATTGTGCTGGCTGACCCTTCTCTTTTCCCCTATTTCTCTTTTTGGCACATTTTTGCTCCACAATATTCAGTCTATGTAGTTTTTCTCCGGTATAATAGTTAATTGGAATCATTGAAGTTTTCATTAACCGTATAGAATTTTGCTACTGATACGTTTTTCTCTAGCAAGCAATTTTCATCGATGTATATTTTTATGTGCTGTTTACTTTGTTGTCTAGACATTTGCAATGTACATTTTGTCTACATGTTATTCTCTACCATCAAAAATAATTTATTAAAAGAAAAGAACATTTTCTGTAACGTATATCAGGATCAGAATGAATTATTTATGCCTGTGGCAGTTATTTACTAACAAATATGTAACTTTGTAAT